>NC_139386.1:133155000-133492500 GCF_054392235.1 Sus scrofa
TGCATCTCGAGTGTCGTGTGCAGAGGGATGCGTGTAAGTTGAGAGAAATGACGTCACCGAGATCGCTGTCACAGTGTTTACTGATGAGTTTCTATTTAGCTTAATGTTTAGAAGTGAAATGAGAAAACGGCTTGTGGCTTACAGCCTCGTGGTTTTGGTCCCGCGTCCAACTGAACAGCGGGCGGGGGCGGGCGGGGGCGCAGGAGGTCCCCCGCGGCGGCCCTGCCGAGCTCAGGTTGGGAGGGGCCCTGGCAGCCGAAGCACCGCCTGCTTTAGCTTTCGCCACGGTCACCCAGACCACTGAGTCAGGATGGAGAGGTGGCTCAAGTCCCTGTTGGTGGCTTGCTGGCTCGGGTCCCGGCGTGCACTCAGAGGGGCCCGAGAGAGCGCCTGGTTTGACCCTTGAACCTTCGGGTGGCACCTGGCTGCTCCCGCTGGGCCCTTGGTTCTGTGCCCTGCGCCCTGCTCTTTGCTCTCCTGCTTTGTTTACTGCCGGCGTCACCAAGTGTGTCTCAGTGTCACCTGCTCACGGTTCAACTCGAAGAGCCTGGAGGAAGCTGCCAAGCAAATGTGACCTCTTCTGCAGGCCCGGCGGCTCTTAGCCTGTGTTGGCAGCGGGCCGGCTCTTGAGCAGGGCACTTACATGCTGCGGAAACGCGCTCTGCCAGGCGTTCCACCCACCTGGGGAATATTTCAAACCACTCCTTAAATAGTGGAATTGAAATGCTGGGCTGCTGAAGTGGCCTGGGATGGAAAGTTTTGCGGGAAAAGTTAGATCCTGGTTTTTCTTGAAGACGAAATGGAGTCCTGGGGTGGTGGTTTTCAGGCTTTCTCTATTTGTTAATTTTGGAAATGGACTTTTCACAGTTTTACCTCCCTTTTTTGTGAAGCCTTTGTCTGGCCTCTACTTGCAGCTCTGGGTAGAAAACTTGGGATAGTGCTTTTAGTTTGATGCTAGTTATTCGGCCCAGAGGCGAAGCAACAATGGATAGAGCCATTAAGACCCGAAAATAAATATCTTCGTTCCTGGATAAAATCAGTGTCCCTGACACAGTAACAAACATAAAAGAGCAGCGTTCTGGGCAAAGGATCCTGCAGATTGTCTGACGTTCACATGCCCTGGATATCAATTAAGAGCCCTAGGAAGAAAAAGAGGTTTTTTTTGCTTTTTCTTCCTAGGGGCGAGTGCGCTCGCAGCCCCCGCTGCCACACGTGACGCGGGCCAGTTTGGCGTGTTTGGGAGATGGCAGGGTGCGTGTGTCCAGAGGCCATGGGTGAAACTGCCTTCGTGATCGGGTGTAAGTTCAGGCTTCACCGAAATACTGGCAGGCAAGTACAGGCTTCACTAAAATAAATGGATTAAGAAATTTTTATTTTAATTTTTTCTTGAGGGCCACACTTGTGGCCCATGAAAGTTCCCAGTCTAGGGGTCGAGTCGGAGCTGCAACTGCTGGTCTACACCACATCCGCAGTAAGGCTGGATCCTTAACCCACTGAACAAGGCCAGGGGTGGAACCTGCGTCCTTACAGATACTGTGTTGGGTTCTTAACCCCCTGAGCCACCATGGGAACTCTCCTAAATGGATTTTTTTAAAGAACTAGAACTTTCCGAGAAGGACAGGCACACAAAACCCCTGAAAAGGCCGTTTGGATCTACTATTCACATCTTTCTTTAGGCTCTCAGAGTTTGTCCTAGTTATGAAGGCAAATGTCTCCCAAAAAGACAGCATGGCTTGTGATCCTTGAATCAGATGCATGAAAGAGGCCAGGTTTGAGGGTTCCAGGCACAGGTGAAACAGAATAACCTTAACGAATCTTACAGCAGTCGGTGTGGATCGCTGTTGTAGATCAGGATGTGTCCACGGCTGATCCCCCGGGCATTTGCCGAGACTGGGTACCAGCGGGGCCGTTGTGAGTATTTTTCTGTAGAGGGATTTAGCGTGAGGGGTCTAGCTAGCAGGGCTCAAAGGGCAGCCCACAACGAAGACATGCGTACACTTTCCCTCTGGTCTGGGGTTCCCTTGACTCAGGTTGTTTGATTCAAGGACGTTGCTGTCTTGGAGGACCTGCCCCGAAACTGGAATTGTTACATAAGCTGTTACCTTTGAAGCCATGACACTGCCTCTGTGAGCAGAGGGGCGAGGGTTTCTCTTACACACTTGACCGACTATGGAATAGTTGCTCCTGTTCTTTCCTGGTGGAGCCAAGGCCTTCAGGAAAGTTCCCATCACATTGGGTGAAGACACCGCCATGTGCCAAGATCACATGTTGCGTGTTTAGTGGAATCCTCAGCAAACCCGAATGAAGTTTCAAACTGTCGTCCTCCCTCTTATTGTTGTTGTTTGACTCTTCAAACCAAATGCCACTGACCGGTTTAATTTCCCAGCACCTCATGTGGTAGGCATTGCAAACTGGCATTGAGTAGCAGGACTGCAGGCTGCTAGTATTCCCATCGGCGTCTCTGACAAGTGCGTTTTCCTCATACGTCCGGCTCCCAAGAGCTGCCCCTGCAGGGTCCTGCCGGTCCTGTATAACTTCCCGTTGAATGCGCTCGGCGATGGCGCTGACAGTATCTTTCCAGTCCTTTCTGTTTTCAGAGGCTCAACTTAGAGCATTTTTCCATGGAGAACTCAAATCTGCCTCCTTGCCACCTCAGTCTTTTGCCTCAGTTCTGCTTTCTGCAGCTGCAAATATATTTCCAACCCCTGTTAACTAAGAAATCAAAAATGTTAAATACAGTTTTCCTGTCCTCTCTAAATCCTCTCTTTTCCAGACAAAACTCACATCACTCACTCATTAAAAAAATGTTTACTGAGTAGCTCCATGAGCAAACGCTGGGTGAGACGTGCTGCTCTGGGTCATGCAAAGTGATCCTGAGGACTCTCGCTCATTGACTCGGCTTCCAGAACTGTCAACACACACCACCTCCTTCTAGATAAACTCTCCTATCTTTTGCTTCCAGATGGAGAGCTGCTTGAGGGCTGCGACCATGACCTCATCTGAGTATCCACCGATTAGACACTCTGGTGGCGGCTCCATCAGTGCTTTCTGACGTTCCCCCCGTCCTCTAAAAGGGAGGCCCCTGCTCCTTGGTTTGACCAGCAGGGAGCTCAGTGGAGGCCTCGCGCCGTTCATGGGTGCCGACGTCTGTGTGTGGGTGCCCATAGGCTGCGCTGAGCTTCCGTCTCACGTGTTGTCTCATTTAAAATGCCTGAGCAGCCTCAGAGAGGGATACTGTTTGGCCAGTGTTTAGAGGAGAAAACAGAGCGCTCAGACACTGAAGACAATGGAAGGCATGGTGTGCTCCAGGTTGACGCCTGGGATCTTAGCTCCCGGGTTTGCACCTGAGCGAGTTTTTGATCCCGATGTGGAACTGACGACTATCCTTATGGAACTGTATTATACTCCAGCCGGTTGAGCCCTGTGGGTTCTTTCTATGGTAATTCCATCATCGTAGCCCTTCCTTTCAGTGCGCGGACTTGTCACTAATGTGCTAAGCATATTCTCCCGTGCACCTCGCTGATGAGAGATGCTGGTAGTCCGAGCATCTCCTGGAGAGCTGTGTCGTCTGCGGGAAACTTGCTCCAGGATGGCATCGATGCTCTCACCCCTGCGGTTTTGGCTGCACGTGTTCAACTATTCTGTCGTGTAGTCTACACGGTTCCAGTTTGACCATGAAGAGAACAGGAAAACTTCACATACTGAGCATGTTTTGTTTTAAATCAGAGTTTTTCTACCTGAAGTGTATGGTTTTCCATATAGGAAGAGAACAGCCGTATTTTCACTTGCTATCCCATGGGCCATGACTGGGTTCATACTCCAGTTTAATGTATGTCCTGAGCAGTGGTTTTGAAAGAGCTTTATGCACATATCTAAGTTTTACCATCTGTTTCTCTCTCACTGTTTTTTTCCTGCCTTCCTCCTCCACATATTTCTATGTACTACATGTTTTAAAATATGGGGAGGAGGTGTGTTTAAAAGAAAATGAAGGCCTTGATGCAAAATAATATATTTTCCCAGCAGAAACACGCATTTCATGTATACACGCAAAACTTTAAAACCTGATTAAAAAATGTGTGAAGGAACTCTGTCATGTGGAGGATGTTGCTTAGGAGCTGGATTACAGGGTTTGCCTGTCTCTCTTTCTCTTGCCTTGGGCAATCTCGTCTAATTACAAAACTTGCCTTTCATTCTGTTTAGTGTTTCTCAGCTATGCATGAAAAAAGTTAATCAAAAAATAAAATGAAAAACGGTGATGGCTAATCGAAGTCCCATAGATTTCTCCGCAGTTGCCTGTCTTGTCTTTGGGGATGCATGCCAAAATGTTACCTTCAGTGCGTCATTAGATGCACTGTGACTGTCAGTCTCTGCTTTTTGTAACGAAAGAGAAAAAAAATTCTTTTAATTTTGGTATTTTTCAAAATTAGGAAACGAGAAGAAAAATCTTGGTTTTCCTGTCTTCGTTTATCCCTTATCTGTAGTTGTTAGGAGGTTTTGTGACCTTGGAAGACACGCAGGCCCACCATCTCAGAGGTGGGTAGTGTCTCTGTTGAGAGCAGATAGAGAAGAAGAATTTACGCCCCTTCTTGTCGTCTAGTAGGCTTTGTAGGGGAGGAAGATAACTCTTTTTCCTTTTTACCCATCTTAGGTTCATTGGCTGGAGCGCTGTAAATTAGACCGACCATAGAAAGACAGATTAACAAGAGAAAAAACAAACAGGCTTATTAGCCTTTATATCACACTTTCCCATGCGAGAACTCAGTGACGATTGACTCAGAGGAATGGTCAGAACTTGGGCTTCCGCAGTAACTTAACAAAGGAACGACAACGTTTTAGAGAAGTGACAAGATTTGGGAAAAGGGCTTTGAGTTTCTAGGGTGGCACATTGTGGGGGGATAGTGGAAGGTAAAGACTAGTTACTAACATTTGCTGCGATTTCTCTGGTGCTTCTCTGGGCTGGTCAGGGTCTAGAGTTGTCTTTGGTAGAGCCTGTCCTTCCTGGTGGAGGTGGGGGGCGGGGCAAGACAGCTTTACAAATGTATATCAAGTTTTAGGCAAACAGGGAGAGGGCAGAGAGCTTCTCTTGCATCTGTGACTTCTCAATTTTCTTTAGTCAAAATAATTCGTACGCCGCAGAGATCTATTTCGGGTGGTATAGTCTGCTACCTTCCTTTTGGAAGGATATTCGAGTAAACAGATTACTGATTCTGGCCTCTCTCTGTCCCCCTCGTCTAGAAGGTAGGCCCGGCCGCCGACCACTACAACCAGTGGTCCTGTGGGTTTTTCCTCAAGGGCTGTGGTGTCATCTCGGTTCACCTCAGATCCCCTCCGTGGCAACACAGCTGCAGACCAAGAGCAATCTGACCCGCTGCCTTTAATGCATTTCTTTGCTTCAACCCCGGACAATCATAGATCCGATTCTCTGTTCTTTGGGAGCCCAAAGACAAGGCCTGGGAGAGGGCGGGAGATGGGCGAGGGGGTTTGAGAGTCTGGTTTGAAGGGTTGGTGGCAAGGCTGGTGGGTTGATGACACACAAAACCAGCATGTTACGACGCACGCTGGTGGCGTTTTTAGCCGAGCCCCTCACGCAAGGAGATTTCTGGATGCTGTGGCTCCAGTGCTGCTGTGGCCTAAATAGCCCTCAGCGTCTCAGCGTCTGCAGTGAGTGCTGTTGAGAAGTAGCAGATGCTCCTCCCCGACCCCCGAGTGGAGCAATGCAGTTTGGAAATAGGTGCTGAAAGAGAAAACACGGCTTCCGTTGGCACTTCATCTCCAAGAACGAGCAACTTCCCGCGTTGGGAATACCCGTGGCTAAAACCTCACTGAGAGAAATAATTCAGTCGCCCAAATTTGGGCTTAGATCATGTCGCCGCTGGCTCAGTGGAGGGGCCGGGGACCGTCCATCTGCTTTGGAGGGAGATGTGCTCAGTGATTGGGGGCCACGTGGCTGTGGCCTCCCTTCACCAATACTGGGTCTGAGGGATGGGTCCTGTGTCCTTCAGAGCCCACATTCGCATAACACAGCATCGCGGCCGTCTCACGAAGTTGAAAAAAAATGCTCTTCAAACTGGCTTTCATAGCAACTGAAGAAAATGGGGGGGAAGCAGGAGCCCAGCGAGGAGACCTGTGGATGCCTTGGTCATGTGGCCAAAGTCGTGTCACTTAGACTTTTGTAAACATCAAAGGACAGTTACTTCAAGGCATTAAACAAATAACCCTCCCCTTGAACCCCCTGGCTGAGACGCCCTGGGTATTCCACAAAGTTCACCCAGCACCTGACTCAACACCTGGGAAGCTAGTGGCCCCAAAGTTCCAGCTTCGATTCGTTTGTGGCTCACCACAGGACGTGAGCAATAATCAGAAATGTCAGGCCTTAGAAAACAGCCCCGGCACAGAGTGGAAGTAGAGTCTGGAGCTGTAGCACGTGATAGAAGTGGGTGTATCGGTGAATTCAGAACCAGTGCGTTGCCCTGGACTCCGGCGAGGTCACTTGCTTTATGGTGGGTGAGATTTTCAGACACGTGGAATTAGAATAATGCTACACCACCAGCAGTTAGGTGTATGAAAATATCACTGCCTCGGGGCGTCAGAGGACTTGAGTCTCTGTCCCAGGAAATCATCACGAATCATGATCTTCATTTGTGAGCAATCACTGTATTTCCATAGGAGAGGCAGCTTTGAATACATTTTTCGCTAGTCTGTGCAATACTGCAGCTACGACGATATTGCGTGCTCAGTTTGAAGAAACAGTTTCAGAGAGATGAGGTGGCTTTCCCAAGGTCCCTAAGCTGGAAAAGAGCAGGGTTAAAATTCGGACTCGAGGCTCCATCTCTGCTGAAGGCACCGCGTTCTTTGCTGCATCGTTGTCTTTCCTTCAGCGGTTCTGCTTGGAACGAGTGCCCTTCTTGCTGACCTCAGTCTGTGTGAATTTAAGGTCACTCTTCAAGCCCAACCGCAGTCTAGCATTTTTAGGAAGACTTCGAGGACCGTTCCCATCCACGGGTCTCTCCCGAGTGTAACCTCACGGCCACTAGCACTCCGCTCACTTGGCACCTGCGTGTACCTCTGGCATGGCTGGGCCTTTGGCACTGCCCATCTGCCTTGAACCATTTCAGGGTGAAATATACCCTCGCTCATGCATAAATGTGGAAGGTTTTAGGAAAAAATTAAAGCATGGAAAAGTATCATGTATGCTGCTTCTCCCAATTAGCAAAATTTAACACTTAAAAATAGTTTTCAAATACTTTTCTTTAAATAAAGAAATAGCACTTTACTGATTGAGTTGATGCTCCCTTTGCAGTCCCATACTTCGGAGTCAACCACTAATCTGAATTTGGCGCCTAACCTGTAAGTCTAGGTTTTTAGTTATTTGCCACACATTCTTTTCTTTTTTTCTTTTTTTTTTTCCACGGCCATACTTGTGGCATATGGAAATTCCCGTGCTAGGCATTGAATCAGATCTGCAGCTGCTGCCTTTGCCACAGCCATAGCAACGCCGGATCTGAGCCACTTCTTCAAGCTATGCCACAGCTTGTGGCAACTCTGGACCCTCAAACCACTGAGCAAGGCCAGGGATCGAACCTGCATCCTCAGGAACACTGTGTTGGGTTCTTAACCTGCTGAGCCACAAGGGAACTCCTGTTATACATTCTTCTATTTGTAAACAATACATAATGTCATTTTGTAATTTTTTGTGAGAGAATGTGGTATAATTGCTGCATCTATCTTTTGGAAATCTGCTTTTTTAACTCAAAATTTAAAAATATTACCATATTGAGGCATTTGAATCCCATTTGTTTGTTTGAATAATGGCCTTCCATTTCGTGACGTAAATGTCTTATTTATCGGGTCTTCTTTTTGTGGACTAGGGTTCTTAGGAAACTTGTCAATTACGAAAGGTATAAAGCTTTCTTCAGTGGGTTGGTTTCTCCTTTTGCTGTTAGACACTAAATTCTCTGGTTGCGGGGCTGTGGATTATGCTTCTTCGTGTTTAGCGAGGTCACCACAGTTCAGCAGGCGCTCAATGAATGTGTGCCGAAGGGGGAAGCATCTGGGGAAGGAGGTTAACTCTGAGAAGATTAACGCAAGTAGGAGCAGGCAGAGGGCAACTGCAAGGAGGTTAGGTGAAAGGACGTTTTTCCTGCATTTATGGGGATGGGAAGGTAGGCTGATAAAAAGCTGCTTGAAATGATACTGAGAGGAGCACGGGCAGCCTGGTAAATTTTTTGTCATGCTGATCTGTTTCATAAAAGTCTCGTAACAGAAAATCTGGGAGACGATTAAACCGCAAGTGCAAATACTTGGAAGTGTGCTTACGTGTATTTGGCAGGTCAGTGCAGATGCTTGGCTGGACGGTGACAGTTCTACCTCCACTTCTAAGCACGTCATCTTCCATGATTCCCCTTGGAGAAATCTAGTTACCCTTGAGTATCTGACCTTTAATGTGTCAACATAGACCTTTTCTCAGCCTGGCCTCATGGAGACATGGCAGCTGTGCTAGAGGGAGATGACATTTTCCTTGGAAATGCTAAAGGCCGTGGTCTCTTCTTAAGTTTTGTGTCTTTCCTTCTGACCCATTTGCATTTTTTTTCTTAAGTTTTTCCTGATGGATCACACACATCCAAAAACTGGCAGAGGGGTGTGAGGTCAGGAGGTAGGGGTTGTTGCGAAAAAAGCATGAGTTTATGCTGGTGAAGCCTTAGAACACTGCCAGCCACATCGTTAGGCCTGAATAGCGGCTATAACCTTTACACGGCTCTTCTGCACGTCTTACAGTGAAGGTAAGACAGCTACTGTATAGGCTTTATGCTGAGTCACTCAGGGTGGGTACAGTGCTCTTCATGTCTCTCCAGTTCGAGGTTACAGTTTGCACTGAGGATTCTGGTGGCTGAACTCAAGGGTGCCCGCAACATGGAGACATGAACTCCAAAGGCTCTCCCTCTCTCAGGGGCATCCAGTGATCAAGAAGAGGCATCGGGCTTGACCACGGGTTGGCTCATTAGAGTGAGACTGCAGGAGGCTTATTATTTCACATGTCGAGTCTCATGATGTGGGTTATAATCTAATAGCTGCAGGAACAGCCTGACCTACTCATCCACTTGCTCAGTGATCTGTGGATTTATCATTCAATTAACAGTAACTTGAGATACATCTATGAACAAGCAGAAAAAGATCCCCACCCTCTGTGGCTTACGTTCTAGCATGGGAAGACAGAAAGTACACAATAAACACATTAGGGAAATTCTATAGAAGGTTGGAAGGTGATAACTGCTGTGGCGAATGAAAAGACAGGTCCAGGTGTGGCGGGATCAAGAGTGCCTGACCAGGCAGGTGGTCGAGGGAGGGTCCATTGAGAGCTGAGAAGTGAGCGAAGCCTTGGAGGGGTGCGGGGACACCTGCAGGCCAACGAGCTAGCACCAAGGCTGTGCTTGTCACGGCTCCGGGGAGAGGGCCTCTGGGACTGGAGCGGAGAGGGCAGAGGGGAGAGTTGTGGGAGGGAGATCAGAGGGGCTACGGGGGTGGGGTTGTTAGGCCTGGGGGCCACGGTGAGGACTGGATGACCAGGAGAGGGCTTGAGTTAGTGTTTTAAAAGGCCACTCTGACCTCTGTGTTGAGAACCGATGCTCAGGGGCAAGGCCAGAGCAGGGAGAACTGCCGGGATGCTACTGCACCAGGAGAGAGGTGGCCATAGAGATAAGAATAATTTGATTCTGATAGATTCTTATTCTCGAGCTCCTGCCCTAGCAGATTAGATGTAGGCTGTGGGGGAAATAAAGGGCCCAAGGATGATGCTCTGAAGACTTTGTAGCAGGTGGAGTGTCCATGAACTGAACTGGTGGGACTGGGTCTGGACAAGTGCATCAGGAATTCTTTTTCCAGAAGGCCAGTAGCCATATCCACCTGTGTGACCCTGGAGTTCAGGAAAGGGGTCTTGACTGGGGATATAATATGTACGTGTGTGACATACAGACGGAATTTCAAGCCATGAGATTGGATAAGATCCCCAAGGACTGAGTGCACGTGGAAAAGAGGGTCCGTGGAACTCCGTGCCGAGGGCCCAGTGTCGGGCGGCACTAGAGAAAAGAAGCAGAGAAAGTGATTGAGGGGAGGGACCGGTGGCGAAGGCGGGGGAGCGGGGCAGTGGCCGATGTCCAGTGAGGAAGCGTGTGAGAGAGCGTGGTCGGAGGTGTCAGCGCTGATGACGGGCCAAGTAAGATGAGGAGCGGCGGCCTCTGCGCTGTGGTGTGGCTTTGAGAACGTCGCTGGGTAGTCCTGATGGGAGCGGTTGCAGGGGACGCGTGGGAGTGAAAGGGCTTGAAGCCGGTAAAGGGAGGTGGGAGGGAGCGAACTGGATGCGGCGAGTGGACCGGCGGTCAGGACCGGTCTCCCTCTCTCCCCAGCGACTCCTCTGCGGGCCCAGTACTGTGCCCAGAGCACCAGCCGGAGGCTTGCCTCCCGCCTCTGGGACGCCTCTGTGTTCAGCCGCTGCGAACGCGCAGCCTGAACTTGGTGTCTCACCCTTATTAAACATCGCGGTGGGGATTTGTCTGTTTACCCTGCATTCCTGGGCTGACAACGAAGCGGTGGAGTTTCAGAGCCGTGAGGCATCTGAGACACAGTCCAGCTTGTTCTGCCGAAGGCGGGTATCGGGACGTCACTTGCTCAAGGTCACACCCCTGGTGGGGGAGGGCCGACGCTGGCCTCCAGCGCGTCTGGTGGCCTCAGTGCCGTTTCCAGTGCACAGCGTTGTCTTTTGGGCGTGATTCCACACCTGTGCAGGCCAGGTGGCGACTCGAGGAGATGCCGTGTACGTGTCTAAGTGGAAAGAGGAGGCGCGCGTGCAGCAGCAGAGGAGCGAAAGACCCGTCAACGTTTGTGTCCCCTGGGAAAACCAGCCGAGGCTCCAGAAGGGCGATGACTGGAGATTTGCTCTGAGATACAGGAAAGAAAAGTTAGGGTGAGAAACCTTAAAAGCTGAGGGAGATGTGAGAAGTGCAGATTGCACTGTGATTGGCTTTTACCTTAAAAGCATCAGTGATGTTTAAAAACTGTTTGAAGGAGTTCGCATCGTGGCGCAGTGGTTAACGAATCCGACTAGGAACCGTCAGGTTGCGGGCTCGATCCCTGGCCTCGCTCAGAGGGGTAAGGCTCTGTTGCTGTGAGCTGTGGTGTAGGTCGCAGATGCAGCTCGGATCTGGCGTTGCTGTGGCTGTGGTGTAGGCCGGCGGCTACAGCTCTGATGAGACCCCTAGCCTGGGAATCTCCATGTGCCGCGGGTGTGGCCCTCAAAAGACAAAAGACAAAACCAAACACTGTTTTAAAAGTAAAGCCAAACCCATAGTGAAGGTCAACGCAAGGGGCGGAAGCTGGAGAGGTTCTCTGCTGGTGAGAGTTGGAATTGATGGCATTGTTTTTCCATCCTCGCTGACAACTGCCGACTCGGTGGCAGCAGGTTTACAGCTCCCTGAAAATAGCCAGATACAAGAGGTCTCAACTTGCTGGCACTCTTGTTAGGTGTTTGAGTGCGTCCTGGAACAAAAGAAAGCTGTGCATGATTGTTTAGGAACGTATAAGACAAACAAAGCATATATGTTTTCTAACCTCTACTGACTGTAATCTGAGAGTCGTGTCAGGTTGGGCTCTGCTCATTCTAGGGTTATGTGACAAGGATGGCACGAGTGGTTCAGTACATAAAGGATGTTCAGACACCCCCTTTTAACTCATGCCCCTCAGTTTTCATGCATATTGCTGCTTTTCTTTCCAAAAGGCAAAAGCACGTTACTTGTTTGTTCCCTTGGAAACGTCCCGCGTCCCGTTTTATGCTTCTCCTCTCTCTTTTGAAAGATTCCCCTTGCACTGCATCGAAAGAAATGTCCCTGAGATTCACTTGATTTCATGGATGGCAGCGTACTCGTTTCCAAGATCTTCGGGAGAACCAGATGAGAGAGCTGCACGCTCCTGCCTTGCCTGATGCAGGGCTGGGGGCTGTGGGGAACGAGATGGCTCGGGGAAATTGCAATGGGAAACTCGAGTTAGTTTTCACTTTAAGTTCAGCGCCTTGACTCCAGTGGAGTTGAGGCCAGTCAAAAGTTATTGCTCTCTGGTTTGACTGTTCCCTGTTTCATGTGACATAAGTGAGTTGTGCCTCTGTTTCGCTGGAAGTACAGGAGAATGCTCCTATCAGCACGGTGCTAAATGGCCCTTCCTGAGCGGGGTCAGTAGAGACCTGGCTGGAAAAGGTGACTTGTTCTTTCTTCCTTGCAGCCATTACTTTGTCAGGGGGAAGGCGTATTGGTGAAGCCTTTGGGGCCATCTAACACCTCTGTTTATCAGGCTGCATCTTTTCTTGGGACAGCAAGAAGCCGTCCATTTCCAAAGCTGTCAGTCCCGTTACCCCAGCCACCACTAAAAGCCACTTGAATTTATTTCTTCAGTTCTTTACACTTTGCAGAGCATTGATTGTAAAGATGTACTAGCCGGTGAGATACCTTTAGGATACATTGCGGTCAACTTTGGGAAGAGATGGCAACTTTTGCGAAGATGCCAACAGTGTCTTCAGTAGGAAGAAAACCGAGTGGTGCTAAAGGTGCAGAAGCCGCCCCTGCCTGAGTTGCCACCATCCTTTTCGTTTCTCTCAGCGTGAAATTTTTGTCTCTCGTTTACTCTTTCTCTGATCGCTTCCTTCCCATTGTATTTAGACATGTTTCTGCTTATTCACTCTCACTTTGCTTTTATTTTTATTTTGGTCCCTGCTCCCCTGATTTTTCCAACCTGCCAGGAAGAAGCAGGCGTTTATACAGTAATAGTGGCTCTTTTCCTCTAGGTCCCCTCATAGACAAGGTGGGCCGGGATTTCCCGAGCAAGGCCGTGACCCTTGGTCCTCCTGGCTAGGAGGATTTGATGGCCCGCGGCTTCAAGCTGTTTACCTAGAGGAGGGCTAGTTTCCCTTGGCAACCAACCTAAGCTCGAGGCCATGTTTAGTTCTTTCCTCTGCAGACACAGGAATCATTCATGAGAAGTCTGATCATTTAAGTTTAAATGAGCCCTTGACGGTGTGCCAGGCACAGACGGTAGGTACTCTGAGGTCTGACCGGGCCAATCTCCAGCCTAGAACATTCCTAGTGTCGGAAATTCAGGGCTGAGACTCACTGGGAGAGCGGGGCCACTCCTTAAGAACCATGGATGGTGGGGTCAAAGACGAATTTCTTTTTTTGCCAAGGGGAACGATATAAAATTAGAAAGAAAGGTCTTATGTGCTTTGGCTAATGATTTTGAGTCTGCTACTTTGAGAACGATGGCTAAATTAAAAAGGGACACGAATATGTTCAGGTGACTTTAAGAGGTGAGGGCTGAGCAGTAATTATACAGTCATCCTGGAATCGCCAGAGGCGGACATGGCTTGTCTCTTGCTGGTGTGTGTTGTCCAAGGTTTATCTGAAGCATTTTTACAAATTATGGGCCAATGGCTACATGTTTTATGTAAAAGAGCCCTGAGATGGGCCATATTTAGGTTTTCCATTGTTTAGATTTTCTTAGGGTTCTTAGAGAACTGAGGAATTTTGTTTCTCCTGTGAATTATTTCTTCCTTATGTCACTGTGTATGCGTCTGAGACTCAAATTGTCCAAGGGCTACACAACATTGAAATCCTCGCACTCTCTTATCCCCTCGGCTTCCAGAACACCATCTGGTAGAGATTAGTTTATTTAACGCCCCTCGAATGGGTCTCAGCTCTAGGGCTCACGCCCCGGAATGAGCCTTCTCTTCACTTTGCTTCACTTTGTCTATGATGCGACGGACCTATGATTAGTCCGTCGCTTAGGCCTCTCTGCAATATTTGTTTGTCCAGTCGCTCCAGACTCTGCATCGTCCGGATTATATTTTCGGTATTAAGGTCTCATGTCAAGGCTTACGTCCCCCAGCTTTCTCCCTTGTTTTTTTTTTTTTTGATGAATAATTACAGCAGTTAATGTTTGTATTATCCATTCGGTCAAGTCACATACGTCCTCACGTTTTTGCTGGATAGCTTTATGTTCCCTCTGTGATAAAACTCCCAAAGGCCAAAATGGTGGCCTGTGAAATGTTTGTCAGACGCTCCATCCCATGCTCAGGCGAACACAGTCCTGATCTCATATTAATTTGTTCAGAGGACGTTGAGCGAAGCAATGAATAAACTGGCTATCCTTTTGTAAATGAGTCTCAGCCCAGAATTGTGACTAGGTGTCAAAATACATTTCTTTCTTCTAAATTTCTCTAAATCTCCCCCCGTAGGTCTGGCTCTTTTTTTCCCCCTTTCCTCTTTTCGATTAATGATATTATTATTTTTTTTTTTTTGGTCTATTTGCCTTTTCTTTAGCTGCTTCCACGCATATGGAGGTTCCCAGGCTAGGGGTCTAATTGGAGCTGTAGCCACCGGCCTACACCAGAGCCACAGGAACTCAGGATCTGAGCCGCGTCTGCGATTTACACCACAGCTCATGGCAACGCCAGATCCTTAACCCACTGAGCAAGGCCAGGGATCAAACCCACAACCCTATGGTTCCTAGCCGGATTCGTTAACCACTGCGCCATGACGGAAACGCCGATGATACTAATTTTTGACCTACTATGGTGATGGAAGGATTCAAAGCACATGAGAAAAAAGGTATTCACCATCTTTTATTCATTTAATGCAATATTTTCTGCACTGGATTTTAAAAGCTTTGGTGAAAAAAGCTATCAAGAAATTAAAGACCGTTTACATGAACCTGCCATGATTTAAGAATTAAAAAAAAAAGCGCTCACCTTGGTTCACGCCGAGGCGAGGGTGAAGGAGAGGAGAAGTTCTGGATCGATCCCGGTTTGGTGCCAGAAGGAAGGGCGGGGAGGTGACTGTCGCCTGCGTGTCTGTGACATTCAGGGCACAGGGTTGGGTCTTGTACATCAGCACAGCGCCCTGTGAGGAGGGCGCAGCTCCCCGGCTCTGAGAGAAGGGACGCTGGAGCCCGTCGAGGTCCAGTCGTTTGTCTAGAGGGTCACACGGCGACTACATAGCAGGACTGAGATTTAAACCTGGATCGAATCCCAGGACTTGTGCTTATTTTTCGGCATTATAGTCAGAACTATAGCTCATTTTGATAGGAATCAGCAGGACACAGGCTGACTCCAACCTCCCAAGACTACTTCCACCTGTTTAGCCTGATGGATTTCTGTGTGTGTGGACACTGCGTGAAGAAAAATAGCTTTTAATAATAGGCATTTAATATTCTGTGTACCTTACTGGGGTGGAAATTCCTAAAAAATCCTGCTAGCATGTGCCAGAATCAGAAAATTGGAGACGTTATATGTTAAATTGTTTCCCACTGGTCTCACCAGTCGCTAAAGACAAAAAAAATGTCATAGGAAGTTCTGTCTTCTCCGATGGTGACTCTGTCTAGAGTTGGGTTTTTGTTCTGCGAAAACTTGCCTCCGCTGATTTTTGCTGTCCCCAAAGTCGTCCTGTGCTGTGTAAGTGCCATAAGACATACCAGTGACCTCCCTAAAAGGATGTCTTTTCCACCAACAGCTGTGGCCTCACGATGAGGTCATCGCCAAGGAATATGCACAGGAACCACACTTTACTGGGTTATGTAACCAGTAAGTTAAACATACAAACTCCGAAGAAGTCAAGTTAAGGTGACAGTGCTACCTGAGGAGCATAATCTCTGCTTGGGCTTGGCTGACATTCGCTCACTCCCTCGCTTTACACTTAACCCGATAAATCCTTGACCGGAAAGTCCTCAGGGCCCCATCCTGCCGACTGCTTCTCTGTGAAGTCTGGGGGGCGGCGGTCAAAACCACGACCGCTTCTGTGGTTCTGGACACTTTACCTACATGGTGGGAATCTCTGTTTAGTCAAAATTTCAGTCTTCATCAAAACTGCAATGAGGTGTGATGCCACACCAGTCAGAACGGCCATCATTAGTAGGTCCACAGCTCACAAATGCTGGAGAGGGTGTGGAGAAAAGGGAACCCTCCTGCACTGTTGGTCAAAATGTAATTGCTACAGCCACTGTGGAAAACAGTGTGGAAGTTCCTCATAAAACTGAATCTAGAACTACCACATGATCCAGCAATCCCTCTCCTGGGCATATATCCGGACAAAAACTACAGTTCAAGAAGATACATGCACCTGTGTGTTCAGCTATGAGCAGCACTGTTTATAGTAGCCAAGACATGGCAACGACCTGAATGTCCATTAACAGATGAATGGTTTAAGGAGATGTGGTACATATACACAACGGAATACTACTCAGCCATAAAAAAGAATGAAATAATGCCATTTGCAGCCACACGGATGCAACTAGAGATTCTCACACTAGGTGTGGTAATTCAGAAAGAGAAAGACAAATACCATATGATGTCACTTATATGTGGAATCTAAAATATGGCACAGGAGTTCCCATCATGTCTCAGTGGTTGATGAACCCGACTAGTATCCATGAGGACATGGGTTTGATCCCTGACCTCGCTCAGTGGGTTAAGGATCTGGCATTGCTGTGAGGTGTGGTGTAGGTCACAGACGTGGCTCAGATCCCATGTTGCTGTGGCTGTGGTGTAGGCTGGAAGCTGTAGCTCCAATTTGACCCCGAGCCTGGGAACTTCCATATGCCTGGGAACTTCCATATGCCTCCATATGTGGCCCTAAAAAGACAAGAAATAAAATATGGCACAAATGAACCCATCTACACAACAGAGACAAACTCACAGACATGGAGAGCAGACTTGCGGTTGCCAGGGGCGAGGGGGGAGGGAGTGGGATGGACTGGGGGTTTGGTGTAAGTAGATGCGCATTATTCCATTTAGAATGGACAAACAATGAGGTCCTGCTGCACAGGACCAGTGTCCAGTCTCTTGGGATAGACCATGATGGAAGATAGAAAGGGAATGTGTATGTGTGTGTATGACTGGGTTCCTTTGCTGTGCAGCGGAAATTGGCTCAGTGATATAAATCAACTACAGTAACACATTTATAAAAACTATCCTTTTTTGAGACTCTACTTTTGTTTAGGATTTTAATCAGTTTTTTGCAGAAACGTAAGGGCCACCATAGACTTGGTTCTGAGATGTCCTGGGGCTGGAAGGAACCTATTCTTTTCTGTTTTCGTGGTGGCTTCAGGTTCTTGTCTGCAGGTAGAAGGACTGAGAACACACAAGCAGTTCTTAACCTTTTGGAGGCCAGAACCTCTTTTTAGAAGCTGATGAAATTTATGGATATTCTTCTCAGAAAAATGTGCTTACCTGCAATTTCAAGGATGGACACACCACCTGAAGGATTCTCGGAGCCCAAGAGCCCAGTGGGAGAGTCCCGACACTAATTGGGCTCCTGGGTTTCTTCCAGTTAAAATATGTTATTACTTCACATTTCCTATGAGGTTTTGGGTGACTGTCGTATTGCCAGTAAAAATAGGATAGGAACTAGTTAGGTAGGTTTAACTTTTATAGCTATAAAAAATGTCATCTGATAGTTTCCTCCCCCCCAAAGAAACCCCAGCAAAAACGGTCTTCCTGAACTTGTGTGTTCTTTTGAACCACCTGGGAAGCTTTTAAAAATTCCAAGGCCTGGCCACACCCTAAATCACTTAAATCAGAATCTCTAGGGGTGAATCACAGACCTCAGCTTATTAAAACTCCTCAGGTGGTTTCTTCAGGCTGCCAGCGCTCAGGCGGGACTAAAACATCTTCCGAATAACAGGAATATCAACAACCAGCTGGAAATGAAAGAACATGCCATTCTTTCTCTGCTCTCAAATGTTGGAATTGAACACTGTATTTCCAGCTCAAAATAAGGATTTGAAAACTCCGTGTGTCATTACGCCTCCCAAGGTGTTAGGTGCTTTGTTAAGCTGGGCAAGCATTGCTGGTACAGAATGGCCTTCCTGGAACTGTGTACAGATGTGGGAAGGGCTGTATTAGGACGCGCCCTCTTCTGCCACAAGCGCACATCAGGAAAGTTTGTTTTCAACCCAAGAACAATTACCATTGTCATATTCCAAACTGTGTGCAAATTGTTTCATTATAAACTCACTCTTGGTCCCAATTTAACTGGGAACTCATTCGGTCTAAATTTATCTAATTCTCTCTGCGTGGCATTGACATTTGCCGGCAGTACCAGACTTGCTTCACTTCTAAGGCAGATTCCATGGAGAACAGGCAGTGCTCTCATCTAACTGATTAATAATCTCTAGAGGATCTTCGGAGCCTTCTCACATGTAGCGCTTCCTGCTCTCTTGCTGATTTTGACTTTTCATTGAACTCAGAGACACAAACAATGGCTTTCATGAGATGCGGCAGTGAAAGCTTTCTTCATCAGACCAGCTCGCCAAAGAAAGGATGCTCACTGCCAAAGCCTGTAGGTGAGAAGCGAGATGTGTAATGAAAAGTTGTTTGTTTTCCAGAGTTTTACAAGTCAATTTGGGTTACGTCCTCAGCCAAGTTTTATCTCTGTTTTAGGCAACAATTACATGTTTTCAATTTGAAAAAGTGTCCGTCTCTGCTTTCCATGGCATCTGTCCTACATTCAGACCACCCTGCAGTTCAGTGCAGACAGAGATGTTCCAGGTCCCGTGGTCTGTGTGAGTAAGAGGAGTCCATGAGGATGAGCAGAGACAGCCTGCATTAGAGTGACTTGTCTCTTACGGGTTTCACAGTTTTTCCCACCAAGTTTTCATGTTTGGAAGATGATATTTTGAAAATTGGATTAAACTACCTGAAAACCCATGGCCCAGAATTTTCAGCAGCCAGTTGCTAGCCTGAAAGGACCTCCCTCAGTCATGACTCTCTGTTGACTCCTTCTTAGGATAGAGACGGCCTCTTCTTCAGGAGGATGTCTTTACAGACGTTCTGTAGTTAGTTTCTCAGAAGCGCTGCTGAGCTCTAGAGCTGCGAGAAAGGTCCGGGATGCGCCCCGGGTCACTGCGTGGCACAGTCCAAGTGTAAATTTCATGGCACCATGAAGGCTCCACATCTTTCTTTCTTTCTTTCTGCTTTTTGGGGCTGCAGCTGTGGCATATGGACGTTCCCAGGCTGGGGGTTGAATCAGAGCTACAGCTGCTGGCCCACACCACAGCCACAGCCACATGGGATCCGAGCCTCGACTGTGACCTACCCCACGGCTTGGGGCAACGCCGGATCCCGGACCCACTGAGCAAGGCCGGGGTGGAATCCGCATCCTCATGGATCCTAAGTGGATTCATTTGTGCTGTGCCACACCGGGAACTCCCAAGGCTCCAGGTCTTGATAGTGGCTGGTGCTGACACGAACACTGCCCTTGAGGAAAGGGCACCCATTCATAATTACTGTTGTAAACACATGGAGGGACCTGGGAAATTTTTGCTTTAGCCGTGGTGTTTTTGACTACGAAGGGCAGTGGCATACATGTATGTGTGTAATTATTTCCTACATACGTCGCATTTGGAAACTGGCTGAAAGTTGTGTTGCCTGATCTTGATAGAGACCAGAAATAACTACACAGTTAAAACACAGGGCAAGCTAGTTTAACACGGGCTTGCCAGAGGGCTCACTTTTAAGTAGATACTCTTCGCCAGAAAACAAAACGCTGGCTATTATTTGAGATTTGGGTCCAGCCCAGCATTTAGTAGGCTCTTAATGTTAGACAGAGACAGGGTAAAGTGAGGGAGAGTGTCTGTAATGTGTATGTGAACCATAGGAACCAGATTGTGACTGGAAGACCCTATGCGCTTTCTTTTCCTTAAAAATCTATAAAATTTATATCAAACTTCACATTTTATTAAAAGTTCTCATGATTAAATTGTTGCCCCATCCATTCAGGCTGCGTTTAATATTACCTTTCTCGTGTAACTATGGCAACATCTTTCGTATCTACAGCTCGGGTTCCGAAACCTCTTTCCACAATGGATCGTTGCCCTCTGCATCACTCATTACGGAAATCATTTGAGGGCACAGGCAGTCTTGGGATGGGATTCTATTTTTAACATCTTTTCTGTTTGGGGCTGAGTTGTGTCCCCCTGCAACCTGTATGTTCAAATCCCAACCCCCCAGTACCTCAGGATGTGACTGTCTTTGGCGATAGGGTTTTAAAGAGGTAGTTAAGTTCAGGAGTTCCCGTCGTGGCGCAGTGGAAACAAATCCGCCTGGGAACCACGAGGATGCGCTTTCGATCCCTGGCCTCGCTCAGTGGGTTAAGGATCCGGTGTCGCCGTGAGCTGTGCTGTTAGGTCACAGGTGCGGCTCGGATCTGGTGTCACTGTGACTGTGGTGTAGGCCAGTAGCTGTCGCTCTGATTGGACCCCTAGCCTGGGCACCTCCATGTGCCCACGGGTGCAGCTCTAAAAAGCCTATAAGAAGAGGAAGGCACAACATGCGCAGCTGGAGACCAGGTGGAGACTCAGGTCCAAAATGGCCATCTGCTTGCTAAGAAGAAAAACCTCAGAAGAAACCAACTCTGTAATGCCTGGAGCTTGGTCTTACAGCCTCCAGAACTGTGAGAAGATAAATTTCTGTTCTTTGAGCTACCCGCTTTGTGGTATTTTGTCACGGCAACCTTGGCAAACTAATACAACTCCCTTGACTTTCTGAATGGTTGGTCTTCCTTTCGAAATATCGCTAACCCTTGAAAGTCTGAAACATCTCCTAAGCTTCGTGGTGTCCGCACAGCTGCAGGGTTGCGCGCTTTCTCAGGCCACTAATGAATCTGACCTCGTGATTTTTCCCAGATTATCTTCTCTTTATTCACAACTGTATGTTTCCTAGCTTTTGTAGCATACCAAACAGGAGACTTTTTAGGAAGTTCCTGTAACTCAGAATGGTTTATTTTTCCTAGCTTTAGCTAAGTCATCTGAGGAGGAAGATTTTCCATCAGTGGCATGTATCCGTATCTTTTAAAATGGAGCCTGGGGAGAAGACACCCACAGATCCAATTCCTTTAGCCTGTGACTATGCATAGATGGCACATTGTTTTTCTGCCTCACCAGCTTGCCCATTCTAACACTCTGTAGCTATGCGGAAATACAAAGATAGGAGGGAGAAATGATTAAAACCTTGTGCTTGGCCTGAGATCAGGTGTGTGCACTGAGATTCAGTTTCAGGGTGGGGAAATCAGGCTCAGTCTGGTGAACAGGCAGCCATCCAAAGGCTACGGAGAGCAGAGGAAGCCTGGGGGCGGGGGTGCCCGCGGGGGGTGGGGGTGCTCTTTGTCTTCCAAATTGCTCCTCAGCTCACAGCCGGGGCTAGAAAGACTTTGGCTAGGCTTCGTGTCAAGAAAACTTGGAATCTTTAAGAGCTTTTAGGAGTTCACATCATGGCTCAGTGGTTAATGAACCCGACTAGTAACCATGAGGTTGAGGGTTTGATCCCTGGCTTTGCTTGGTGGGCTAAGGATCCGGCTTTGCTGTCAGCTGTGGTGGAACCTCCATATGCCATGCCTGTGGCCCTAAAAAGCAAAAAAAGAACTTTAAAAAAATCCCAATTCTGCCTAGAGGAGCTGCGCAGTATTTGGCGCTAGGATGGTAATGAGATGAATTATAATCTTTAGCCTGAGAAGTTGGAAAAACGAAGGAAACCATCTTTTCCTTGGGAAGATGTTGGGAGCTACTTGAGATCCTTCCCTAATTAGAGATGAAACACGGTAGCTCTCTGGGGATTTGGATTTCAGCTTGGACCTAATGTGCCATGGGCTTCAAAGGGCAGGTATGGCGACGGGCGTGCCATGCTCTGTGCTTTGAGAAGTTCTGAAGGCGCCACGTGAGGACCGTGTACAGTCGTGCTTGCTGAGAGCTCAGACTCTGATGTTCAGTCATGAGTGAAGTGGGTACTTGGTCTTGGAAGCCTGAGGTTTGTCATGATTCTATAGGAAGAGTGTACATGCACATTCCTTGTCATTGCAACGCTGCTAATATGCACTTGTGACATATTGACAGTGAAAGCACGACTAGTGTTTCTAATGATGACCCCAAGGCGGGACAAAATTCCTAAATGTTTTTGTATCTCCAAAGAGAATAAATTGTATTCCTCAAGCCCAGAATTTATTTTAATCACAGAGTAATTCTCTGGAAAGCGGTAATTGGTATGTGGGCTGATATCCACACTCAACATGGCAAGTGAGAAGGTAGGGCTTTGGGAATTAAACGGCTTGATTTACGTCACTGCTCTTCTTTTGCTAGCCCAGGGATTTCAGAAGAGTGCTGTAACCTCACGTACCCTGGGTCTTTGCATCTGAAAAATGGGTGTAATGATACCTCCCTTGCAGGGAGGTGAGGACCAAATGATATAAAATACATCGGACCATGCTTGCCACGTATAGGTGTGTGAAAATGATGTTTAATTCCAGTCTCCCTGGTCCAATACATTCATCACAAGCCTCTGCTGGTTGAGCATGTGAGATAAAGAATGCACTATGTTTTTAAGCTGATTTAGGGGCTTGGGAAAAAGACGATAATAAAATAGCGGGAGAGTGGGTCCCTTGTAGGCGGGGCTGCCTTTTACCTGCGTTGTTTCAGGGTGCCGGCTGCTGTGGCTTTAATTTGCAGGCTTATTTTCTTTAGGATAATGAATTTTTATTTAAATTTGGTGAATTTCCTTTGAGCTCCTTTTAAGTCATCTGAACACAGGAAATACTTTTTCATGCTTTTAGAGTTTTTCTGATTGACTTTGTTCTCCAAAAAGGGCTGATTTTAATATTCTAAGTGATAAAAAGTGTCTTGACACGATTGAAGCAATTTAATTAGTAAATCTGGAAATTATAAAGGATTGGAAATCACACCCTCCATGCTTTTAATAAACCAGAGCAGTGAAACTTCTGATAGGGGCACATACCATGTGTTGAAAGAATTCGCTACCACGCACATGGAGAGAAATGAAGAAATCGATAGAACCTTGCAAGAGACCTACTAAGGAAGTTCCACGGCTAGGCAGCTGTGCAATAAGTAAAACACATGGATCAAAACTTCTGAGGCCACCATAAGTTACGTAAAATACATGCTAGGTAGTGAAAGATACAGAAGAATTAAAACCACCCATGGGCATTTAATGTATTTAGTAGAAAAAGGGGACTAGTGTGATTGTGAGGCAGTCTAATTTTTAAATTAGTTGACCTCCGAGTATTTTAATCCTGGAGTAAGTATGTACAAAGGGTCACTTAATGTTGTCCTGATAGGATTTTTAGTGTCAGGCTGTCCATCTCCTGAGGATGGCGTGTGAGTTATGTCCAGTCAGTTTACTATGCGTAGTTTCCTGTAGTATATGTCATCACTAAACAGGGAACATTGCTATAACTGCCAGGCATAAACATAATAACATGTTCAACTGTAAAACTATCTACAGTATATAAATACTGATGCTGTGCTCAAAAGCGCCATCATTTTTTATTGCCCTGGTAATGGAGTGTTCCGGAGAGACACGCATATGGTGATTGGTGATTGGTGGACGTTGAGCCAGTACCTTCACCTGTTTAAGAGCAACCTTGATCGTCGGGAGCAGTTGGAGCAACTCAGTGAGCAGCCGATTCCTCTTTAGAAAGCAATTCATGGGGTCAAACTCTGATAATGTTTCATCCTCAATCATAGCAATGATCAGGAATATCAACACGTACACTGCAAAGATGGTAGATAAAAGCAGGGCATTATTTAAGAATCACTGTGTAATTTTTACTCAGAATAGCAGTTGACAAATAATCGAGACAATGGGTAATCTGCATCTTTTTTCTAGTGAAATGTTCTTTTAGTGGCATTTTAATGCAAGGTAATAGCTGTAGTTGTTATTAACACTTTGAAAATGTAAGTGTAGGTGAAGGCTGGGTAAGTTGAAGAGAAACCTGGCAATTTGGCTTGGTTTTCATATATGGAACAAAGATTCAGATGCCACAAACTAACCAGAGGAACGTGAGCATGGACATGGGGTGGAGAATCGGAAGAACAGCAGACTGATGAGGAGAAGACGCACTGCCCTCTTGACTCAGTTCTCATTCGCAGTGATATTTCCATATTTTTTTCTTTTGCATTCAACCGACTTTGCCAAATGTGAGTATTGGAGGATATAGAATCTTTCAGAGAAAGTCTGAAATGCGTGACTCAGTTCTAAGAGCTGAGCAAGGCTTCTGATCACAGTCCAATCACTAAAACTTATCGAGGTCAGGCCGACCCTTAGGACATGCTGGTACTTCAGCTTTCTCGTCTCTGTTGTATGCTAATGAGAGCTGGTGCGGGATTTGCTCATTGGAAGGGTCACTTTTGATGTCACCTGAGCACAAAATTCCTTCGGGCCTTCATTTCTGTTCAGAGGTGTCAGATTCTCCAGCAAAGTCTCATACTATGTGTAGAAATTATGCTTCCCTTTAGTTTATTACTCATAGTGGATGAAGGTAGCTTTTGACCTATTACCATTGGTACCTTTTTGGTAACTGCTAAAAATCTCAGTTGTGGTCAGGATGTGTAGGCCAAGTACACTGAATGGTCTTTGTAGTAATTACATTTTCCAATACTAGCAAGATAAAATGTATCATTTTCCAATATTTCAAAAAGAACATGGATGTTTGGGCAGTGTGGCCAAAAATGCGGAGATATTTTAAACACGTGAGTGTGAGGGCACTCTAGAACCTGCCTCTAAATCACTGTACGATGTGGGGGGGGACTCATCTGAAGAATGAAGGGTTATAATCTGTGCATACCACTATTAGGATCTTTGCTATAGAAATGAAATTCCCTTTAACATATAGCTATAATTCCATTAATAAGATTTGGGGATGGCACATATGGTTTGCCTAGAGCTGGTTGTTTCATGACTTTCTTTTTTATTTTTTTAACTTTGCAATGAGCCCTAAAGCCCTAATTTGCTTCAGCAGCTGCAAATTGGTTTCCAGTAATTTTTACATCTTCTTCAACTTGTGCTGACATCTGTAAATATGAGGGCATGTATTAAGTCCTTGGTTACGTCTGCGGAGCTCACCATCCGCTGGGAAGTTAGTGTCAGAGATTTCTCTGGCATTATGTAAGGGAATCAAGAAGATCCAAGCAGGAATAAACATTGTCTAGCTGGGGAAAGATCCGTTTCAGAGAAATAATTAGACTGTTTTACGCCCTGCAGGGCAATTATGAGATACATGACGTTTCACGAAATGTCTTTGTGTTGTTTTCTGGAGGCCTCAGGGCACTAGAATGACGTGTAGGCAGAGAGAAGAGTGGCCTCTTTGTGAGAGCTCTGGGGCAGAGTTAAATCTCAGGAAACTGTGAAGTAAGATCGTATTTATTTTTGGCACCATCTTCTTTTTTTAGTGCCCCATCTCTCTAAGTATTCTCTTTCCTGCTTTCAGCTACAATCCTTTAAGGTCAACGAAGTTTGGCTGAAAATGGCTTAGACGGCCTTTTCGGAGGGGTATTTGCAATTTGGTTGCTTTTGATGACCCCAAACTTCAAAATAGAAAAAAGAATGAATTTCTAATGGTGGAATTTCAAACTTCATGCTTGACGTGTAGGTGGAGAGGGAGAAAACCGTCAGATGAAATCTCACTCCAGATGGGCCCTGCTTGGCCAAAACTACCCGCGGGGAACCCAGCACGTGGGCTCCGGAATAGGCACAGCTCGTGAGGGAACCAGAGCTGTTTCTTCTGTGCCGACTGTGGCAGGTCTCAGGTTGGGCGGCCAGGTGAACCATCACGCAGTTTTGGAAAGCCTGGCTGGCTCGGTCCTCCTGGAGAGAACTCGAAGGGCCGTTTCAGCGACAGCCCCGTGGCGGTGGCTTAGGCCTGCGTCACAGCGGGTCGCCTCCCTCTGCCGCCTGCGCTCTCGCCCATCCCTTGCCAGCGGTGTGGGTCCCTCGGGCAAAATCCTCAGGAAACATCCCGCACCAGACTCCGCCTCAGAGTAGATTTCCCGGGGCACTCAGCTGCCGTGGACAAGAGGCTCATCTGCCTGCTCAGAAATCCCATGAATGTCCCCAGTTTGGGGCGGTGGCCCACAAAGGGAGCCCTCTGCATGGGGCGGGAGTGGCTGTCAGGACAGACCGCCGGCAGCTCAGCGGGCTCAGGAGAAAGAGGCTGGGATGCCATGTAGCCCATTTAGAAAACCAGTATACCTGCTCTAAAAACCTGAATTTGTCCCCCACTTGTCTGATTGCTGGGTACGTTCCTTCAGTTCTCAGTGCCCCGACGTCCGCATTCGTACAAAGGGGAGTAATGATAATGATGAGGAGGATGTGAGACTTCAATGAATTCATATATTTAAAGGGATTTTTAATGGCCCCTGGCATGTAGTAAGTGCTAAATAAAAGTCTGCCCACATCGGGTCTTGTCATTTCTCCGTAAGAGTTCACACTGGGAAGGAGAGCAGTTTCACAGAAGGAGAGCACTTCCTAGGGGGTAGCTGAGGCTCCTGAGCTTTTTTCTTGCTCACTCACAAATGTTGCCATTGCTATTTAAATCCGTAGATGCCGAGGACACCTTACGAGGATGCAGTATTGCTCGCTCTGGTGCTTTTTTCCCAGATGCTACTTCTCAGTTATCAGTAGTGGGGTTTGGTTTGGTTTGGTTTGGTTTTATGGCTGTACCTGTGGCATGTGTAAGTTCCCCCGCCAGACACTGAGTCCGAGCACAGTTCCACAGCAGTGCCATGTCCTTTAACCCCCTTAGTCGGGCCAGGGGTTAAACCCATGCCTCCGCAGTGACCTGAGCCGCTGCAGTTGGATTCTTACCCCACCGGGCCACAGCGGGAACTCCTTGATAGTGGGTTTGTTTTGTTTTGTTTTTTAATGTTGACTTAACCAATATGCTGTGCTAGAAAAAAGAAAATCGGTTAGCAAAAATTGTGTTTTACTCTTGATTCTCGTAGGCGCCTTTCTAAAGATGCAGGAGACTTGCAAATGGACATCGTTTGCTTTTGTTTTTTTTTAAGGCTAAAATGCGTATTTTAATCCGATTTCCTCCATTTTTACCCATTGTCCCTTTTGTGTTCTAGAATCCCATCTATTACCCACATGCATTTTATCCTTGTGTTTCCTTAGGCTCCTCTTGGCTGTGACAGTTTCTCAGAATGTCCTTGTTTTTGGTGACCTGGGCAGTTTTGAGGTGTGCTGTTCAGGTATTTTGTAGCTTGTCCCTCAACGGGGATGTGTCTCATGTTTTTCTCATGATTAAGCTGAGGTTGCGTGTTTTTAGGAAGCAGACTGCAGAGGCAAAATGCGGATGTCAACACGTCATTTTCCAGAGCATTGCCTCCAAGGTGCAGGGTGTCAGCCTGGCACATCGCGCTAGACGCTGACCTCGACCGCCTGACCTGGCGGCGGTGGTGCCTGTCGGACGTCTCCATTGTCAAGTAGCTCTTTGGTCCTCTGCCCATGCTTCCTCTTTGGAGGGGACGTGTATGTGTCAGCTGCATTCGCCAAGTGAAGAGTTACATTTCATCTCCTTGTGCAGAGAACATCTGCAGAAACTATTTGCAATTCCTCTGCATGGAATTGCAGAGGAATTATGTCTCTTCTCCCCTGTTTATTTATTCAGTCGTTTATTTGCATCGGTGGACTCATGGATATTTATTCTATATGTTGGATTATAATCCAATACTACTTTATATTATGGCTCAATTTTATTTTCATTTTTGATTTTAAGACCTAGATTTTTAAGTGAAAATAGAAATAACTTATTTTCTCTGTGGCTTGTGGCTCTCAAAAAAACCAGAGAGAGAAGCTAATGCTTGTTGGCAAGTTTTCATTTTACCTCTAGACACCAGCATTTTTAAATAAGGACGATGGCTTCTTTTAATTAGTAATATTTCTTCCAGAATTAGAAACAATTTGTTTTTTCTCTTCTGTGACCCCAAGGTGTTACCTATTTGATTTGAATTGTATTTGAAAGTAGCTTTGTTGGTACATGGACATTTTTATTATTTGGGAATTAAGTAGCTTAGGCCTTAGTAAATATTAGGGCAATAATTATGAGGCGTGTGATTGAGTCGGTCGTCACCCAGGGGTGACTTAAAGTTAAATGTTGAGAGGGTTGCTATGATTATGGCTAGTGCAATTAACAGGTCTAGGCTGCTACTTTAGAGAGCATATTATGAACACTTCATTTTTGTTACAGTAGTGCAACAATTCTGACACAGTCTATGTGTTTCAACTTTTTTGTATTGCTAATGCAGAGAATTATGTTTATGTTTATATCAATTATAAATGACCATATTTATAAAGAACCCAGGTGGACGCATTGCCACTTTATCAATATCAGTTTTTACTGTATGTCTGCAAAGTTTGTGGGACACCTTTCAATGCTGGTTTTTATTAAAACGTTTGAACATGGCAGACGTATATTCCTGGGTATTTAAAATGAAAGGAGATACTCACAGGTCTTTAAAATTAAATATGACTATCTACTTCCATGAGGAGATAAAGCAAAATTCAGTTTCGGCACTGCAGATAAACCCCGTTTGCTGGAATTATTTGGAAACCATCCATAATTCTGAGAGGTTTTATAGATATTGGATTACAAGATCTCAGTGCCCTAAACAGCAAGTATAATGATAATAATAACATTTACTTTTCTTGAGTGTTGAAGACGTCCTGGGTACCGTTGAGGGACTTTGCAAACAAGATCTCTACGCTACTCCTGCCAGGGTGCTGTTCCTGTTACATCCACCTCACATCGGAAGACATCTGCCCTCAGAGAGAGTAAGCGGCGTGGCCGTACTGCTTTTCTTCAGACACGCCAGACTTGTTCTCACGGGACCGTAGTCCTGTCCCTTTGCTTGGGATGATCCGCGCCGTCCCAGCCGTTGTGTGCCTGGCCCTCCGTGTCCCTGGACCTCAAGTGGGCATCGTCCGCTCCTGGGGGTCTTCCCAACTCCCCACACGGGTCATTTCCCTCCGCCCGTCACTCCACCCACTCTTGACAGACTTCACCTTTTCTGACATTATTTTGTTCCTCTACTTGGATGATTTTTTTCTCCCCACCTAGAAAATCTAACCTTCACCAGATGGGGCTTAGCCTCGCCATCACCACTCTGATCTGCAGCTCAGAGTCGCTGTACAATGCGTGTTTGTTGACTGAGGTAACAGGTCCATCCTACAGCGCCGGAGAAAGATGGAGCTGGGATTTGAACCCAGGCCTGGCTTTCCACTCTGCCACTTTGTTTTCAAGCTGGGTCTAGTGGCTAATATCTGAATAAATATCACATCTCTAGCTTTGAAGCATGATGTTTGATCAAAACACATTTAAATTTTGGTGAATAATTTATTCTATTAAAAATAAAAATGGCGAGTGCACCAGATTCCGTAATATTACACTTCCCTTTGCTGGTGAAGATGTGACTTTAGTTAGCAGTCAATTGTTATGGTAATGTTAAATATTTGTTACTTTTTTATCAACTTGCCATATATTGTACAGACTCTGAGCACTTCAAAAAGTGATTATTTATTAGATTACTTTGCATTTTTATGAATATATAAAAGTAGGGAAAAACCCTACTTTGTATTTTTTTTTTTTAAATCCTTCACACGTTAGAATTTTCACAAATTTGGGTTATCCTCCCTCACAGTTAGGTGGAATTAATGAGATTTCACTGAATTTCTAAACTCTTTTTTTTCTCACCACCAGCTGTGTACGAGTTTCTCTTTGGGGGGAATGTCAACCATTTCGGCTTCAGGAAAAGTAGAGCCCAGGTGAGACACCTGAGGGAAGCAAAGTGTCAAAGAACAGCTGATGGCGTAACTGAGAAATCAGTCATTGTCCAGGCTGCTTTATTGGCATAATTGGCAGTGATTTATGGAAGGATGGCAGGCGTCCAACTGGGCGTGCTTATGCTTCATACCCTTACAGCTCTGTGCCATGAAATCTTAGTTAAGATGGCATTAGACTGAGGAGCACGTTGTCGAGCTATCTATTTAAATTAGCTAATAACCCACAACAAAGTATTTCCCATGAATCTGTTTTGTCTGAGAGTGAGAACATTTGTAGGATATTTTAATGCAATCCTGAAGCAAATTATACTCAGTGCTAATAAATCAGAAAATATCTCTCAAGTGCTTGCATAATATCTGGTGTTTTGCATGTATGTAGTCTGGTATTGCTTTATTAATCAATTCTGTCATATAGAAAAAGTTACATACAGAAAATAATTATGTCTGCTGAGTGCTGAAGGCGTGGGAAGGGGCTCGGGGACAATGCGTGTGCAATCGGCCAACTGATAGATTTGGTTCATTTGAAAGGAGTAATATAAGTTTTATCTACTGCGCTGCATCTTGTAACTTAAATTTATTCAGGAAAAATGGCGTTTAGTGATTTTTCTGGAAACTAACTAGTGGGTTGTGAGAGATAATTAACAAAACTCCCTGTTTCTTCTCTTGGAACAGATGGATGGTTTTGAAATGCAGCAGAACACTGAGCTCAGTTCGAGGGCATGCATAGCTGAGTTGCTTCTGTCTGTATAATGAGGTGCTACTTGCTTGCATTCCAGAGGTCTGCATCCTTTCATCTGCAGAGTCATACAGCTGTTTTCCACGGAACTAGGCAGCTACATGCGGAAGCCAACCCTGGCTTCCGAGCTGGGTTTTTAAGGATACTGTCCCAAACAGTTTCTTCCTCTTGTTGTTTTGTTTCTACCTGATAAAACACATCTCGTCTACCTTTTGATCTCAGCCGTGTGGTGCCAGCATTTAAACATGGCCTCGCTCTCTGGGTAGAACTTACGGAAAGGACAGATTTGGAGCACAGGTTCATTGCTCGAGTGCCCGGGACTGGAATCTAGAATCAGTAAAATAGTTAAAAGACAGGGAGCGAGATAGAGAGGACAGGGCATGCATAAACATTTTCCTATTGATTGAATATTCAGATGAGAACTGGTCCCCGGGGCAAGTCAGCGTCCTGGCAAATGTCGGTGATGATGGCAGGAAAGCAGGCAACTTTCACAGTCCTCTATGTTTCTGATGTATTTTTCATGCCCCAACAGCCAGTGCAGGTGTAGCTTTATTGATAGCTCTTGAAAGTTTATATATTCGCTCTACGCAAAAGGAGAATTTCCCATAAAACTAAGAAAGCTTGGCCCTTTATTCGTAAGGACACTTCCCAAGTCCTTCCAAGGAGGAGAGCTAGGAACCGGAATGTACAATTTTGTATTCTACTTTCTTAAAGAGTCCTCCCCTCCCCCAAGCGAGGAAAGCCCTTGCTCAGACACCCAGATCTGTTCATGTTCATGTGTAGCAAGGGCTTTTTGGCTTCTAGAAGATAGGTGACATTTTAATAGTTTATTTTGGAAAAGGAGCATGGGTTGACTTAAATCACTGCCTTTAACTTGACCTGATTGCTCACGGGAAGCCCAGAGATAGGGATGGGCAGATGCAGAGAGAACCATGGGGTTGCCAGGAGACTGGTTCCTGTGCAGTTCCACCATCATTGCATGATAGCGGGGAACACAGGACAGGGACTTAGATTTTTTTTTTAATTTTTTTACTACAGTTTAGTTGATTTACAATGTTGTGCCCACTTCTGCTGTACAGCAAAGTGACCCGGTCACACATGTACACACATTCCCTTTCTCGTGTTACTCTCATCATGGTCTATCCCAAGAGGCTGGACGTAGTTGCCTGTGCTGTGCAGCAGGACCTCATTGCTTATCCATTCTTAATGGGAGAGTTTGCATTTACTACCCCCAAACTCTCAATCCATCCCACTCCCTCCCTGCTCCGAGAGCCACTTTTGTTTGTAACTTTAGCCTGTGAACTCCTTGAGGGCAAGCTGAATAAATATTCAGTTTCAATCTGGAGAGAATGCTGAGCAAGGATCAATATTGAAAATGAGCTGGGAGTTCCCTTTGGGCTCAGTGGGTTATGAACCCAGCTAGTATCCATGAGGATGCAGGTTCCATCTCTGACCTCGCTCAATGGGTTAAGGATACGGTGTTGCCCTGAGCTGTGGTGTAGGTTGCAAATGCAACTTGGATCTGGCGTTGCTGTGGCTGTGGTGTAGGCCTGCAGCTGCAGCTCTGATTTGACCCCTAGCCTGGGAACTTCCATATGCTGCAGGTGCAGCCCTCAAAGGAAAAAAAGAAAGAAAAAGCCATAGTAGATCATTTAAATAACCCAGGTCCTTAATTAATTAAAAGAGAAGCAAAGCTTACAATGCTTCAAGCCAGGTGATATGTTTCTGACATGTGTAGTATAATAAAGAGTAGGAATGCACATTTTGGGTAAAACACATATAGTCAGGTCTCTTCCTTGCTCAAAAAAATTAGGGTAGCGTATTTATTATTTAGAGCCCAAGTCCTTGCTATGGTATTAGGCTGGAACATAGCATCTCCAGTTTTATCTTCTACTCCCAGAGCTCCTGCTGTGTGTGCTCCCTTCTCATCAGAAGGGAGCACACACAAATATTCTGAGCAGCCCCAAATATTCTGACTTATTTTCACACTGATTCCTTCCTGAGCTCGATGCCTTCACTTCCTACCTGCCAAGTATCATTTTGTGCACACAGTAAACGTGCAATGAAAGTTTGTCACATTATTACTTCATCTGTGGAAACAGAACTCAGAACTTGCTCCGAGAGAGTGAAGAATTTGCCCCCGTACTCAGCATACTTCTCTCTCCTGCTTCCAGGAGAAGGTCCACCTTCTTGTACACTAAAGATGGGTTTGAGTCCGGCCTCTGCTTCCCTCTTCAGTTTCGTCTCTTGCGCTCTCTGTGGGTGGTTCACGACTGGTCCTGCCTCCCGGCCTTCACACATATGGTTCCAAGCACGTGGAACATTCCATTTATCCCGTCTTCCTCAGCTTCCGTCCCCTGGCCAACTTGTGCTGGTCCGTTGAGTTTCAGCTCAGGAGTCACCTTCTCAGGAAGCCGTCTCTCACCTAAACGCCCATCCTCTGTCACGGGGATCGCTGTTCCTTTAATATCAGCTTATGGCCTCTTGTTGGTTACTCCACAATAGCATGAGCCATGTTTTTGGGAAATTGGCTGTTAAGTTATTTGTATCCCTTCGTTAGACCTAATAGCCCTTTGAAGGCATGCTGTCTTTCTTGCCGTGGTATCCTCGGGCGAAATATAGTGCTCAGCACAAATATTGATTAAGTAGATATATTTCAGTCACCTATAAACAACGAGTTATGAGAATTATAGACGTTTAATACTTCGTTTGGCTTACACATCCTTAAGTTCATTAGACGTCCACTAAAGTGTAGCAGTGCTACTGTAGCACTTTTACTGCTGAGAGTACAAGTTAGATGTCGAGGAAATTCTCAGACGAAGTGTAGACACACATACCTTCTGTGTCTCCTGAGGAAGAGAATACCTGTCTCCTGCTGTTACAGCTCTTACAGTAATACGTTGGCATCACAGTGGGTATCGTGTCTGAAAAGAATCAGAAATGGTCCAGGGACACAGAAAATCTCTACTGAAAATCATTTCAGCTTTTTTTTTACGGAGAAGCTTTTAAGATATCACCTAAATTTTAAAAAATGTTTTTAAAGCAATATAAGTTCAAGAGCTACCATCTCCATGAAAATGAAAAATAACAATGAAAGAAGAATAGCACTCTATTCATTTTTTTATTTTTTAAGAATAAAAAACCTGGATGCATTTTCCCTTCATATCCTGTGTTACAATGATTAACTGCTTAAATACTTAAACTTGTGGTTTGGTGGCACTGAAGGTGTCCAACATAGTCCTGTATTTAAAAATCGCATTGCTGAGAAATCGGTGCAGCCGTTTTATTTCAATTCTCTCACCCAAGGTAAACTTCAAATATTCTGGCAAAGATGGCAGACGGAGCTGAAAGGTCTGAAAAGAAAAGAAAACATAGGAAATACAAAGGAACAAGACAAGGGGAGGGAGGGATGCCATTTGTGAATGAACCATTTTAACAAAGTTGTGGAAGATGGAAGAAGAATAGAAGCCTATTGATGGGCTTTTTTTTTTTTTTTTTTTTTTTTTTTTTGGAATTGAGAAAATGGCAGCCCAGGACACTAAAGCAGAGACGGCAACAAAAGGAAGAACTGACCTGCAGGAAAAACTCTAAAGGAACTTCCCTTGAGTTGGCAGATGCAGTGAATCCAGTGAATCCATCCAGATATTTAATCTTAACGAATAGGTTTACTAGAAAGAACAGAGGAAAGAAAATGATGAAAATAATGGAAGAAAAACATCTAGAGCTGAATAGAGAGCCCCAAACCTTTCTTAATGAAAAGCCCCACCCAGTGTGGAGGTAAACGTGCAAGAAAACCTCCACGTCCAAACACAGGATCGTGAGATGTCAGGATCTTGAGAATAAGCAGTATGTCTGAGAAGCTTCCAGAGAGAAAGTACAGGTCAAAAAAGGGGAATGAGAATCACGCTGATGTTTGGCAATCCCAAATGTATGGGTTCTTGAAGACAACAGAGTAAAATAAATCCTGCAAGTTTCTGAGAAAAAAAGTACAGTCAATCAAAGTATGAAGGGAAAAGCAGACTTTTCTTCAAATATCACAAGGGCTTGGGACATTTCCTTGCAGGAACTCTTGCTTAGAAAATACTTCATGGTGTACCCTGGAACAAAGAGGGTAAAATCCATGGGAGAGAAAAATAGGGCATGAAAGAAATTGTGCAACTCTACCAAGAGTCCCAGGAAAAGGAACCCTAGCTGGACAGTTGTCCTAGAAGCTTCTGAATCCCCCTTGAAACATGACTCACAGCAGAAGAAAGGAACAGATTCCAAAGACTGGGCAGAAGGAGTTAAAAGCTGATGTCACGAATGACAGAGTGAGGCAGGTGTGTTTCTTTTTTTAATAAAACAGAAAAGAGAATCAGAAAAGGGGAAACAAACAAACAACTGTACAGGGACTCACAATCCAAATAAAAAGCAAACTAAAATATAGCATGATTTTGAGCAATTTCTGAAGAGACAGAAAACATAATGGGAGTTCCCGTCGTGGCTCAGTGGTTAACGAATCCGACTAGGAACCATGAAGTTGTGGGTTTGATCCCTGGCCTCACTCAGTTTGGCGATGCCGTGAGCTGTGGTGTAAGTCGCATATGCGGCTCGGATCCTGCGTTGCTGTGGCTCTGGTGTAGGCTGGGGACTATAGCTCCGATTGGACTCCTAGCCTGCGAACCTCCATGTGCCACGGGTGCAGCCCTAGAAAAGACAAAAAAAGAAAAGAAAAGAAAAAACATAATGCATTTGATTTGGGTGCCCTCCTTTACGTTGCCTGAGTTATAACGTTGGAGCCTGTATCACTTAAGATTTAGCTACAAGCAACAGATAGCTCCGAATAAGAGAGGCTTAAGATACATTTATTTTTCTCCCACATGAAAGAAAGAACTTCAGGGTTGATGTGGTGTCAGAATCATCGAGGAACTCAGGATCTTTCTATCTGTTGCTCTGTCAGCCTTCACCTATGGCTTTCATATAGTGAAAATTGTTGGAAAAAACAAAAATCTTAAATAATTGAAAGAGGATGGTTCTGGAATTAGACCTAGGATGGAGAGGGTTAGGGTAGTAATTGTTTTCATTTCAACTTTTTGGTAAAAAATATATGTAGATATATTTACCATATACAAGTAGTATTTTTATTAAAAACTTTAGATGCAAACTGTTGCCTTTAGAATGGATAAGCAGTGAGATCCTACTGTACAGCACTAGAAACTCAATCTAGTCACTTGTGATGGAGCCTGCTGGAGGATAATGTGAGAAAAAGAATGTACGTATGTGTGTGTGACTGGGTCACCTTGCTGTGCAGTAGAAAGTTGGCACAACACTGTAAACCGGCTATAGTGGGAAAAAATCAGAATCATTTTACAAAATTATAAAAAGGGTAAGAGAAATTGTGAGGGGAAAAGATTCATTTCATATTTCTCTAATTCCAACGCCACCTTCCCAGAGGAGTCATGCTGAGCGCCTTTGGAAATGCCGCAGCCGCTCTTCCACCCCCGACAAACTCCAGTTCATCCTCTTGGTCTTACTTTCCTTCGTCAGCAGTTATTATCATCTGCAACCTTGAAATTTGTTTATGTGCAAATGGATACCTTCAACTAAATTTAAGTTCCATAAGGCAGGAGCAGTAAAGCTTTCAATTATTTCTTTATTCTTTTTCGTAAAGTATAGTTGATTTGCGATGTTTCAGGTGTACAGCAAAATGATTTCGCTGTATTACATTATTTTCCATGATGAATTATTACAAGATATTGAAAGAGGTCCCTGTGCTAGACAGAGGTCCTTGTTTATCGATTTCATGTATAGTAGTGTGATTCTGTTAAGCTCAAACTCCCAATTTACCCCCCCCCCCACCTTTCCCCTTTGGTAACCATAAGTTTGTCTTCTATGAAGGGACGTTTTAAAAATTATTCATTTCTATGTCTTCAAAATGCATGACAGTAACTGGAGAAGAGTAGGAATTTAATAAATATTTACTGGTAAATAAAGTCCCAACCAAATAATTAGACATTATTAGAATAAGAGGGAGATAAATAAGAGGCTTGGACAGGAGCTCTATCATGAAGGAACCCATAGCTTGTATTCATATGAAGTAAATATTATAAGAAATGCCTTAAATATGAGTTTTACAAGTTGTGTCCTAGTGTGCTGAGGTATTTTTGCAAAATGGATTCCGTGGTTGAAATAACTTTGGCAAATTATAATGCTATATACTCCCTCGAAGATTTATAATATACATTTGTATACAAAAATTCTGATGAGAAGTGTAGAAATAAATTGGCCAAGCCCAGCATTGACGTGAAACTCTTCTGTGTCGTAATAATTTTACTAACATCTTGTGGGGCTAGACTTCCATAGAGCACACTTTCAGAAATGCTGCTAAGTGTGTTACTTAAAGATAACGTAGAGCAAACCACATACGGTTTGAGGAATTCAGAGAAATAGGAGCCGTACAGAGTCAGATGTAGTGAGACTGTGATCATGGCGGTTTGTCACCACACCTGAAAAAATAAGTGTAAATTTCTTCTCAGACTTCTCTCTCTGGACAAACTATTGTGACTGGAGAGACTGTTGGGACAGGGTGGACTTGCATGGCTGGGTGTGCAAAACAGCTCGTCTTCCTCACCTACCCAGAGGGCTGTGCCGGTAGCTACTTACTGCTCTCAGAAATTTAACGTAGTATATGGTGAGTGTTGGACGCAATGTAATTTTTATCCTTTCGTTGTTAAATCCCTCAACTAGGAGCACACCAAGTAGAACTGAGGCTTTATAAAAAGACGTAAGAAATGCTAAAACGTAAACAGAAATATTTAACCATCCCGATCAACTTTGTACTCCTTCAAAATACTCACAAAGGCTTTATTCTAAACCTATGTTCATTCCCAAAGATACTGAATGAAGTTAATGTGTTTTAAAATGATACAGCTCTTGGATTTTAATTTTATTAACATATGGTAACTTGGCTTTTTTAGCAATTGAAATAGGTGGTTACCTTCTAAACTCTGCCACAGACTTCTTCTTATGTTATACTAATCATCATTCCCAATCATTTTGGTCATATTTTTTGCGGATATCTATTTTATAAATCATAATTACAGTATTAAGTACTTTTTTTTTTTTTTTTGTCTTTTGTTGTTGTTGTTGTTGTTGCTATTTCTTGGGCCGCTCCCGCGGCATATGGAGGTTCCCAGGCTAGGGGTCGAATCGGAGCTGTAGCCACCGGCCTACGCCAGAGCCACAGCAACGTGGGATCCGAGCCGCGTCTGCAACCTACACCACAGCTCACGGCAACGCCGGATCCTTAACCCACTGAGCAAGGGCAGGGACCGAACCCGCAACCTCATGGTTCCTAGTCGGATTCGTTAACCACTGCGCCACGACGGGAACTCCTTAAGTACTTATTAAGTATTGCTTAAGGATTCTTTTCATTACTTTTAACTTCAGGGGTAAGTCAGGATTAGTTTTTTCACTTCACAGTTTAGGAATTAAAATCTTTTACCACTCTGGTTAAATTTGGTCTATGAAAAATTCCACAAGGACCTTATCATATAACATCCAACCTGTTCTTAAGGGCTGTCATATTTAAATTTTATTGACTAATTTACATGGCAGTGGAAAAAGTCCAAATAAACAAGGGTTTCTGGTTTTTTTCCCTGTGTGTTGACGCACCGAAGAATCAGTGGTACCCCTTCTCTGGGCTTTTACATCAAAACATTATGTACAAGGAAAAGCTGTTTGCATCTTCATTTAGCGCTCATTCTAGACCAACCTTGAATCAAATCTCTGACTTCTTGGGTCATTTCTCAGTCTGGCCAGTGCGTATATGTGGAAACATTTGAAATCCCATTTTTCGTTGGCCAATACTGGTTGACGCTCAGCAATTTCATGTGGTTCAACACCACAGCAGTTAGAGCCTACAAACCGTCTTAGTCAAATTTGTCCCTAGGTCAGCGCAGTCTCACATGTCAGTCCGCTCTAGCGGGTGTCCATTTAGGGAGCACTCTTCACAGTGTCAGCCAGAAAGAGCGATAGAACTTATTTTGGCTTAAAATCGTACGTAACTTTCCAGTTTTGGCAGGAAAAACAGGAAGGTGATGTATTCATTTGCTGAGTGGGGGGGGAAGGTACATCTAACAGTGTGAGCCTCTATCAGAGCCTTCAACTGGCAAACATCGCTTTTGACTATTGTGCTCAAACATCAGTGGTTTAAAGAAAGAACTTGAAAGAGAAACTTTATAAGGCCTCTCCTGTCTTTCTCTGGGTTAAAATATTTAAAACTCTGATTCAGTTGAAGGCGTTCTGTTTGAATGTCTAGAATGTGGCAGATATACTGCTGTGTGAATTCCTCCAAACTCACCTGCATTGCTGATATGGGCTTGACACCAGGTTACATGAAATATGAATGTACTGTCACATTGTTTAACAGAACTCAAGAGGAAAAGCATCTGAGCATCCAAATTTGGGGTCAGCCTTTCCTAAGTTTTAGCCACAGAAGAGAGTGTTTCAAGATCCCTCGGTCTTGCAAGAGGAAGGGCAGAGAGTGACCTTCCTTCTTGCTGAGCAAGAGGATGGTTTGATCAGATCTCCTTCTGGGAGCCGTGAGAAAAATGTACTGACCCTGAGAGTCGAGCAAGGAAGTCAGTGCGGCAAATTCTATTTTACAAGGATGAATGGAACAGTATCTTCCCACCCAAAGCTCTTCTGCGCTGCACCAGTCCTCCATCACAAGTGATGTGTAAATCTCCTTCTCTTGAAGCTGAATGGGTCTTGTGACTGTCTGGGCCAGTAGAGTTCAGTGAAAATGCCACACTGTAACTTCTAGGGATAGCACATAAAAATGTCACCCAGTAGCCAAGACATGGAAATACCCCAAATGTCCATTGACAGGTGAATGGTTTAAGATGTGGTGTGTGTGTGTGTGTATATATATATATATGTATATATATAAAATAGAATACTACTCAGCCATAAAAAAGAATAATGCCTTTTGCAGCAATATAGATGCAACTAGAGAGTCTCATACTAAGTGAAGTAAGTCAGAAAGAGACAAATATCATATGATAGCACTTTTGTGTGGAAACTGGAATATGGCACAAATGATCCTATGTACAAAACAGAAACACATCACAGACATGGAGAGCAGACTTGTCATTGCCGGGGGAGGGGAGGAAGTGGAACGGGTGGGGAGTTTGGCATTGGTAGATGCAAACTATCACATTTATTTATCTTTTTTTTTCTTTGGCTGCACCTGTGACATATTGAAGTTCCAGGCTAGGAGTCAAATTGGAGCTGCAGCTGCTGGCCTACACCACAGCCACAGCAGCATGGGATCCGAACCGTCTCTGACCTACAAGGCAGCTCAGGGCATCATCGAATCCTTAACCCACTGAGCAAGGCCAGGGATTCAACCTGCATCCTCATGGATACTAATCGGATTTGTAACCCACTGAACCCAGGAGAACTCCCAGAGCTATTCCATTTAGAGTGGATAAGCAATGAGGTCCTACCGTACGGCGCAGGAACTATATCCAGTCTCTTGGGATAGAACATGGTGGAAGACAGTGTGAGAAAAAGAGTGTGTACATCTTGGTGAGTGGGCACCATGCCGCATAGCAGAAATCAACCCAGCACTGTAGGTCAACTATAATTAAAAAAAAAATCCACCCCCCCCCAAAAAAAAAACAACTACAGCAAACAAACAAGCAAAAATGTCACCCAGTCTCCTCTTGAAATCCAGACATCATGGTGCGAGGAAGTCCAGGAAGCCCACAGAGAGTGCCACGAGGAGCGGACCTGAGGCTCGTGGCCCGCCGTCCTGGCCCAGCCCCAGGTGAGCCTTTGCAGCTGATGCCACATGGGGCAGCAAAGAGCCATGCTTGCCCAAGTCCTGACCACATTACAGATTCATGAGCAGAATAGATGATTATGGCTTTAAGCCACCATGCTTCCGAGTGATTTGTTACATAGCAATAGGAAACCAAGACAGCTAATTCTACCCAGGCCTGAACTGAAGCTCAGACACCAACACAAAAGGAGCAAACCGCGTTCTTCTCGTTCTTCTGAGTCCCCTCTGCTTTCCCTTCTCTGGTTTAAACCATCGCGGCTCCCTTTGCCTTTCCTTGTGTCACCTACTTACTTTTCATTGTTTTGATTACTTTTCTCTAAATCCCCTCTCAGGTTGTGAGACCCCAAGCTAGACACATTATGTTAATAAAGGCTTGATTAAAGCTGAGAGTAATTAGAGGATTAAGTGTAATCCCTACATTCTATTATCTTATTTATAGAACTTGATGGCAGACTCGAAATTTTAACAGCAAGTGCTGAATTTAGGACTTAAAACTGGCATTGAATTCCTTCCAACCTCAACAGACATTTTTTTAATTTAAATTAAATAATGTCAGCACTCAGAAAGTTATAGAGAAGACTGCAACAAACACCTACCCAGTTTCTCCTGCATTAATTCTTAATCTTTTTACCATTCTTGCTACAGATTAAAAAATTATTATACTAAATTGTAGATACAGTTGTCTAGCCCTCCCAGTGCTGTTCCCTGCCCAAGACAAAACTGCTCTCCTTGACTGGTTGTTCATTATTCCCGTGAATGGTTTATATCATCATGCATGAATCTATCAGTACACAGTACATGAGATTGCTTTGTGTTAAACTCTACATAAATATGGAATTCTTGTGTATCTTTGTGCAGTTTTTAAAAATAGATATCATGCTAGCTACTCTGTAGTATTTTATGATATAACCGTAAGGAGTTGCATTTACTGTTGATGAGTATTTAGGTAATATCTAGGTTTTTGCTGCAGTGTCTCCTTAGGTGCCCCTGAGGGAGTTGCCCTGGGAGCTCTAACTAGAAGGTGAATTGTGGCATGGAGGTACACCCAGCTCTGACTCTGCCAATTCAGTTTCCGTCCTCCATGTTCAAAGTTCTTGCTTCTCCATGTCTTTACCCAAAAGTGGGGTTATCAGGCTTTGTTTTCTTTTTTGCCAATCAAATGAGTATGAAAAGCAGTCTAAGGAGTCCCCATCTCTGATTACTAACACTTTGAGCCTCAGTCCCTTCTGTACACGTCCTTTGTCTATTTCCTTAATCCAGTTTGTCTTTTTCTATGCACTTGTAGATTTCTATACAACTGTTGTATGTTAGCTTTGTGTTCATTATGTGTATTGCAGATACTTTCCTCTGGGGTTGTAGATGGCAGACTAACTTTGTACGGTATCTTTGATTGAACAGAAGTTTTAAAATTTATTTTATTTTATTTATTTTTTTACCTTTCTCTAAGGCTGCACCCATGGCATATGGAGGTTCCCAGGCTCGGGGTCTAATGGGAGCTGTAGCTGCTGGTCTACGCCAGAGCTGCAGCAACGCGGGATCTGAGCCGTGTCTGCGACCTACACCACAGCTCATGGCAACGCCGAATCCTTAACCCGCTGAGCGAGGCCAGGGATCGAACCTGCAAGCTCATGGTTCCTAGGCAGATTTCTTAACCACTGATCCACAATGGGAACTCCAGAAGTTTTAAAATTGAATGTCAGATTTACTAATTTTTTCTTTTATGGTTTATGCATTTGTCTGTGCTGAAGTAGATCTGTCCTCACCCGGCTATTATTAAGGTATTTCTCTATTTTTTTTCCTGAATGTTTTAAACATTTGCTTTTTGCATTTGGGTTTTTCATTTATTCCTTTTTTGCCTTTTTGTTTTTTGTTTTTGTTTGGTTTTGTTTTGCTTTTTTTTCTCTGTGGCACACGGAAGTTCCCAGGCTAGGGGTCAAATCCGAGCTGTAGCTGCTGGCCTACACCACAGCCACAGCAGAGCCAGATCTGAGCCACATCTGCGACCTGGGCCGAGCTTGTGGCAGTGCTGGCTCCTTAACCCATTATGCAAGGCCAGGGATCAAAACCTCATCCTCATGGACACCATGTCGAGTTCTTAACCCGCTGAGCCATAACAGGAACACCCCAGACTTATTTTTGCTGTGACATGAAGTAAGAATTATTATTTCTTCTACCTGGATAGCTTATATCCTTGACCATGTTTTCTGAAAGTTGACACTTCTCCCCTGGCTTGTAACATCATCTCAGACTTAGACAGCATTTCTACGTAAGTGTCTGTCACTTCTGGTTTCTCTCCTCTGTTTCCCTGTTCTATTTGTGCAGACGTGTCAAAATCATGCTGTTAATTTAACTTTATTCTAAGTTCTAACATAAGGCAAAATAAGTCTCTCCACCTTGCTTTTCAAAATTATTGAGTGATTCTTAGTTCTTTACTTTTCTCTGTGAGTTTTAGGATCAGCTTGTCCAGTTCCCCCAAATTACTGTCTGGGAATTTTATTGGAATGAGTTTGTGGTAAAATTGACATCTCTATGATTTTATAGAGTTTTAATTTTTTACAGTGACGCTTCGCGATCACCTTCCATAGCCGATACTTTGCGTGGTTTCCTTTCATTGTATTGATATGTAACTGACGCGGAGTGGCGCCGCCTAACGATTTGACTTACATACGTCATGAAACGGTTGTCGCTGGAAGTTTATGGAAGATCATCTCTTACAGACGCACAATCGAAGAACTAGAAAGAGTGTGTGTTTTGCCTTGTGAGGCGCCTCCGGAGGAGTTGCTCTTCTGACAACGTCCTCGTGTGACGCCCAGCGGAGTTGGCTGTGTTATGCTGACCCTGTCGGTCTCAGCCCCTGGCCACTTGCACCTCCTGACTCCCCTCATCTGTTTGGGTCTCTTGTCCTTTTATAAGGTCTTGTCGTTTTCTCATTTTCATAGATTCTGTATTTGTGGGATCCGAGGATTCACCTACTTCCTAAACTTTATTTGCTGCATCGACGTCCACACTGGGCTTTCATGGCGCTTCGTGAGCGCATGTGTCGTGGCAATGAACCTGAGTGGCTTGACGCACGTGCCTGGTCCCAGCCGAGCTCCACCAAAGTGACTGCCGAGCCTTCTAATTTCAGTTCTCAAGTGTCCATTTGCAGTTCATTTCTTGCTGCATTTTTCACAGGTTGCTGGGCTTGCTGGTGATTTTACCCCCCCAGGCGTGACAGGGAAGTGTTGCGTACTGTTCCTGTGTCCAGGAGGCTGTGATGAGCCTTACAGAGAAAATACACGTGTTGGGTAGACTTTGTTCTGGCGTGAACTGTGCTGTTGCCACTGCGTTCAGTATTCATGGGTCAACTACGTCTGTGGAATATGGTCTTTTATTTTATTATTATTATTTTTTTTGTCTTTTTGCCTTTTCTAGGGCTGCTTCCCTCGGCATATGGAGGTTCCCAGGCTAGGGATCGAATCAGAGCTGTAGCCGCTGGCCTACATCAGAGCCACAGCAACGCAGGATCCGAGCCACGTCTGCAACCGACACCACAGCTCATAGCAACACCAGATCCTTAACCCACTGAGCAAGGCCAGGGATCGAACCTGCAACCTCATGGTTCCTAGTCGGATTCATTAACCACTGCACCACGACGGGAACTCCGAAATAAGGTCTTTTAAAACAGAGACACACATGAAACCAGTTGGTGAACATGTTGTGATCGGAGACTTGCAGAAACCTAAACATGTTCTTTCCTCCAGGAACAGTGGCTCACAGTTTGCTCCTCGAGTGTCTGCGACAGCTTAGAGAACTCCCTCACCTCCGATGGTGAGAGTCGCCTGTATCCCCAACACTTTTTATGATGTTTATTTCAAGGGACCTTGCGGTTTTTATAATCGAGAACAGCATCCGTTTTAACATACCTCTTCCGAACCTGCTCTCAGTGGCATGGAGCACGTTGATGTTGGGAGCTGATCTTCTTCATCTTACTCGCTGTGCATCCCTGGCAAGTTTCTTCGTTTGTGAAGAAAGCCTAACAAACCCTAACAAAGTCCCACAGACTGAGTGGTACCACAAACTGAGTGGCTTAAAAGAACAGAAATGTGTGGCTCCACAGTTCTGGGGGCTGCAGGTCAGAAATCAGGGTGTTGGCAGGGTCCTGCTCCCTCTGAAAGCTGGGGGACCCTTCTTTTCCTCTTCCCAGGTCCTCGCGGCTGCCGGCAGTCTTCGGCTTTCCTGGGCTTGTCGCTGCGTAGCTCCAGTCCCTGCCTTCATGGTCCCATGGCTTTCTCCCTGTGTGGGACTGTATCTGAATTTCCCACTTCCTTTGAGGGCCTCCCTAACAGCCTCATCTTAGCTTGATTATATCTGCAAGGATCTTTCAATGAGGTCATATTCACAGGTGCCAGGGCTTCGGGCGTCGACATTTCTTGGGGGAACAGAACTCGATCCGTAACAGTGAGCTAATCGACCTTTTTGTCTATCAGCTTTCTTTGGCAGTAGTAATTGTGTCTTCCTCAAGGGGCTGTTGTGGGTATTACATTAGTTAATATTCTTTTTTTTTTGTTTTCTTTTTTTTTTTTGTCTTTTTGCCTTTTCTAGGGCCGCTTCCGCGGCATATGGAGATTCCCGGGCTAGGGTTCAAATCAGAGCTGTAGCCACCGGCCTACACCAGAGCCACAGCAACGCGGGATCCGAGCCATGTCTGCAACCTACACCACCGCTCACGGCAATGCCAGATCCTTAACCCACTGAGCAAGGCCAGGGATCGAACCCACAACCTCATGGTTCTTAGTTGGATTCGTTAACCACTATGCCATGACAGGAACTCCCAGTTAATATTCTTAGTTGGTAATAAATGTAAAGTACCTAGAACTATGCCTGGCCCACAGTAAACATGCGATGTTTGCTAGCTAGTCAAATGGCTTTTATCTAGTCGCTTCGCCGAACTCTGTTAATGGTTTCAGTGATGTGTCTGCAGGCTGTCTTGAATATACCTGTAGATAATCATGATGTCTGAAAAAGGCATTTTTGTCTTTTCTAATTTTTATATATTTTATTTTACTTTCTTATCTCATTCATGTAAGACCTCAGGATGTTATTGAAAAGAGGCAGCGATAGTAGGATAGCAAGCATCTTATTTTGCTCGTGATATAAATGGGAATTATCCTATATGTTTATCATTAAATAAGATGATGGCTATAGGTCTTTCTCAGGTGAAAAAAGTTTCTTTCTGGTCATAATTTAAAATGAAATTTTAAATGCGAATGAGTAACAAATACTTCTTTCCCTGCATTTCTTAAGATAACTGCGATTTTTTTCCCCTCCAATATCAGCGGCAAAGATAGCAATCAGCAGTAATGGAAAGTTCAAGTTGTGGGTCAGGAGGTGAGTGGAAACTAGTTTTGAATCAGAATGGGTTGGGAACTAAAAAAAAGCAGCACAGATTACATTCAAGTGGCTGTTTGCCTTGATTATTTTCAGACGGAAACTGTGTGGACGTGGCGGACGGGCTTAAAGTCAGTGGTGAGGGTAGTAACGAGAACGGCAGCACCGTGGCCACCGACAGTTGACACTGATGTTCCCCCAGATCCTCCGGCAACGGAGACGAAAGGACGTGCGCTTCCTTCGGCAGCTTATAAAGGACAGTTGTTTTGTGAGCTTATACGAAGCACCGGCATCGACGAAATTCTGAAATAATGAAGGGAGAATGTCTATGACCGTTCGATGCAGGAGCCAGTACAATTCCAGCGTCATGCTTGGTCACATCGTCATACTAAGTGGCTTGTTGACGTTCCATCCGTAACATGGCATAGCTTCTCCAGTGGGTCCCCTTGTCCCCTTGTCGCTCAGGCTCTGTTTGAGTCATTGGGAGGCTGGTCATTTTCTTGTCCTCATCCTTCTTATAATCAAATAATTTTTACTGTTATTTGAAAGTTCCTGGCACTGGGATGGATGGTTTTTTGGGTGTACGGACAAGGTAAAAACCTGGCTCAAACCCACATGAAACCTTCTGAAACTCATGTGTGGTGAATGTTTGGAAAGGCCCTGGAGCGGACGGCTCCGTTAGCTGGCCACCGGCCGGGGCCTTGGCACTCATCTTCTGCCCCTGCCATCTGCGAAGCCTCTCTTCTAGTTTCCACCATACAAGATGCTTCTTGACTTCAAATCTTGAGAGTGAGCAAAGCAAAGGAGAAGCAATGCGTGTAAAGTACCTGGCTCCACTTCGGAGTTTGTCCCGAGCGAGGAAAACAGAGCCGCTGGATTCTTTGCTGCCGAGCTAGTCGTCTTGGTGGTCGGCCGCCAGTCAGTCAGGACCGAAGGCCGTTACCTACCCACCACAAAGGGAATGTTGGGCGTGTTTGTGGTCAGGGTGGAGACCTGCTTCGGTCACCACCTTAGGGGGGGCAGGGATGTCTCCACCTGCCCAGTGACTTGTTTTTCACGTTCTTAAAATTACCTACAAAAGAGTACGTGCTCAGTAAAAGTTTGGAGTGGTGATGATTCTTTTCCTCCCTCCTTCTTTTGTCCTTCCTCTTTGCCACCAATACGTGCTCACTGAGTGTTCCTCATGCGTGTCGGCACAGAGGATGGCCCGGAGCCGTGATTTCCCTCCCTCCGGAGACCCGCGCTGCTTTGGGGCCATTTGCCCTCCTGCGCAGGGAGCACTCGCCAAGGACAGCCTTCACCTTGAAGCCCGTGTCTGGTGGGACGCTGAGCTTGGTGATGGCGCACCGTCCACGGGCTGGAAAAATGACCACAAGGTGGACGACGACGACGGCCCCCACAGCAAGAAGGAATGGGTGCAAAATCCAGTTTCTAGTGCCATGTCTGCAGGCCCCATGAAACCCACATCTGTCTGAGTCTTGATCTGAACATCGGGCTGATGAGGAAATGTGCAAGAGATCGTTTGAAGACCTGGAAGAGGTTAATGGGTTACTATTTAAATAACACATGTAATGGGTTTTTTTTTTTTCCTTCCAGGTTTGAGGACTGCTTTTGCGAAGTTCACACACAATTTCCTTTTTATAATGGGTAGGCTGCCTTTCTCAGCTGCACACTGTCATTCCTAAACAGTCCTGGAGCTAAAAATTTTAAGTGCTGTCACCCCAAATTGCTAAACAGAACTTACTCTTTAATTTGTCTGTCACTCTTTCTGTCATCCCCCTTGCACTTTATGGGGAGGCAGTGGTTCAGCTGTCAAATCTTGAGTTCCTTTACCACAAAAAGAGGGCCCATTTTACCCTGGTGATGGCCAGAGAGGTCACCCACAGCTGCCCAGAGCTATTTTGACCTAAAGCTTTGGAGTGAATCCTGCTGATAAAGTGCAAGTAACAAATCTTGACTTTTTTTAGATGAATGATCCCTCACCTCCAAACTGTCAATAAGTAGCAAAGACTGGAAAATTGAGAAGCAAAGGATGGAGACAGATTTAAAACCTGGTCATCCCAACCGTTTATTACGGCCGTGCTTTAAGTAAGTGACGTGCTGTACTGCCCTGCTCTGCGGTGCTTCGTGGAGGCGGGTGAGAAGCTGCGTTTGGCTCTCTTAACGGGCGATGTGAAGTCCTTGCACAGTCAGTGGGTAGGAGGGACCATTAAATAGTTATTTACTCTACTTGACTTTCACCTTTTAGGTGCAGTCATCCCCCTATCTGTGGTTTCACTTTCTGCAATTTCAGTTGCCCATGGTCAACCATGGTCCGAAAATATTAAATGGAAAATTCCAGAAATAAACACTTCATAAATTTTAAATTGCACACCCTTCTGAGTAATGTGATAACATCTTGCATCCTCCTGCTCCATCCCTTCCAGGACCGGGCCTTGCATTTTCCCTTTGTCCCGCGTATCCACGCTGTACATGTAACAGGCGTCCCCTGGGGGGCTGGGGACCTGTCCCTTGCAGATAAAGGGGTACGAATGGAAAGCCATCTGGGGGAAAGCGTGCGGAGGGGGGAGTCGTTTCCTCTGTTCAACAGCCTTGTCCCCACTCTAGGAGCACGGAATTTCTGGGGGCAGTGGTTGGCTTCACAGGGGCTTCTGTTTGGACTCGCTTTTTGGGGAGTGTCATTTCGGTGGTGCTAATGGGTGCTGCCTGTTCCCGAGGTGAAGGACAGGGTGCCCTGTGAGTGTTCTGTGTCCCGCAGTCAAGGGTGTAGGAGCAGGTCCCAAGAAGAGTCAGGAGTAAATTTCGGTTCAGTCTCTCCTGTCCTGCTCCGAATCCTCTCTGGTTCCTGCGGGGTGTCCCCGGGGGAGGTCGCGTACGGAAGGTGGCTCTCCTGGACTCTGAGGTGGTGCCTCCTCTCTTTCTGCTCCCAGATGGTGTCCTGGGCCTGGGAGGGGACTGTGACGCCACCACCCCTTGAGATGCTGCTGCGGCTGCCCTCCCGGGCCGGTTCTCGACTCTTGTCCCAGGGCAGGCACACCTCCTCCTCCCCCGGTCAGCGGTCAGCGCTGCTTCCAGGCCTTGACACGCATTCTGCGCGGGGGCCGCTTCTTGCGGAGACTCGGCAGTGACGCGGGGCTTTGTGCGGCGCATCTGCTCTTGCTTGCAGGGTCCTTATCTGTGATTCTGGCTTCGGACCTGGGGGAAAGGCGGCTGCAGGGGGAGGACTGCCCTCCTGCTCCTCACATGCGGTTGTGGAAGCCACCTTCTCCTCTGGCTCCCCCCCCCGCCCCGTGTCACCTTACCCCCCCTCCCCCAGCTCATGCCCTACATTCTGGGCGGCGAGCCCGTGATGAGGCTTATCTCCAATCCCACTGCTCTTCGGACAGAACCCCAGACGGCTCTTGTTAAATGAACAACTTGATTTTAAAGGCAAACTCATTCAAGGAAATAATATCGGGAAACGTTGGGGGGCAAACAAGCATTTTAAACGCATCATCTAAGGATGATTTTATTGTTTCTTTAGCATGTGAGTTAAGTTTTGGAAACGTGAAGAGAATAACTTTCCTAGGTCTTTATCAACAGTTGGAGAATACATACCTGCCTCTGTGAGCGTTATTTTTCTGGGCATCTCTCTAGGAGTTGGCACTGTTAATTTTAGGTTGATCTTCTTGTGTAGGAATGTCCTATAGCAGCAGGTGATTCCTACATCTCAGCTCCCGTCTGCCCCCCGGCGCAGGGCCCAAACCTTCCCCACTGCTACTCCTACGTGACTGGCTTTGTTTCTCTCCTTTTTGAATTTTGTTATTTAAAGTCCATTCATGGAACTCATGCTTATAGTTTAAAAAACTTTATTGATGAGAGTCTCTGCTCTAACGTATAATTAATGAGTCAGAATCCTGTATCCAAGAAGCTTTTTGGGTGCCAACAAAGTATTTTAATTTACACGCTAGAGTCTTAATTTTGTTCTCAAATCTTTTGGACTTGCACGGTGCGCTTATCAAGTATGAATATGAAAGTTCTTATATGGGCGACGTGCAGTGTGGGCTTAATAACATTAATAAACTCACACTTAATAACAACACTAAAAGCCACTTCCATCTGGATTTACTGGCAATAAAAAGAGACATTGCAGAACTTTGGGAATTTGATCAAGGCGCCGAATACTAATCTCAGATTACAAAATTGTGGAAGCTAACTCTTGGGAAAACAAAGCAATCAAGGACAGGATTTCTGTAAAAGCTTTGGACTGTAGTTTAATATTTAATGTGTTAAATGTACTTTGTAATAAACTATCACCATGGATTACTTTTGATAGCAAAATCGGCAGTGATAACGCCAATTGGCTTCACTGGCTCAACCTTTCAAATTTATTTGCTGGATTTATTGGGTTAAACTACAGTGAACCTATTATGAGCCTATCTTAGCTTGTTTAGAAATCAGAATTAATTGAAAAATCTTGATGGAGACTGCAAAAATTATAGGGAAACTGGCAAAAGAAATAATAGGACCAAGCCTTTAAAAGAGAGGGTGGTATATAAAGTACCGGAAGTAAGCAGTATTCGGTGGGGAAGAAACATTTCAACGAAACCGATTAATGTTTTTCATTCAAGAAAATGTTGACGTTCGTGCTAGGTGGTTACGCTGTGTGGATAGTAAAGATGAACAGTTCAGCAGGTTAGGGGGTCTGAAAGTAGTCAAATGTTTTAGAAACGAGTAGCGATAAAGTACAATTTACATCAACTTTGAAGTCAGAAATCCGTGGACGTGAGAATTAAATGTTTAGACGATTGAGAAAGTAACTTGTTTTGTGCTTTTTGAATCTATAACTCTTGGTATTTTTTTTTTTTTTTTAAGAAATTGAATGTAAGTCCTACCAGATTGTCTCCGAACACATGGGCAAGGGCGAGCCAAACAGACTATCTCGTAGAAAAGGGAAATTTATCTCCCCAGTCTTGGCCTCAACCTTAAGGAAACTGCATTGATTTCTATATTCATAGGGCACTTTATTTTCGAGGGAGACACATTTAAGGGTCCTGCTGGAGGTCAAGGGCAGGGTGAAGGCAAAAGTCTGTGATTCATCACTTGTTTTGAGAGCCCCTTAATTCCTGCTCCCAAGCAGCAAGAATCTCACACACACAGAGAACTTCCTATGTGGCAAAGGGTTTTTGTCTTGTAATATTGTGATGCTGTTCACTATTAGAAAAGCTTATATTTAATAAGATTATACTTTATGAGTATATGTACACAGATTAAATGGGAAAAAAATGCACCACTGATTCATTGGTGACTTCTGTGGAAGGAGTGAAAATTCAGGTCCTCATCAAAAAGGACTTTAAAGCAATTGCACCCCCACACTATTTCATTTATTCTTAAAACAAGCTTGGAAGCACTCATGCACTGAAGTTGGTACAGGAGCGCCCTACATTCATCTCACAGTTAGTTGAGAAGCCATTCTATTTCAGCTACTTGGTTATTTAGTGAACAAATTCCCTACCCTCATGAAGCCGACACTCTCCTGGGAAGTATGGACAACGAATGACAGATGTAAAAAATAACCAGATTGTACAGGATGTTGGAAGGTGATACTTGCTATGGAAAAAAAGAAAGAGAACTCCTTAGAAGGTGTTGAGGGGTGATTGCAGGGATGGTGGGTAAAGAGCTCTTCCAAAATGAAAGTCAGTGCAAAGATTCCAGGACTGGCGTCTTGGAGTCTGGTTGGCCATTCGAAGAAATGCAGGGTGGTTGGTGTGGTTGGAAAAAAGTGAAGCCAAGATAGAGTCAGACCATTGTAAGGTCTTTGGTTCCTTCTTGAAGGCAAATGGGGGAGCCATTGAAGGATTCTGAGACGACAAATGATACCCTCTCACTTGTGTGATGTTTTGCTGTTGTTGTGGTTGTTTTGTTTTTTTTTTCTTTATAAGGCCTTACCCTAGGATTAAGGAGACGTGTGTGGAAGAATTTTTGCCATTGTAATGTGTTACAATGGATTCTGTGGGCTTGACTTTACTGAATGTCTTTAGAAGCTGGACAGACTGAAGGTTGACAACACTTAAAACGAGGAACCACAGTGAATCTTAGTGTGTTTTGCCCATGCACTCCGTAATAATTGGCCCGGAGTAGGAAACTACTCCAGGAGGCTGAGAGCCACAGAGGGCAGGGTAGAAGGAGAGTCGGGGTGAGCGGGGAAGTTTACAGTATTTTTGCGGGAGGAGTTACTGGGGCCATCCGGGCAGCTGCAGAAGCAACAGGGCATCCTCCAGGGACTTCTGCCAGCTCTCCTCACATGTGGTGATTTAAATCCACAAGGCAGATGCTTATGTTTGAGAAGGTGCACAGAGGGGAAGGACGGGAGTCTGCGAACTCATTTTTTTGTTTTTTTTTTTTGTGTGTGTGTGAATGGACAGTTAATCCTGAATCGAAGAGAATATCTGAAAAGCTTTTAATAAATCTAAGATTTCTCGACAACCAAATGCTAAATCATTTTATAGAAATGGCTTCAAGAAAAATCACATTAGCTTGCTCCTTCATTGGTTCAGAAATGGTAATTGAGCCAAGAATTGTGCTAAAAAGCTTGATTGGTCCCTGAAGGTAACACAGCAGATGAGGGGGTGGAAAGCATGGGCTGGGCTGGAGCAAGGAGCCATCTGAGATCAGGAATTCAGGGCCGTTTCCTCTGGGGAGGTTACATCTAAGCTGAGACCTGAGAATCGAAAGCGTATGGGTCATCGCCAGTCATACAGCCTGTGTCAGGTCAAGTGGCTTCAATTTAATTCGGCTCTTTTCAGAAATCTTAAGTGGTGAAGCCTTTATGTCAGTTTATGGCAACATTTAGAAAGTTCAACTATCCTGCTGCTAAAGTTATAATTTTAAGTTGCTTACAGGCATAATGCTTTATCAGCATCAATCTGTAACTTTTTTTTTTTGGCTGCACCTGCAGTATGTGGTGCATGGAAGTTCTTAGGGCAGGGATCAAACCCGAGCCACAGCAGTGACAACACCAAATCCTTCATCACAAGGCCACCAGGAAACTCCAATCTGCAACTATTTTAAGGCAACATAAGCTGGATACCTACACCCCTGTAATTCTGAGTATAGTCTTAATAGGAAAAGAATAGTTTGCTAAATAAAATGTTCACGATTTGCACATTCAACTGTAGGGGGAGTGAATATTCATAGTAGGAAAAATTCCACTGCATAAAGAGAATGTAATCGTTCCTAGGGACTTGGAAACTTGGAAATCTCATCAAAATATAAATATTGGTGTGTTACCAAGATTGCATATTATTCTGTATTATTAAATCATAAAAATCTCAACTTTTCCTGCAATCAGCTTTTGAATGCTCAACATTTTCATGCCATTTAACTAGAACACATTTTTCTAGATACAAATGGATATATTCATTTCCATAAAAGTGTTATCTTTTTACAGTATATTTAATTCAGATCCAGTTTCTATTTCCACTAAAATAATTGCTTATAATACACAGGCTCGATTTTATATGACTAATTAGAACAGTGTATGGGAAAAAATAGGTTTGCAGGTAATATTGAAATTAAATATGTTAATCTGTACCTCTGTGTGCACATTTTATATGAGCTTTAATTTGCCAAATAAATTATAGTTCTGTGTTTATAAGGTGCCCTTGAAAGAATGTCCTATTTTTGAGCACTAATACCACGGGGAAACAAATATACAGAGCTTTTAGCTATAGGCTACACTTGCATAAATTAAGAGAAGAGCAGTTGGTCGGTAAGTAGAGCTATGGTATCCTTAGCTTTTTAAACAGTCTGAATCGTTAACACAATTTTTTTTTAGTATGTTACTAATATTAAGATAATAAATAATATTTAGTTTCAATATCGCACCCTTCAGCCAGGGCATAAATTCATTTTGAATGCTGTGTTGAATTAATGTATAATAAACATACTGCGGTTTGCTATCAGGAATTCTCGATGAAATGCAGGAAGTCAGTTCTTTGCTTATGCATTAGCACTGCCAGTCTTGCTCTGTTTAATTTTAGCTATTTATAAAATTGCTCAACTGACAGTCCTCTTTATTTTAGTGTGATTGTTTTAAGGTTAACCAGAAATGGTATGGTGTGTTTTCGGAAGCAGGTTATAAGTACTGAGGTAGGAATATGGGTCCTTAACAAAAATCCCTTTCACCACTAGCCACCTGCAGTCAGGACATCCAGCTGCCTAATTGGGGGTCCCCATGGAGGAGGGGCCTGCAGAGCCACTGTGTACTGTGGGAGCTGTCAGGTGCCTCAGAAGGCAGTGGATCGCAGAGGACTTGTAAAAACAACCTTGCTGGTGGAAGTAGACCCCAAGAGCTCTTGCAGCAGTTGCTACCTACTTTTGCGAATAACGACAACTGTATTTCACATGTTATTTATCATGGTCTAAAAGGTTGGTTCCTTTTAATGATATTTATTTAAATAACAACTCATAGGACTTTGGGCTTCAAAGTGGCTCTGGGTCTTGCATTCTGGTGAAGGAGTACAGTGAATTTCCAGTTACACCCAGGTTTGCAGCTGAAGGAAGTAACAAGGAAGCCTTCAAAAGGGAAAAAAGGGAGTGTTACTTTGTATCAGTCAGCTCTGGCTGCTGTAACAAAACATCACAAGCTGGGGGGTGTAAACAACAGAAATTATTTTCTCACAGTTCTAGTCCAAGATGAGGGTACCAGCGCCATCTGGTTCTGATGAGGGCTCTTGTTCTGGTTTGTGGGTGACCGTCGGCCTGCGTCCTCCCTAACAGAGAGGTGGAGGGCGCTATGGGCATGGGCACAAGTGCTGTGGGTTCCCGCTCCCCCCTCTGCCTCGTTTAACCTTAGCCACCTCCACGAAGGCCCCGTCTCCCAGGAGAGTCACACTGGGGGTTAGTGTTTCCTGTGAATTGGAATTTGGGGGAGATAAATTCAGTCCATAGCATACTCTAAATCACTTAATATGGTTTTAAAACAGTGGTTAGTAATGTGTTTCGGTGCCAAAGAGCCCTTTGGCAGTTTGGTAAAGCCTATGGACTCCCTCTCAGAATAAAGTTTTTAAATGTATAATGTAAATTATGTAGCATTGCAAAGGAAACCAAGTCTGTGGAAAGGTGCTTAGCAAAACATTGAAACCTTGTGTTCTGGAAATATATGTTTATTATTAACACATTAAATAACATGCTCTCGTAGTTTGTCTAGTAACTACCATAATTTTGAGGTACTGGTGGGTAAAAATGATATTTTGAAATATCTGCAGTAACTATAATGTAATTTTAAATGTTCATGATTTTCATTTGGTGACAAAATCACAGGTATGTGCTAATGCTACTGTGATTGGTTCCTGGAATTCTTAATGGAAGGATATGCAACATGAAAATAAAAATACAATTTTTGCTCCTATCCAAATTCAGAGACTTAATTCTGTGCCTGGGCCACAAGTTAAGAACCCCTGAATAGATAGATTCCCATTTAAAGATACCTTTGCAATTTTAAAATCTGTTTTTATATTAGCAATGCTTATGATCATAAAAAATATGTCAGCTAGTATTATACTTAAAGTAACAAAGAATTATCCATAGCTTTTGTTATAGTAAAATTTGATTTTAAAGAATATTTTAAAAGTTGTGGGTTTCAGCTGGAGCGGAACAGACTACTAATTGGTGTAAGGAAGGCACATTGGTTTTTAATAAATAATTGTACTTATAAAGGGTTTATTACAACACGAGAATCCATTTTTAAATTCACTTGCCAAATACAGACGTACTTCATTTTTGTAACTTACTGATTTAGGAAAGCTATATATTTTGTGGGCGTTACTAAAATTCCCATCAAAGAAAAAATAAATCTAGGCTCACTCCATATGAAAGAGTGTATCTATAATTTTATCTCACAATAGTTTCTGAGCGTGGCCTTTCAGAAACGGAAAATACGTAACCAAAAAGCTGAACTCTTGTCTTTATTTGAGACAAAGGACTGCTACCGAAATAAGCCGAGCTACGAGGAGGCAGGATCTTCAAGAAACACGGTTGGGATGTTGGGAAGTCTGCTTGAGTCAAAGCTCGAAGATGTCTTTGGGGAGCTAAACTCTGGACAAAGAATTTGGGGTGCATTTGAAAGTGTTTAAATATTGAGCCTATCTTAAGGGGCAGAAGACTTGATCCCCTGAATCAGTTACAGGATGCTCTAATCCCAGAGGCACATCCAGGCTGTTTTTGCTTCAGAACAAGTATTGAGAAGGGGCACTAACAGGAAGAGCAACCAGGTCTATTCAGGCCAGTGCTGAGGACAGTGGGTCTTTTCAGTGAAATGGGCATTTAGCCGTTGTGGCTTTCTACTTCATGTTCCTGTCCTCAGAAACCACAAAATAAAAAAGATCTGTCTTCCCTCTTTGGATCTATTTTTTAGCTATTTCCTGGTCAGATAGAGGAACCATAGTTACAATCATGATAATGTTTGTGGCACCAAAAACTTGCTGAAGAAACATATCTTTATTGTGTTTGCTGGTCCGATGATGAAACTGAGACTCCAGAACTGGGATGTTGCAGTGTTGGGACTGGAACCTAAGTTATTTGTTCTGAATCCTGTGTTCTTTCCCCTAGACTCTGTGGACTTATTTAAAACCACCCTAAGGAATGGCACTGCCTCGTAAGAAACGATGCTTCAATGAATAGTCACTAAATCTACTTATTAAATATTTAGTCAATAAATACAAATCAAATGGCCACAACATGGCAGGGGATAATGCCGGGTACTGGCATTATAGCCGTGAGCAAACCAGACCTGTTCTCTGTCCGCCTGGAGCTTCTGGTCAGGTGGGGTAGGTGGGACATGGTGGAGAGAGATGCAGTAGGAGTGCTGAGGGCGTACACACGAGGCGCTGGGTTATTGCATTTTTTTTAGTGCAGGTTAGCGCTGTGGCCCCCCTCGAGTCCCTCAGGCTGCGTCTACACAGCCTTGCCATTCGAGCATAGGTGTTGGAGACTTTCCACCTCCGTTTGAATCCTTCGCTCTCTCAGGTCCTTGCTGTGCGATCTCGGCCAAGATTCTTCACCTTCCTCCCCCTCAGCTTCTTCATCTGTGAGACGTGATAACAAGAGGGTCTGCCTCCACAAGATACGGTAGAAATGTGGTGAGATAACCAATCTAAAACGCATAGAGCAGGAGTTCCCGCTGTGGCACTGTGGGTTAAGAATCCAACTGCAGTGGCTGCGGTGGCTGTAGAGGTGTGAGTTCGATCCCTGCCTGGCCCAGTGAGTTAAAGGATCCAGTGTTGCAGCTGCAGCTTGGAGTCAGCCCTTGGCCTGGGAACTTGCATATGCCATGGGTGCAACCATAAAGAAAAAAATGCCTGGAACTATGTACTGTGTCTCTGGTACATAGTAAATACTTAATAAATGGAAGCTCTTATGATTCTGTACTTTTTCCTTAGCGTGTGACACCTGTTTCCCTGAATTTGCTCCCCTAGCTTGCCCTGGGTAACTGTCCACAATTAATGCTTGCCAATCCTGATGGCACCTGCCACCCTGTCCAGGCCTTGATGTTTTGACTTCAAAGTGAAGTGTCTTTGCAAGTCTTATGTCAATGTGATCTGGTCCGTTTCATAAAAGCTCTGCCTGATATCCTAGTTAAGACTCAGTTTTTCACGTTTAGTCTAAAAGGAAGCAGAGACAGGCTTCATATCTTTGTTGAAATGCTGCAATATGCAATTTGAAGTTAGATTGACCTTCAAGCTGACAAAGTAAAATAAACAGTTTTATAAATGAAAATTGCTAATCTGAAATAGATCACAGCTAAGAACTTCATTTTTTATTCATTCTCTTCATACAAGGTTGATATCATACAAGTGAACATCTAATATTGTACTTTCATTGTGGGCTCACAAGATGCAGTCACAGAGGAGATTCAGGACACAGTGAACTGGCAGGAACCAAAGACTGTGTCTGCAGCCCCTTATTTCAGAGAGTTGTTATATTTAAACATAGGTATGCCTAATTAAAGAAATAGTTACTAAAATTTTATAGTTGCATTCTTTTTCTTTTGAACAGGTGAAAAATGTTACTGTTGCTTTCCTAGAAATCAACATAAATGGACAGTTTGAATAATTTTAAATGTGGCAGAGCACTGCATACCTCAGGAAAACCCCATGAAGGTACGTGAGATTAGTTGCTTCAAACTCATTTCTCTTAAAAAAGTTCTGTGTAGCAATTTTATTTGCTTATTTATTTTGGCCACACCTGTGGTACGTGGAAGTTCCTGGGCCAGGGATCCAACCCACACCACAGCACGACCCGCAGTGACAATGCCAGATCCTTAACCCATTGCACCACAAGGGAACTCTGCAATTTCATTTTTTTTTTATCCCCCAGGAAGAACATCTATTCATTAAGAGCCCAAATATTGACCAGAGAAAATGTAGTGAAAGAAAAAAAATAAAGTTTTGCAGTAGCATGGGAAATAAATCACAGGATCTAAACATCTCCTCACACTTGGCTGATGCCTACGTCTAGTACCTTTGTACAAAGGAGATGCTTTAAGACTGATCTAAGCACCTGTTGCTGTGAGTCGCTGAGCAACCTGGGCAGCTGGCCCTTGTTCTGCTTCTGCGTCTCACGTTCAGGGAAGACTGCGGACCAAGCCGTGTCGGTGGGGAAGGTGATGGTGATGAATAAGCCTGACGAGACTGTGCTCAACTGTGTGGTCATGTCATGTATGATATGATACGATTTAAGATTGGTGGACTGGAACAGGTGCCCCCCTGCACATTTCCAGAGCAGCCTCTGTCTCTGTGCAGATCCCGTGTGCGTACACACACGCGCACATGCACACGCACACGAGGCTGAGCTTGTGCGAGGGCAGTTGAACTTTCTAAAGGTCTGACGAGACCCTTTCCCCCTCATGTCATCCACCTTGGTTCTGGATTTTCGGGTCCAGAAGCTTACAGCTCCAGCTGTCTTGGGAATCCTTGTTCCCCTCTTTGTTCTAATTTTCTTCTGCATCTTTTAGAAAAGAAACTCTTGATTTACCCAAGTGGTGGTCTTTCCATTAAGCTGGACGTATCCATGTGCACATGAGACTTGGTTAATAAACGTTCATTGGATTGAATTACATGCGATCTAAGGTAAAATGTGCTGGGCTCAAAGGACGCACCATCTGATTTAGCTCCGTTAAAAGTATACGTAACTAAATTAAATCCAGAAATGCATGGCAATCGAAAAAGAGGGGGAGAGTCTAGAAATGGTGTCGAATGCAGAGTAACTGAACAGTTACGGGCCTAAATTCATATCTAAACGTCCTGCCTTCCTGAATACTCCCGGTATTCTGGGAACACTGATGTTCCTGTGATGTGCTGTTGTTTCCTTTCACTTTTTGTGTTAACTTTCCAAAAGGAAGACAACCAAAATACCACCGCTGATTTAAATCTCTCTGGAGACACCCAACAGCACTGATCATTTCTTCCTTCTGATGCTCCTCGGCAGAAATTCAGGGTCCAGATGTTTCAGAATCCAGATGGCCTATGAATCCTCTGTCACCCAGAAAGGAGGAAAATGTGCATGAAAGTGGAACATTGAAAAGAAAAAAAATAATTTAGCATCGGTGATGTAATGGCAACATACAGGACTCAAGGAAGAGCTTTGTTTCCTAAAGCAGCAACTTATAAAATGCATGTTATAGGCTCTATCAGCAGCCACATTTTCAGCCTTGCCTCTTCTTTCCATCACCATTAAGAGGCTTGCCGAGATCCACACTGTTTAAAGGGCAGACAGCATGGAAGAACTATCATGTACAATTTAAAGTAGCAGCTAAAATTGGAATGGTCACAAGAAAGCCTGTTTCTTTGCAATTAAATTGACAAGCTGTCTATGATTACTCTAGGGAACTTGGCAGCTGAGTGATAAAAAGACTGCAGAGTGTTGAAAGGTCTAACTCAACCTACTAGGTGGACAAAGCCCACATCTGCTTAATACACTGATTGGGAGAGCTGTGGAACGCCCGTGGCTAAATCCGCCCAGGAGGGACCCTAATGATACTTTTCCCTCTCCAAGACCCTCCGCTCAAATCCATCTTAGAAATTACCCACAAATATTTGGAAACACACATTGGAAAACGGTTTCGCACAATACCTGGTGTTATTTAGCATGAACCCAGCATTACAAATTGCTGGAAGAATTGAGCATTACTTTAGAAATAATTAAAAAAAGACAAAAACCAAACCTTTCCATCAAAGGTCTGTGAAATTTATACACGACTGGAAACCCACGGGGAGATTAGTAGTGATATAGCAGCAACTAAATCGTTGACAGGACGTGGGTGACTTAATCCAAAATATTTGGTAAGAATTAAATTTCATTGTTGGGGGAGGGGTGTCCCTTGAGTTGCACAAAGCTGAAACAGGTTAAAAAGGAGAACACAATAACCAGGTTTTGGGTGGCAGAAATCCGTGAAGACTGACACACTCCTTTGAGCAGTGTCTTAATTTTAGTGCATCACTTAAACGGGAAAATGCCCATAAAAATGTGGAGGTTTCTTCGGATACATTTCGTAGATGCTGGTAACACTCTACACTAAATACACGAATGATGACTATGTCTTCTTGGGTATCTGTTCTTTCTGAAGGCTGAGGACAGTTTATTTCAGCAAACCCGGGAGACCATTTGTGACCTTTTTCAAAGGAGGATTACCCTAAACAGGGTTTCTGAAGGAGGGGTGCCCCACACTCTGCTTTGGCATTCATGTCAAAACCAGGGATTTTCTACTTAGCCAGCCAATGCTGGCTGGTCTTTGAGACCGTGTGGTACTTCCACAAAATCATCCAAAGCTCAGCGTCGTTCAGGTGCTCAGTGACTTCAACATTAGAGTCCCAGCGGTGTGTTCAGGTGAATGAAACGATAGAGCCTGTGTCAGTAGAGCACATTCTATTTTACAGGGGATTTTGCATCCCAGAGCCACCGTCTTTTTCTTCTCCATCTCCCGCCCCCCCCCCACAGAGTGAATTTTGTTGCCCCCATTTTAAAGATGAGAGAAGGGACGCCCAGAAAGTTTGAGTAACTGGCCCAAGGTCACGTAGTCATTGGCAGAGCTGAGTCTCTTTGCACTGCCGTCGAAGGAAGACTGAGAGCAGGGACTGGCAAGGAGCATAGCGGGAGATGTTTAAAAAAAGGCCTTCGCTGCAAAACCTAAGTCAACACATTTGTGTAAATTGAACATTCAAACTTCCCTTTTGGGATAACTGGATGAGCTGATACACGTCTGCTGATGCCTTCAGCCAGACTCCTAAGAATCTGAATCTAATTATTGCAGAAAAAAATACTTGTACTTTTCCTCCCATCGTGTTGAAGGTTATACACTTATGTACTCATTACTTGCTTTTTCTAAGAAAATGTGAACGTGGTAAGAGGGCTGCTAGAACATTGCTTTTTGCAAATGTCCCCATTGCCACCAGCAAGTACAAGGCCTGACATAAAAGTAAGAGCGGATAAAAGCTTTTTACACACATTATGACTTCTGGCAGCAGCAACCAAATCTTGCTCTAAAATAATAGTATTAGAGTCAGGCAACTCTTGATTATCCAGGGAAATAGGGACTAGGAATAGCCTGGATAATTGAAATCCACAAACACGAACGTGATTTTACAAACCGCTTCCACCCCCTCCCTCAGCAAACCTTTCGCTCTATAGCGAATGACATAATCAGGTTGATGGGTTAGAGGTTTGTCTCCCCCCCATAACCAGCCCCCGTTTCCATTCTGGTCCCAAGTAGTGCTGAGTGGAAGAAGAGTTTACAAAAATAGGTAACAAGATAAATAAAGTCAAGAGTTGATTGGAGTAGAACATCTTTTTGTTTCATTCTGACACAGTGAAATGTGCATGTTGTGCTTCACAGAAGCACTTTAATGATAAGTATATATGATGTGTATATATATTTCATCCTAGTCTTCCTTTTATACTGTGGATTCAGATCTCAATTCCTGAGGTTGCTCGGATACCTTCATACTTGTCTTGTGTATTAAAGAATTAGCTTATGTTATCCATGCATTTGTTATAAGCCCACAAATAAACTCCCAGCAGTAGGGACACAAAACCCTTAAAAAATATAGCCTAGTGTGAGATTAAGATCCAGCCTGAAGTGGAGTATAGTATCTTTATAGTAACATAGGGTGTCTTGACAGCCTTTAAAAATGGTCCAGCCACTTGATGCACTTACAAATATTCTCCCTCTTTACCTAAGGAAAGCATGGCGATGCCATATCTCATATGGAGATGTGAAAATCTTGGGATTTCTTTACAGCAGTGCTCCTTCGCGTGTCAGTACAGGGCGGCTGCATGCATTGGTGTGTGGGGCCACACCTTCCGGAAAGGCAAACCCCAGCCCCATCAGCAATGGGGTCTCTGCCCGGTTTTCCAGTTCTCTTTTTTAACTCACCAAGATAATTTGGATTTGCTTGGGGCAGCGATGGGTCCAGGTAAAGTTTCTCACCTCCCCGGATTCTTTTACATCTAAAGGCATGTGACCTTGTTCTAGCCAACGATTTGTTAGCAGAACCTGACTGCGTGAGGCTCTTGGCAAACTCTTGTTTTCCTATAAAAAGGGACAAAGTCAGCTGGCACATACCTTGTGTCCTTTCTTTTTCCCGCCTGGAACACAGACACAGGGCCTTGGAATAAAATATCTCTTCGTTTTATTTCCCACAAGATGGCAAAGGGGCCGTCTTGTGACCAAAAGGACAAAAGTAAAAAGCACGCTAAGGATGACGGCGAGGAAGCTGAGACTCCGGTGGAATCGTAGGGCCGCTGGCGGGTCCCGGCTTGCCTCTCGCTCAGTGGACAGCCAGCTGCTCTTTGGTTAAGCGGGTGGAACAGGGTTCCGGCTTCGATGGGTGAAAGCAACAGACCCTGTGACCACGGATTGGTCAGAGTTTCTGAGAACAGGTTCTGAGTGCTCAGCTTCAGCAGCTGCCCCTACTTTCTCATCGCCTCCCCGAGGTCATGACACACCGCAGAGTTTCTTCTGGCCGCTGGTCATACGTGGGTCGGCCGGTCCTCTGAGGCCACGGTGATGTTGACAGAACCATTCACAGAGTCCCAAACTTCCACCAGTTCCTCCCCGTCTGATAATTTTCATAGTTGGCTTCTTAGACCAATGTCTTAATAGCATCTCCAGTCACCATAAAATTTGTCATTTACTCTCCAGAGTGAAACGTGTGCATGTTCAAGTCTACACGTATTTAAAACATCTCATAACCGTCTTAACATCTCAAGCCCTATGAAAAGGCGTGTTCCGTGGGATCATGTAGAATTAAATTGGGATTGCCAATAGCCTGCTGGAACTAGGAACAAGTGACACTTTCTAATGCTTAGGGGCAATTTTTTTTCTTTCTTCTTTTTCTTTTTCAGGTCACGCCAGTGGCGTATGGAAGTTCCCGGGCCAGGGGTCAAATGGGAGCTGCTGCAGCTGCCGGCCTCCACCACAGCCACAGCCACACCAGCTCCAAGCTGCGTCTGTGACCTACACTGCAGCTCACAACCCTGGATCCTTAACCCCCTGAGCGGGGCCAGGGATCAAACCCACATCCTCTTGGATACTAGTTGGGTTTGTTACGGTTGAGCCACAGAGGGAGCTCTGGAGAAGAGGAATGTTATGAGCTGATGTCTCTGGTTGGAAAGACACCCTCATGAACGTAACAAGGAGATGGCGAATGAAGCTCCCAAAAAATCTCCCCCTTCCCCTCTCCTCATGGGAACACCCCGAGTTCTGAAGCTGGCTAAGTGCGTTCGCCACTTACTATGTTACACGTCCACTGTCTGTGTCCACTGTCTGTGCACAGTGCGCCAGAGCTGTAAGCTGGCGGGCTGGGACCTCATGTCTTTGCTTCCTCGGTGTCTGTCAGGGGGTGGAGTCCAGGTTGGTGAGGGCGAGGGACCCTGCGTTGCGGGGAGACCCTTCCTCTCCTTTGCCTTCTGGCCTTCCAGCCAGAGGGAAGGGTAGAGTGAATACCAGCAGGGCAGATGTAGGGGTCTTGAGACTTGTTTTTAGGAGGCCGTAAATCCTAGACAATCTTGCCCAAGCCAGAAAAGATAGACAACTTGTGCTTTTTAGCTTAGGAGAAATATAGACAGAAAAACTACTGTTGAAAGAATGAATAACCAGTGGGGGGAAATCCCTAACTTTTAAAAATGGCTAGATAGCCATAAACTGTGTTTCAAATGCCTTATGGCTTGCCTACTTAAATATTGCCTTTCGCTTATATGCTATTTTTAAAATGATTTCTATTTTAATAAGATGTTTCTATAAGAAGAGTTTATTAATTGGATGGAAAAACATGAGTTGTAGATAATTATGATTGGGGAAACTTGCTATTCGGACCGTGGGCTTACAACAAAAACATCATTATTCATAGAGATAAGTTCCTTGGGAGGAAATAACTCTAGATTGTGTGCAGATCAGCCTATGAACAGATAGTAAACATCGCGAGGTATGAACATTTTCATTTGTCAGATTACCATCAATTTCTGCCTGTTGCTCTATGGGAGGAGAGCTCGCATCGCCTTCAACAACCTTTGAAGAGTCCAAGACTGGTTTCTGTTGTTTGCAGTCAGCATCAGTTGACCAGAGTAACCAGAGATTAGCTTTTCTGCTCACTTGGAAGTCAGCTAGATGCCTGGCCTCATAAGGACAGCTCTCCAAGGAGACCCAGCGACATAAGGTAGCCCAGAGCCCAGGGTTTCAGAAACACAGCTGCAAAGTCTACCTCCTTAGAGCCTTAGGCCCTTGCTTAAATTGGCTAGTCTTATTTAAGACTAATAAATTTTCTGGTTTTGGCAAAAAAAAAAAAAAAGGAAAATACAAGAATTTTGGCTATAAAACCTTACCTACTTTCCCATCTTTCAAATGTCAGGGATAATTAGTGTACTTTCAATACTGACCATTAGAAATAAAATGCATTTTTGCTACTTCTGCGTAACCTGGATGTTTCCAAAATGTGGATGTTTTCAAGTGACGGAATTATTCCTTTCTTACGTGAGAGCTCATAAACCAGGGAACCCTCTAGAATGCATTTTTATTTTCAGCGTAAATGGAAACAGGAAACAGCAAAGAACTCTGAGGGCACCTCTTCAGAGCCCTCCCTAAGTGAGCAATTTCAGATCCCCAGAAAGGACAGTGGTGTGACCCGGACGTGCCCTGATGGGGACCGGGAAGCTCGATGCTTCTGGGGCTGGAGTGCAGCTGCTGGACAGCACTGGACAGCGTGCTGATCAGCTGGAGGCCGATGGGTTCTAGGACCTTCTATGTCCCAGAACATGAAGCACACCCTTGATGGGGGTTGGGCTCTGGCGTTCCCATCATGCCTCTGGGCTGAAACTCACACAGGCGCCTGCAATTCCCTTGACTGTGGCCCTTGCCTCGGCTCTCAGCCCCTCTCCTTGTTCATTCTCACGGGGCAGCGTGTCACCCTTTCTTCCTCAGAGGGAATCTTCTGGACCCCAGTTCATGTATGTTCTCCTCCTGCCTGTCTGCAAACATTCCGTGGGCTTTTTCTCTCTTCTCTGCATCTTCGATCCCTTTGACACACCTTAAAAACCACATACTTTCCATAGTCCTTATTTTGCCAGATTAATTTTTATGCAGCCTCTGCCTTTCCCATGGCTTTCCTGTTACCATCTAGCTCCTGATTCTTTACAACTCATTTTATCACCTGGATGTATCATTCGAACCCTTCTCACCTCCCGCTTATTCTGGTGCTGCATTCCCTGGGTTTCCCTGTGCTGCAGCTTTTTTTTTTCCCCCTCCTGTGCTTCTTGTAAGGTTGCTGTGGAGCCCCCAGCCTCCTTCCTTCATCGCTCCTAGGAGCTGGGCAGGGACAGACCCCCCCCACCCCCCGCGCCCCCCGCCCCGCTGGAGAGACAGCGGCGGGAGGGCGCAGGCAGAGCCTAGAGAGGCGGGCAGCACTTTCTGTCTCCATTTCCTCCCGTGTGGAGTGAGCAGGTTGCCTCTGGATCACAGTTCCATGACTGCAGGATTTCTTTATACTTAAAGAGGAGCTAGGGAAAATTACAACGCGATTGTTGCACCAGAAAAATTAAGTGCCACTGGATGAGCTATTCTCTCAGCAAAAACACAGCACTCCCAGGTTCACCGGATGACCCGGCTCTGAAAGATGGGATTTGGAGCTCAGGGCAGCATCCTGGCTTTTCTGAAGCAGAAGCAGCACATGGTTTCTTAGATTGGACTAAAACTGGTCAAGTTAAATGGAATCAATTGCACTGCACAAATGAACTAAACATGAGCTGCTCTCTGCTTTTCCCAACTCAGTACCAGATTTTTTAGGATGTTCGATGTCTAGGTTTGAAATTTCCATTCTGTAATAATGGAAAATAATCGCGGCCTTTATTTTAAACAAAAACCATTGCAGAAGTGGATCCAGGATGCGAACAAAAACAATGCATTATTTTACAGAGCTGACATGGTACATTTGAGGCATAAAACAGTGCACACAGTATAAACAAATGAAAAGCCGGAGTCAGTTCTCTTAGGCCCAAGCTATGATCGATTGCAAACCGAGGGCTGTAAAATACGAAACCGGCTGGAACCGTGGTTTATCAACAGTTTTTTATTTTCCTGAGACAACTTTATCCTAGAGAGCTGGAAAAGTACGCAGTTGGAAGAGGTTGTGTGATTTTCGAAGTATTTTCAGTTTCACCGTCTAGGGTTTGAACTCAGCGAAGTTGCTTTCACAAACTCCCACACAACGTGTATTTGAGCATCAATAGCTCAAAGATTGTATTTGCCACTTGGGTGGGTCCGGAGAAAAATACTCGGAAATGCAGGTCGCAAACTGGAAAATGTTATTTTGATTCTTCAAGAAACAGATGCAGAAAGCAAAGCCACAAAGTCTGAAAATGCCCGGCTTACCTTTGTGGGTTTCTCTTTCTTTTTTCTCTTCAAGGGAAGGGAATTGGTGGGAAGGGATGCTTTTTTTTTTTTTTTTTAAATTGCCTCCTGATGTTTTCTGAATCATCGTTTAAAAGTGGATAATAAACTCATCCCCTTCAAGGCTCCTTCGTTCCGCGCGTGATGGGGCGCAAAGGAGGAAGGGGCCGCGCACCGAACCGCGCCGCCCCGGCTTTTCCGGGAGCCGCCGCCCTCGGGGGCCGGCCGGGCCCCTCTCCCCTCCCTCCGCGAGCCGCGGTTCCCAGACCCCCGGACCCCGGCGCGCAGCCCCCGGCCTTGGGTCGCCCAGACCCGTCCCCGCCCGGCTCGCTGACTGTTTCCAATTGCTTCCCAGGGTGTGGAGCCTCGGGAGGGAAGCCGGGCCCGTCGCCCCCCGAGGCGCAGGCGGGAAGGCCCCGGGCGGACCCGCGAGGGCACCTGGGCCCGGGCGGCCACCGCCCCGCACGCGGCCGCGACAAAAGGCGGCGGCGGCGCGGCCCCGGGCTGCGGTGCGGGCGGCGGGGGCGCGCTCCGGTGCGCGGCGCCCGGGGCGGCCCCGGCGGCAGCCGCGGCGGGCGGGGAGCGGGCGGCGGGCGGGGAGCGGGCGGCGGGCGGGCCGCGCCCGGAGCCACGCGGAGAAAGGGCAGCGCGGCGCCTGCTGCCGGCCTCCGCGCGCTTAATCACGCGCTCCCCTCTCGCTGCTGATTTGCAAGAGCAGATTAATCAGAGCGCGCGGCTTGATGAAATTTGCTGTTATTGTGCCCATTTTTAGCAACATCTTTTATTATCTTCATTATTCATTTACAGGGGACCGGCATCAATTATGCAAATGAGTTCTCAGACTTTGCAGATTACTTCATTTGCCGCTATTGTTTGTGGAAATTTAATTATTAAATATTATTAAGCTTGCGTTTTCTTCAATTTTCCAAGGCTTAGTTTCATTTGATTTTTCCTCCAGCTGCTCTTCTTTCCTTTCAGTGCCAAAACAGCTCCTCATCAAAGCGGCTCTGGCATGTGAAGACCAAATAAAATCTCCTCAATTTAATAATTTTGATGTTAGTCCCTCGTTCTCAGCTGCTTGCTCAAAGCAATGCGGGGAGGAACGCAGAGCACATTCAATTTAATGAGCAGAAATTGAATTCAAGTTTGTTCGGAATTGACTTCAATTAAGCAGAGTCTTAATGATAAATTAATCTCTTTTCTTTATTCCCTAGAATTTGTTTTTCAAAGTAGGAAATTGGACTACATTGAAAGACCAAATAAAGAATACCAATTTTAACTAGATCGTGGAGCTGATAGCAAAATTTAATTCTTTATAGCAACGCACTTGGACAAATAGCATTCTTTCTATGGCATGTATTATAATTTATATTCATTGTTACCACGTACGCTTCCATGGCATGGATAAAATGGCAGTTGAATTAAATATGGGCTTGTAATAGACTTCAGAGTTTTAATCTTTATTAAGAAACTCTAATTGAATGCATAATTAGCTTTTCAGGCTTTAGGAAATTCAGTTTAATATCCATGTGAATGAAAACATTGATCAGGAATTTTAAAGCCATTTTTATGAGTGTATTTTTGAGGCGAAATGATCAGGCTGTATAGAAAATGGCATTTTAAACGGCATAGCCACAATCCGAGAGGCAAAAGGAGCTGGGTTCATCCCGTGTTGTTGCAGACACGCAGCCAGGGCTTCTTTGGCACCAGGGCCAATACTGGTAATTTTAAGTTCCTTTTATTAAAACCTCTAATGTTCCTCCAGGCCACCAAATCCATTATTCTTGTCCAGACCTCCTGAAAATCAAACTCACGGCTACGTGGGGATTTTAATGAGGGCGTTCATATTGATTGTAGGGCTGTACTGTTGGGGTTTGCTGCCACTGTCAAATATGCGCCTGACTTTTTTTTCCCCCTCACCTGAGTCATGGAGCACCTTTTCTGGAACACACAGAGCATCATTTTCCACGCTCCAGTCTGCGGAGCACTCTGTCTGCATACGCCAAACGTTATTACGGCAGTTCCTTCAGGAGTGACCTTAGAAGAGACGATGTTTGTTCCAACGAACTGCAGGCTGTTCAGTGTGGTGTATTCACAGCCGCAAATTTAAACTCCATCAGTGTGAGAAAATACACTTAGGCTGTGCAGGGTCTCACAGAGCGCCTGGGTCCCCCCCCTGCTTCCTGCTCCTTCCCCGCTGAACACCTCCATTCCTCTTGGCCTCTCAGACCTGGTGCAGTGCGGGCAAATCTGACGTTGTCGTGAATTTTAAAATCAACTGCATGTGATGGGGATTATCTTTGTGTGACGGTGCAGTATTGTCATTCTAGTACGTCTCAGGGCCTATCTGCTCTATGTTAGAATTAAAGATTGGTGTAATAATAGAATTTAAAAACGGACAGGGTGCTTAAAAAATCAACTGCTCAACTTCTGTGTTTCGTAGGTGAGGAAACTGAAGTCCATAAATGGTATGTCATTTTCCCGGGGCCACAGAGTCAGCCAGAGGCTGAGCTGGCACTGAAACTTGCAGGTGTACTAACTTCCCCAAGGAACCTGTTTTTTTTTTTTTTTTTTTTTTCCCACTTTTCGAGGCTGCTTTCAAGATGTGCAGTGACATCTTTGAGGAAGTGGAAACTAGTTTTAAAAAGACAGGAATTAATTTATTGTCTTGTTCAAACTGGGAAATATATTGATTAAAGTGCATAAAAGCACACACAAACCCGGTAAGGCTATTTATCTGGAACTTAGACAGTTGGGAAGCCTAAATAACAGAATTGCTTCGTGCTCTTCTTTAGTAAGAAGGAAACAAATGAAAAGGTAATAAGCTGGTATTAGGGATTTTTAAACAAAAAAACCTCCAGGAAACTTTATAGTGGTATAGGCTCTGTGCATAGTAAGTCCTATGTTTTACAGTGGAGGCTGACAATATTTTAAAAGAGTATTTCCAGCAGTTAAAAATTTTCACCACCCCCGCAAAACACTGGTATCCCAAACCTCCTTCATTTCCTTGCAATCTTTCATTTATTCAACTGTGATGAGCTGTGAGTCCTGAGCAATTTGCTAGACGTTGAGAATATGAAGACTGATAAGGCTGTAAGGAGGTTACAGTCTAGCTGGTGGGGAAAACAGAAAGGAACCAATAATTGTATGAAATAGTAAGTGTTCCAAAGTGCCTCGAGCGTGAGTAGTGGAGGAGGGGCATGCAGGGGGCGCAGGTAAAGCAGACCCGAGGCCTGGACAGCTTCTCCGTGCAGTGTTCACGTGAGCCCTGCCTCCAAGGGCAAAGTCATGGAGGTGAAGGCAGTCTGGGGGCAGGTGCAAGGGAGGGTTCACCAGGCAGAAGGAGAAGCATGTAGATGCCAGGGCGGCATGGCACAGAAGGAAAGCTGGCCATGGGTTTGTGCCAGGGAGCGCTGGAAGACTGAACTACACAGCTGGGGTCAGACCAGGAAAGTGCCCTTCGTGTTACTGAGTTAAGCACTGGTCACTTCTCTGTTCCGTCTGGGGAGGTTACCTATTCAAGCAGCTGCCGTGAGAGGACAACTATTCCTGGATCGTGGTCATTGCATCTTCACCCTTAGTAGCTAGTATCTCAGTTACTGCTTCAGCCGTGATTAGCTTTAACATCAAGCAACCTAGAGGAGTTTGGGGGTGCACAGGGGGCAGGAAATGGGAGGAGGGCAGAAGGGAAGAATGGAGACGTTCACGAGAGTGGGAAGGAGGTCCACGAAATGCACCACTCACGGCTTTGCCTCGGACCCAGGGGAGGGCTCTTCCAACAGTGCCAGCCCTCGCGCCGTTAAAATCTGTGCACCTTCTGTTCCCAGATAATGGCTAGAATTTTACAACTTCCACCCTGGTCACATGTGTAATGAGAATTTGTAATGATGATTTGTAATGTTTGTAATGATGATTTTCTAAGAACGCAACACCCCAATGAAATCAAGACAGATAAAATCTTATTAAGTCTTGTTCGAATATTGCATCAAGTTTTGAGACTCATTCTGTTTCTTAAGGTGAACAGGGATAGTTCATTTAATTAAAGCATCGAGTTAACCAAAATACCACATTTTCCTCCCTGCTAAATAAATTACCTTACTAAATCCATTTTATTTTGCAGATCTATAAAATTGGGTTTTCAATCTCTGTGCTAGAAAACCAAGCATACGCAATAGCATAGCCTTAACCAAAAACACAGCACACACAAAAACATCTATATAAAAATCAATGACATTTTCTTCCAAGTTAAAAAAATCTTGGAAGTTCTCTTGGGGTACATTGAATGGGGAATCCCAGGTTGTCACTGTGGCGGCTGTGGTCACTGTGGTGGCTTGGGTTCGATCCCTGGCCCGGGAGCTACATTAAAATTATGTAATGCTGCCTAAAAAAATCTCAGGCAGGATTACATAATTTTAAGTGATTTTTATCACTATGTGTTGAAAAAAATTTTTGAGAATATCTTAAAGTAGTGGGAATCCAAACAAAAGCCATAAGACAAAGGGATGTCACTTCATAGCACAGATTGTATTTGTTATCTATGGTTGATTCACTTCAAAGAGCTTTATTAAGGATCTGCTTAAAGTTCAGTGAAGGGTAGAAAAGGTGGGAACTTTCCCTACACCTGTTAGCTTAAGCTGCATTAAAACATCAGCTAAGATCATTCACCATAGCCAAGATACGGAAACAGCCTCAGCACCCATCAACAGATGAAGGAATAAAGATGTGATTTTATGTATGTATGTATAGATGTATGTGAATTTATATATATACACGTGTGATTTTATGTATATATATGAATATTCTTTCGGGCTTAAAAAATGAAGGCATCTACCCTTTTCCAGTGACAGGAATGCATCTTGAAGGCGTGATGCTAAGTGAAGTAAGCCAGATGGAGAAAAACAAGTGCAGCCTGGTCACTTACGCGTAGGATCTAAAAACGTCAAACGCAGAGAAACACAGAGAGACGGAGAGCGGAAAACAGAGTGGGGGAAATAGGGAGACGCTGGTAAAATGGTACAAACTTTCAGCTAGAAAATGAATGCGGTCTGGGGATGTGGTGTAAATGTGGTGACTCTCATAGACAACACTGTGTTACGGAATCGGAATTTGCTACCAGGCAGAACTTCACTGTTCTCAGTGCCCTCCCCCAACTATCAGTGTGAGGTGATGGACGCATCACGGTCTAGACGGCGGGGCGCTTTTCACAAAGCAAACGTATCAAATCACCACAAAGTGTACTTTAAATAGCCTACAATATTTGTTCATTACACCTCAATAAAGCTGGGGAAAAAAATTACCGGCGAAGGAAAACTCCATTTCTGTCTGAGGAGGGAAGATTGTAGACCGTTCAGACAGCCAGTGAATTGCATCTGTTACCTAACCTGGTTCGTTTTGCCCAACGCCCAGCAAGCCGGAAAGGCCAGGCGCTGAAGTTTGGACCAGAGAGCGGGGTTGCTCGCAAGCCAGCGGGACAGCGGCGAGAGAACCAGGGACCTGCCCCAGCAGAGGGCCTGGGTGTTTACGGGGCAGCGAAGGAAGGAGCAGGCGTCCTGAGGCGGGGGAGCACCCGCAGGCTGCTTGGGGAAGAAGGTGCGGAAATCCTCCTTCGGCGCCGGCGTGACCAGGAGGCGGGCCTGCCCTGGGGGTGGAGGTTTGGGGTCACTGACGTCCAAAGGTCACCTGGCGGGCACCCGCGCAGGCCTCCTGGAAGGGTTGCGGGTCCGATCCGGTCTTAACCAGCTCGACTCCACGAGACACGCTGACTCTGCGCTGGGCTCGCGTCAGAGCTGCTGCTTCCAAGGTCCGGGGAAGGAACTGGACCACGTGCAGCCTGGCGGCGCGGACGTGGAAACCAGCTTGGTGAGTGAAGGCAGGCGATGGGGCTTTACCCCAGGTTTCGGAACCCCGGCTGGTAGGTGATTTTCTAGAAACACCTGGGAGGGAAGCCTTCTCGAGCCTTCTCGAGGGCAGGCAGCCCGTGGCTTGCCAGGCTGGACCAGGGCCCGTTTTCTGCCAGCGTTATGCACCTTACAACCAGCATCCAACCCGTGGCTTCTCTTGCCCTTGCATCGCTGGAAGGATCCTCTTGAAACACCGTTTCTCTTGCCCTGCCCGCTCTCTGCAGGCCCGGCAGCGAGGTTTTGCCTTTTCCGAGTCTCCTTCCTTTCCGTGGTCCTCTGGGCGCTCTGCCGTCTCTTCTGCGGGGAAGAGCCGGGTGTGCCGCACGCAGCCCGCGCTCCCGCATTTGGCTGTTGAGCCGAACTCGCGGCGACCACCACTTACGAAGCCCTGGTCCAAGCGGCCACCGGGAGGCTCCGCGGCTGCGAAGATGGACAGGGCGTCGCCTGCTCCCCGAGCGGCCGGGCCGTGAGGGGAGGACAGGAGCAGCAGATGGCGTGTCCTCGGTGTCCTTGGGGCTGGAGGGTCTCGGGGCCCGGAGGCAAGAGAGCGAAGGACCGGATCGGTCGAAGAGGAGGGACCCTTAACGGCGCGGTGCGGAGCCAGCCGGAGCGTGGCCAGGCGGAGAAGGCGGCCGCGGCCCAGAGAGGAAAGAGCCCGAGTCGCGGCGTCGGCCCCCCGCCCGGGCGTCCGCCGTGTGCGGCCGGAGCCGGCGTGGCCCTGCCCAGAGCCCACGTCCGCGATCAGAGCGTCCACCTGGCAGGGCAGGCCGGGTCCTGCGCGGCAGGTGCAGCCCGCCCCGCTCCCTGCACATCTGTCCGGCCCGCGGGAGGGCAGACGGGCCTTTGGGCTCCACAGCCTTCCCTGCCCCCGCCGCCAGCAACACCCTCGCCCCCCAGGTTTCTTGGGGAGGAAAGGCCGCCTCTCAAGGTGCCAACTGCAGTGAGGCAGGGGCTGTGTGTGTGTGTGTCTGTCTGTGTGTGTGTAGGGGTCGTTTCCGGCCTTTTGTTTCTTTCTGCCCTGGTTTCTCACAAAGAAAAGGAACACATTTAGGAGGAAAAAGTAGAAAACGCTGCCTCCTTTTTCCTTACCGGCCTTCCGCCACTCTGTTTGCTTCCACTTCCTGGCAAGCGTTAGGTACGCCAGACGTTAATAACGAGCACATGTTAAAAAAAACACAAAAAGCTGGGAAACAAGGCACATGGGAGAGAAGGGACCTAGTTTGAAGAGCCCCTTAGAGATGGGGCATTTTTTTTCTTTTTTTTGAGGCCAAGGATCACATACTCTGGACCGCATCTTCTCCCGCCTCACTGTTGGGTTCCAGTACCTAGGCCTGTGGTGCGAGAATCCACAAGCATCTCCGTTTTGACTCAGCAAGAGTGGTGCTCATGTGGGGAGGGGGTGAAATAAGACACGTGGAAATGCGAGAAAAGAGGAAAACAGAGAAAGATGGGGAGAGAGGGTGGCGGAGAGAAAATCGAATGGGAAAGATGGACTCAGGCTGGGACAAAGAAGACCAAAAAAAGGGAGAGATGCCCAGAAGAGAGAGGACCACAAGACGAAAGGGGAGCATTTGCAAGCGGCCACTCGGGAGGAGGTTTTCATGGGAGGGACTCATCTCTGCAGTGGGTTTGGTTCCAGTGTTGTCACCTCATCACATTCCCTCCAGTTCTCATTAGCCACTGTTTACAGCTGTTTAACTGCTGTTACCTTTGGATTTTCAAGGGCTTGACTCATAATGGGGTAGATAATCAGAGTAGCCCATCCCGGGAAAATAATGATTCTCTTGGCATATTATCTCTGGCACAGTCCTGGGCCCCGAGAAAGGGTTTCCATGCGTCTACACTGAGGAGCTGGAAGGTTTTATTGAGACTGTCTCGTCTCAAGAGCAGGAGTTGATTTTTTTTTCCCCCTAAGATACCGTTATATCCCATAATTAGGTAAGCATCATTTTCTCTTAGTTGCATTTTTGAAAAGATAAATCTTGTTTAGCGTTGTATTTCCTTCTGGGGGAAACTGTTCTTGAGTCACAGGGAAGCAGCACAGCCACCAGCTTAAAACGCTCCATAAATGAGAGCCAGCGGCAGGGGCCTGGGCAGGAAAGGTATTTATAGGAAATTACCTTTTTGTCTTCAAAAAAATATCCCTCTGTTCAATGAGTGAATAGAGTTGAATTGAAAATGGAAAATAATACTGAAAAAGTAAGCATCTGAACTTCCTGCTTTATGGCCGTGTCATGAATTTTTAGGAAATACCTTGCAATGAGGGCAGCTGTGACTTTAACGCAGCTTTGAAATGTAGGATGAAAATGCGGAGATTTTTTTTTCTGTTTGTTCTTCTGCTTGTTTCTCTTTCCATGAATAGCTTTCTACTTTGGGGACCTTCTCCCACTACAGCTGGCTTTGCGGTTGAAGTTTGGCTTTGGAATAACGATAACCAAAAAATGTTTACTGCCCTTTAGTGGGGAAAAAAAAAAAATCCTTGTGTTTATTTCTTAGGTGGGGAGGGGAGAGTTAGCCAACATAGAGTTTGTATTTTTTAAAAAAGTCGCCCTTCTTATTTCGCATCGCCCTTCATCATCCAAATTGCAAATAAGGCAGCGTGCCAGTGCTGAAAAGCCATTCCATTAAAATGCCCAGGGCTCTTCAGGGGCGACACAGGAGTCAGTCTTAACACGCTGTCCTTGAGTCTGGGCACAGCTTACCTGGAAAGCTTCAAACAGGGACAAGTAATTTTAGTGTCACCTCCCCTGTCCCTCCAGCCTCCCCCCACCCCCAAGCCATGCACAAAGCAGTGACTGCCTTTTCCACAAAAGAAGGAGGTTGGTGATGGCTTGTCTGGAAAAGCTGGTAATGGACTGTTAAACAGCGCTTTGCGAAATCACTGCGTCCGACCGTGTTTACTTGTTTCTGCAAAAGGATTTCTGTTTACCCAGTGCTGGATGAAAAGCAGATCATTTGACAAGGCCCCAGAGTAAACAGCGTCGGGGTTCCCCTTCTGTCTTCGGGTCCAGGCCTCTGCGTTTTCTGTTGTTCTGCCAAGGCCGGAGGGGCGGGTGGACACACTGTGCGAACCACAGCGCGTAGGGCTGCTGGGGGGGTTGGCCTCCCCTGTACTAGAGGCTGGAAGGGATCTGGGCCCTAAAGGACCGCCTCAGCGCCTTGTCGCCGCCTTGAGACATCCCACAGCCGTGCTCTCCTGTAAGTTAAGGCTGCTGGTAAAAGCAGGGGCCTTGCTTTGGGAGGAGTGACCTTGAGCTGGTATCTGTTATTAACATTTTAGATCCAATACTACTTACATGTATGAAGTGTTTATTTATGAGCCAGGCGCTGTGCCAGAGATCTTCATCCTTATTATTTACCTTCGCCAGCGTGCGATACGCTTGCGGTCTTCAGGTCACATCGCGGAGGCCGAAGCGCCCGGGTTCAGTGACTTGCCAGGTCGCAGAGCTGACACGCAGGGGAGCTGGGGTTGATCTGGATTCTTTGCTTCCGGAGCTCATGTGTTCTTCCAACGTGGTGGCAGCAGAGAGCGGGACCCAGAGAAAGGGGGTACGGGAGAGGTGAACTTGGACCTGGTGAGAGGGCGGGCGCGCGGGAAGGTGGCTCTGCAGGCCTGGTCCCCCGGGGGCTTGGAGGGGCGGGGCTAGGGACACGGTCCTGGAAGAGGGGGCGGAGCTAGGAGGCAGAGTGTTCATTTCACGGGTCTGCTTGTGGCCTGACAGTCGTCTGCTCGGGTGGCTCCTGGACCCCGCCTTTGCAGTCCTGGCCGCCGCGCCGCTCTGGAGCTGTCCGGGGAGGTCTTGCGCGCCTCGCACGCGCCGTGTTCCCCCTTTGCAGCTCAGGGGACGGACGAGCTGAGGTTAGAACTCTGGGTTTTGCTCTGAGCCCAGGACTCGGTCCAGCACCTCCTGGGCAGCCTGCGCGTTTGTCGCCCTGGATCGTCGTGCAGGCCACAGCCCTCTCTCCACTCGCACGAGCCCCGTCCTGATGTCCTGATCTGCTCTTTTTTTGAGCCTCTTTCCTTTCTAGGAGGTGGTGCAAATTCTAGGCACTGCTCCGGCCTTCATCCGATATTTGGGTTCTGTTAATTCATTGTTATGTGGAGAATGCTTTCAGTGAAACACAACAAGCTGCAGAAAATATAATTCTCCCTTAATGTATATTTACTAAGTGTATTTATTATTCATCAGGATGTGCATTTTAAAATGTGAGTCTAGATTCCCTCACTTTTAATCCCAAACAAATGTTAAAAGATTTATTTTTATAATAATCCCGGAATGAGAGCTAAGTAAGGCTCCCTGCACGCGGCTTGCCAAGGGGAGGATGTTAGCTCTGTATTCGCACCAGATACGCGATCTGCAGTTGCTTGCTGTCTCAGAGTGTTTTGAGTGGTGATGCGGGGAAGCCTACGAGCACACCAGGACCCATCAATGGCTGCGATTTGTTGGCACTGCCTCTGGGGAAGGAATGCTGCAGAGGAAAACGTTCGAGTCCTGTTTCTTTGCAAGATCTAGACAGATATGGTGGGGGGAATAAAGGCAGATGGATGAAGAAAAGGGGGTGTGTGGCCAGGAGAAGAAAATGCACAAACATAAATGGTACGGACCTCAAGGTGCTGTCACCATGCCAGTGTTTGAACAGTAAATGAAGAATTAAACGTGAATGCATTAAACCACCCACAGTGAATAACCCCTCCTCTCCCATCCTGCAGGAAGGGAAGGCTCCCGGGTGCAGGTGCCTGTGTGCGGTTCACACGGCGGCCGGAGGATTCTTAGCGATAGTCGAAGATCACAGGACGATGCAGCAGCGGTGACTGCCAGCCCTCTCGAGCCAGGTAGGGATCCATTTGAACAGCGTCCTGCAGCTGCCCTTAGTGAGGGTCTTTGCTCAAGAGCCGTCTTTATTGCAATTCTAAATGGCATCTCTTTTACACGTTCCTCAAATGCCCGGGATGTAGACATTTTCTGGTTATCACTTGGAGAATCTTTTCTTATTTGTAAGGACTAGTGAAGAGGCTGCCCAGATAAATTTTTTGGAGTAAATTTGTAATAGCCAGAATACATTAATAATAATCAACATTGAAAGAAGGGTTATAAATAATTCAATTAAAACAATGCTTCTGGAGTTCCCGTCGTGGCGCAGTGGTTAACGAATCCGACTAGGAACCATGAGGTTGCGGGTTCGGTCCCTGCCCTTGCTCAGTGGGTTAAGGATCCGGCGTTGCCGTGAGCTGTGGTGTAGGTTGCAGACGCGGCTCGGATCCCACGTTGCTGTGGCTCTGGCGTAGGCCAGTAGCTACAGCTCCGATTGGACCCCTAGCCTGGGAACCTCCATATGCCACGGGAGCGGCCCAAGAAATAGCAAAAAAGACAAAAAAAAAAAAAAATGCTTCAGGAGTTCTCACTGGCACAGCGGGTTAAGGATCTGGCATTGCCGCAGCTGTGGTGTAGGTAGCAGCTGTGGCTCAGATTCAGTCCCTGGCCTAGGACCTTCCATATGCCATGCGTGTGGCCAAAAAAAAGTTCACTTTAGGATGCCATTCAGTACCAGTTTGGAATGCTCTCTTCTTTGAGGTTGAGCGGCACTACATCCAAGACACCAGTTTGGCTCGTTTTACATCTAGAGCTATAAACACAGTAAGAATAGAAGTTAATATGAGAGTGGCACTATAGTTTTATCCAACAATTGTTTTTTCCTTATGTTGGATGGACTGAATGAAATGGAAGCAGAGATGGAGCCCTGTGGTTTTGAATATACTCTTGTACGAGTAGAGGCAAAGGTGGAGAAAGAGGAGTCTGTGGTCCAACAGACAGATGCAGAGTCCTGCAAACTCCATTTGTGATGAGAAATTCTTCAAGTAAAATTTCAACGGAGAGAACTAATTTGGGGAAACATTTGCATTGCATTAAAACTTTACGGTGTGCAGTAAAGGGAGAAAACTGGAACCTGGTTTCTACCTGGATTTCAGATTTTCTCCTGCCTTGTCTGTAACGGTATATGCCCAGTAGATGACAACTGAGGTTGAAGAGTCACATTTATCCAGAGAATCACTTTTACCCGTCTAAGGTAACAATTTAAAGCAGTTTTAAGCAAATAATGGAAAACACCCCCTTTCTGAAATAGAAGAAAACATGACGGCGAATCACATCAACTGTTTGTCATGTGGTTCATCTCTGGCCTCGGTCCAAGGCCTCTGCGTTCGATGCCGCCGCTCCCTCTCCTGCTGCTGACCATGCCCTTCTGAGCTAGCTCATCGGTCTGGCAACCAACCGTCCTCCTTACTGTGAGCTGCGAAGCGATGTGACCTCCGCATTCCTGCTGTAGCCCTTAGCATTTGATGCGTGAATTAAACAGAAATAATTGGTATCTTTTGCTGAACTTGACACCTGAAATAAATGTCGTGGGGGTCATACAAAACAAATTGTAAATGATTTTGAAAAGAATTGTGTCAACGACAGAGCAGGCAGTGAAGGAGACGAGTGGGAAGGATTTGCAAGACGGCTTTTCTGTAATGACGTCACAGGAGCCGAGAGGATTTCAGGAGCAATTCTCTACATGCCAAGAAGAGGAAAAACGCAGTAGCAGGCCTGATATTTCCACAGTTTTTTAACCCTATTTTCTTTACATAAAAAAAATCCTTTCTTAGGAGGTCCTGTTGTGGTGCAGCGGAAACGAGTCTGACTAGCATCCATGAGGATGCAGGTTCGATCTCTGGCCTCGCTCAGCAGGTTAAGGATCTGGCGTTGCCCTGAGCTGTGGTGTAGGTCACAGAGGCGGCTCGGATCTGGCGTTGCTGCAGCTCTGATTTGACCCCTAGCCTGGGAGCCTCCCTATGCCACAGGTGTGGCCCTAAAAAGACACACACACACACACTCCTTTCTAAGTTGACTGCAGAAAATAAAAGGAGGGGTGAGGCAGAGGGTTGCTGTCAGCTGAGAATCAGTCTTACTTGTGTGACTTCGCTACCTGTCTGTTAAGTTGCAGGAAAGCCGGGTGCTCACCAGCAGGCCCGTCAGGACAAGATCACTTGGATTTTCCAGTCCTTTGTTTCAAAAGAGTGCAGATGTGAAAATAACAATGGTTAGCACGGCATGCGACCCCGGGCAGGTTTTACATGTTGAGTAAACTGTCCAAACGAGCCTTTGCATCACTGACAACCGGGGTGTTGTCAAAGGTTATGTTTAGTTCGTGAGCCGGGCTCCAGACAATGACGTGCTTCTCTCCTACGCGTTCCCAAGACGAGACAAAATTTAAAAAGCAAATTAAGAAGTACATGGGACATTATTTCTCCCAAGTTGTTTTACTGCCTGCCAGGAAAACATCTTCAGGAGATGGACTGAAAAGGGGAGCATCTGAGCCCCAGCAGTTTGTGGGTATTACTGGCTTTTTCAGACATCAGACGCAAACTGTGTGAAAGATGATGGAGATGCTCAAACAAGAATGGGGAGTGAAAATGAGCAAATAGAAGATCATGCTCAATAAAAACACAAATGCTAATCAGAACAAATGAGACGATCCGCGCGCAAGTAGAAGAAAATCAGCTGGGAACATCTGTTCAGGTGAGGCTGAAATTAAGAGCAGACTCAGGCGCTGGTCGTGTGCATTTGGAAGAAGCCTGTGAAGGGTGATGAGCAGAGTCTCACCCTTTGCCCCCGTGGAATGAGCGCCTGCTGTCTTCGTGCTTTCATTCAAACTGAGTTTTGTGGCTGCGGATGTTGTACCTTCCAAGAAACAAAGGTTTTCATCAAGAATGCAGTTGGATGTGCACTGCAGATTAAGAAAATTTTAATGGTGCAATGGAAGTTTCTCAGAAATATGCAAAGATACAGTGGTTACGAAAAACATGCCTAAGTGAGCCTCCGAATGAATGTAGTTACAGTGAAATCAGGCTACAAAGGTTCTTGGAGAAAACATACGTGTAACATACAGAATGTTAGAATGAAAAATACTGATTTCTGGAGTTCTCTTGTGGCACAGCGGGTTAAGGATCTGGCGTTGTCACTGTAGAGGGTGGGTTTGCTGCAGTGGTGTGGGTTCGAACCCCTGGCCCGGGAACGTCCACCTTCTGTGGGTGCAGTCGATAGATCTGTGTATATCTATATCAACATATATGTATATTGATTTCTGGTTCTGGGAAAGATAGGATACCTGCACTTCTCCCTCTCTCTCCTACTAAATACTGTTAAAACTCTGGAGATTACATATAAAACAAATGCAGGAAAATTCTGAACGATGGGCAGAAGAAGGCAGCCCAGTTAGGAATCTTGGGGCCGGAGGAACAGCGTGGCGAGGAGCTCCTGGGTTGTATTTTTGCCACAGATATCTCAGCCTGGTGCTGGCAAAGCCAGGAACCTAGATATGTTAACTTTACAAACCAACAAAAGCACCAATAAAAGTCTGATCCTGGGAGTTCCGGCTGTGGCTAAGCAGGTTAAGAACCCGACTAGCAACCATGAAGATGTGGGTTCAATCCCTGGCCTCGCTCAGTGGGTTAAGGATCTGGCATTGCCGTGAGCTGTGGCATAGGTTGCAGATGTGGCTCAGATCTGACTTTACTGTAGCTGTGGTGTAGGCTGGCAGCTGCAGCTCCAATTTGATCTCTAGCCTGGGAACTTCCCTATGCCACAGGTACAGCCCTAAAAAGCAAAAAAAAAAAAAAAAAAAAAAAAAGCCGATTTCTCTAGCAAAAATCTCAGGAGGGGTTAGCCTAGCAAGACAGGTAATATTTTGGAAATAACCCCTACTCTAGCCAGACACCATGGGGAAAAATGCTGGCCTTCCTCCCACCCTTGCCAGCTAAGGCCAAGGGGGAGCCAGGACCTCCGCTCTCCCAGGGAGGCAGTAAGTTACCTCTCTCCTCACTAGGGTTGGGCCAGAGATGCTGATGCCACCCACCCCTGCCCCGAGGTCATGAGCCACCCTCCCTGGTCTGTGGTTTAGTGGATTCCACGTGTGGGGCGGTGATAAAGCACCTTGTCTTCTCCCAGCTGGGGTGATGTCAGGGAGGCCTTGTGGGGGGTCCAAACTTCCCCCCGGGCTGGAAGAAAGGGCAGAGCTCCTTTCCCCGCTGGTCTGTCAGAGGAAGCTACTAAAGCAGAAGACTCTAATTAGATCCAAAATTCTCGGAACGGAACACCCACCATGTCCAGAATACACTAAAAATCGTGAGTCATATCAGGAGCCATGAACACCCCAGCTTGAAGGAGAAAATACAATGAACAGAAGACAGCACCAAGATAGGACACAGACGTCAGAATGATCTGACGGGAGTTTTAAAGCAGCCTTCATAAAAACTGCTCAAGAAGCAATTATGAACACACTTGAAACAATTGAAAAAAATGAGAAGTATCAGCAAAGACATAGGAGATATGAAGAAGAATCACACGGACAAGTTAGAGTGGACAAATACAATAACCAAAATTTAAACACTTACTAGGTTTAGGCTCACTGGAGGAACCCAGGACCGAGGAAAGAATATGAACTTGCAAACAGAGTAAGAGCCGTCACCCAATCTGAAAAAGCAGAGAGAGGACAGGTTAGAAGCGTGAAGAGAGTCTCAGGGGCCGTCTCAGATCTGACAGTCACATAAACCAAGTCCCAGGAAGAGTCCAGGAAAAGTGTGGGGTTGAAAAACATTATTCAAAGAAACCATGGCTGGGACTTTCTCATGCTAGGCAAAAGGAAAACCTACAGATTTAGGAAAATGAGCTAATCCCAACCGGTATAAATCCAGAGAAATCCATGCCAAATACGTCATAAGGGGCAGCCTTGATGAGCAGGTTGCTTTCGTGCCTCTAACGTTACGGGGCACATCGGAGGCTTGATCAGCTGGAAACACTCACTGTTTCATGGGCAGGTTTCTGAGTGTCTTATCTTTTTTACCCCCGTTGTTAATCCCGTGCAATGGAGCGTAATCTGTGTTGATCACATTTATACAAATTAATGCATTTTAATGACTTTTTAAACGAAAAAGACCTACAGTTCCAATAAATAAGAAATTTACTTAGTTTTTTTTTTTTTTTTTGTCTTTTTGTCTTTTCTTGAGCTGCTCCCTTGGCATATGGAGGTTCCCAGGCTAGGGGTCGAATCGGAGCTGTAGCCACCGGCCTACGCCAGAGCCACAGCAACGCGGGATCCGAGCTGCGTCTTCCACCCACACCACAGCTCACGGCAACGTTGGATCCTTAACCCACTGAGCAAGGGCAGGGATCGAACCCGCCACCTCATGGTTCCTAGTCGGATTCGTTAACCACTGCGCCACGACGGGAACTCCCACTTAGTTTTTAAAATAAAAAAATGCCTGTGCTTCTTGTTGAAGAACAAAACCAAAAATCTTGAGTAAATCATATTAAATTATTATCCAGTTTTGTTATGAGCTCTCGTCTGACCGTCCAGTCTGTCGTTTGGGGGACTGTGTCATCCCTCCAGGTCAGAGTGAGTACTGCTGGTGTTTGTCCTGGAAGCCTCAGGTTGTGAAGATGAAGGATGTGGGCAGAAAGAACAGTGTGGACACAGGTTGCAGCTTCCAATGCTGCCCGGCGGTCCAGACGGATCACATTCGACCGTTGAACGTGATCTCGGGTCGAACGTGATCTCGGGTTGAACGTGATCTCGGGTCGAACGTGATCTCGGGTCGAACGTGATCTCGGGTTGAACGTGATCTCGGGTTGAACGTGATCTATGGTTGAACAAGATCGCTGCCGGAAGTTCTATGCGGAAAAAGTAACCAGTACACACGTCCCTGAAGTGTTACCTAGTCGATGTGCCGTAAATGCTCGGTGAGTGAATGCATGATAGAAAGAATACATGGCACTCTTAGGCCTTGGGATTTAATTTTCTTTTTGATGATGCAGTCTTGACAAGCAGACTTGCCTAGGGCTTAGGGTATCTACTAATCTCGCGTCTCATGTTTGAGGATGTGTCTGTGTTTAAGAAAGCTCTTCCTTCTTCTACGTGTTTCTTTGGTTGAGCATTTTGATTGCACACCTGTCCAGTTTCAGTATAGATCCGAATGGGCCACCTTTGAAATCCTCGCCTAGACCGTTCAGAGTCCCCTGCAAGGGCGGCATCTTTGCGGGCCCACGCCCTCAGGGTGGCATCTCCGAGTGCTCGTACCCTCTGGACCAAGGTGGTTTTCTGAAGCCAGTGTGCTGGATAATAGTGGCCACAATGCTCCCTTAGATTGCAGGGCGCGGGGCTTTCTAAGGCCGGTTCTGAAGAGCGCTGGCGGGGCGGGATGCTAATAGGTGTTCCTCAGGATAGTACGTGAAAGAACAAGATTGAAAAGTTAAACCCGTGTATTACTGCAGAGATTCTTACCTTTAACAGAGAAGGGTCAACACTCTGGCATGCCCATATTGCAGAGTCTCTGAGATTCCTTTAAAAGACAGGTTAAAAAAACCACGAATGTATAAACAGACTCGCAGATACAGAGAACCAGCTGGTGGTTGGTGAGGGGAGAGGGAAGTGGGGAGGGGGAGATGGGTCTGTGGGGTGAAGAGACACACAAAGTAGATGAGCACAGGAGTGGAGTGTACAGGGAATTAGAGCCGCTCTCTTGTAATAACTTTAAATGGAATATAACCTATAAATGTATAGAATCACTATGTTATATTCTTGAAACCAACATCGTATTATAAATAAACTACACCTCAGTGAAAACAAAACAGGTTTATTTTCCTCACCCAGAACTGTACCCTGGCCTCAAGGGCGAGTCCAGATCTGGGCCCGTGGGTGGGAGGATGAGATTCGATGCTGGGTCTGATGAGATCCTCGCGACGAGCCCGAGATGTTGCCGCGCCTCTCCACCAACCTCCTCGCTGTCTTGAGAATCACAGGACGAGTGCGTCCATGTGCCAGTGACTCTCCAATGGGCAGTTGGCATCCCAGCTTCTGTGGGTACAGAATCCCGTCCATGCCGGGCGCGGCTGGCAGATGGTGAACAGGATTTGGGAGACACTGGTGTGGTGGTTTGACCACTGACAAAATGCGTGCCGAATTTATTTGATCCTCTTAAACTGTCCCTGTGATACAAATATTTTTATGCTTACGTCAAAACAAGTTAGAAGTGAGGGGTTAGGACTCAAATACAGATCTTTGAAATCAAAGTCTGGATCGCCTTCAGTAGTCGAATGCTCAGCTTGAGCTAGGCTATTAGCACAACATTTGTTACGGAAGAATTATAGTTTTAAAGAGACTGGAAATCTACTTTTTCAAGATTTTCATGGAGTTATAAGTCCATGCGGTCTATGGAGAAAAATGATAAAAAAGATATAAAGGTTAAGTCATATGAAGCTCTAGGTCAACTTCAACTCTATAAAAATTCGTGATTCTCTTCTCAATAATTTAAATCTGTTTTTGAAGTTCGTATTTATATAAAAAAGGAGAGGAGTACTAAAGCTGGCATAATACTGTCAGCTGTTAGCCATATGGAAAAATTTAAATTGTCATAAAAGCTGGCCAGTTACAAAATGTTTTAGATAGATTTTTCTAAAATCACACTTTAAGCACTTGAGCAATATGCTCAAAAATACATTTGTGCACTGCATTAGCAATGGCTTTGGCTGTAATTTCACATGGTCCTTCCATATGTAATTTATTGTTCTTCAAACTGACCTGTATGACAGACAATGAAATACACTTTTGATGGATATAAAGATGCTAAGAGGGAAAAATTTCCCCCAAATAGATTTCTTAGCCTTCATCTGTGGACACCTGTGTGTACTATTAACTGAGTGTAGTTATGTCATCTGTGATGTCTCTGTAATCTTACTATATGCAAGGCCCTAACCAAGCCCTGTAATGTAGATGTTATATACGCAAAGGGACAGGATAAGAATATTTACCTAAACCTAATTTCAAACTTGGATTTGTTTGGTTTATAGCTTTTTTTTTTTTTGTATTTTGCTTTTAACTTCATGTAATTAAAATTATCTGACCTCAAAAGTAATGTCTTTTCATTGTAGAAAATTTGGAAAATATTGAAAAATAGTGATAACAAAGTATTTAAATACATATCACCTGTAATCCCACCACTAAGAAGTAACTATCATTAATATTTTTAAGTGTTTTCCTTTTTTTTTTTTTTTTTTTGCTATTTCTTGTATGGAGGTTCCCAGGCTAGGGGTCGAATCAGAGCTGTAGCCACCGGCCTACACCAGAGCCACAGCAACGAGGGATCCGAGCCGCGTCTGCAACCTACACCACAGCTCACGGCAACGCCAGATCGTTAACCCACTGAGCAAGGGCAGGGACCGAACCCTCAACCTCATGGTTCCTAGTCGGATTCGTTAACCACTGCGCCACGACGGGAACTCCTGTTTTCCCTTTTTTTATGAATATGCATGCTAAACTTTTAAACAGGCATATCCATAAAAAGATTTTATTTTTATTCAAAAAAGGGATCATGCTATTTTGTGACTTTTAAAATTAATATTATTTCTAGAACATTTTTTCACGTAATTGAATACTCTTACTTTTTTTTTTTTTTTTGCTTTTTAGGGCCACACCCATGGCCTATGGAGGTGCCCAGGCTAGGTGTCAGTCTACGCCACAGCCACAGCAACACAGGATCTGAGCTGCATCTGTGACCTACACCACAGCTCACGGCAACGCCAGATCCTTCACCCACTGAGCAAGGGCAAGGATCCAACCTGCATCCTCATGGATGCTAGTCAGACTCGTTAACCATTGAGCCACAACGGGAACTCTGACTCTGACCATTTTTAGTAGCTTCATGGTATTCCGTTCTATGGGTTTTCCATAATTTAACTAACTGCTTCATTACTTTTTCATTTTTTATTTCATTTATTTATTTTTTGTGACTCTTTCTTATTGAAATGTAGTTGATTCATGGAATTATATTAATATCAGCTGTACAACATAGTGATTTAGTATCTTCATAGATTGCATTCCATTAAGTTATTAAAAAACAATAGCTAGAATTTCCTGTCCTGCATAATGTATCCTTGCTCTTTATCTATTTTCTATATATTAGTTTGTATCTCTCAGTCCCATAATCTAGCTTGCCCCTTCTCCTTTTCTTCTCCATTAGTTTGTTCTCTATTTCTATGTCTATTGTTTTTGCTATATACATTTATTTTCTTTTTATTTTTTAAATTCCACATATAAGTGATCTCAAACAGTATTTGTTTTTGACATATTTCACTAAGCATAATGTTCTCTGGGTCCATCTACATGCCTACAAATGGCATAATTTTAATTCATTTTTATGGCTAATATTCCATTTTACATATGTATATACATGTACATATACCACGTCTTTTTTGTCGGTTTGTCTGTGGATGGACCCTCGGGTTGCTTCCACATCTTGGCTGTTGTAAATAGTGTTGCCATGAACATTGGTGTGCATGTATCTTTTCAATTTAGTGTTCTCATTTTTTTCCTGAATCTATTCCCACGAGTGAGATTGCTGTGTTGTATGGAAGTTGTTGTAGTCTTTTGAGGAGCCTCCGTACTGTTTTCTGTAGTCACTGCACAGGTTTATATCCCTGTCTGCAGTGTACAAGGGCTGTCTTTTCTCCGCATCCTCAGTAACACAGGTTATTTGTAGACTTTTTGATGACGGCCATTCTGACGGGTATGAGATAATATCTCATTTGCTGTTTTGATGTGCGTTTCTCTCATAATTAGCAAAGTTGAGCATCTTTTCATGTGCCCACTACCCATCTGTATTTTTTTTTTGGGGGGGGAACTGTCTATTAAGATCTTCTGCCTATTTTTTGATTGGGTTATTTGGTTTTTTAAATACTGAGTTGTGTGGTCATATTATTTGCAAATATTTTCTTCCATTCAGCAGGTTGTCTTTTTGTTTTGCCAATGGTCTCCTTTACTGTGCAAATACTTTTATGTTTAATTAGGTCCCATTTGTTTGTTTTTATTTATTTTGCTTATTTCTTCTGCTTTAGGAGACAGACCCAAAAAATATTGCTAAAATTTATGTCAAAGAGTATTCTGCCTATGTTGTCTTCTAGGACTTTTATGCTTTTAGGTCTTTAATCAATGAATTTATTTTTGTATATGGTGTGGGAAATGCTCGAATCTCTTTTTTTTTAAATAATGATTTTTATTTTTTCTATTATAGTTGGTTTACAGTGTTCTGTTATTTGGAAGTGCTCTACTCATTGTTTTACGTGTAGCTGTCCAGTTTTCCCAGTACCATTTGTTGAAGAGGTTGTCTTTTATCCATTGTATATTATTGGTTCCTTTGTCATAGATTAATTGATTAGGTGTGTGGGTTTATTTCTGGGCCCTCTATTCTGTTCCACTGATCTGAGTATCTGTTTCTGGGCCAGCACCATACTGTTCTGATCACTGTAGCTTTGTAGTGTTGTCTGAAGTCAGGAAAGGTGATACCTCCAATTTTCTTTCTTTTTCTCAAGATTGCTTTGGCAATTCAGGTGTGTTGTAGTTCCATATGAGTTTTAGGATTATTTGTCCTCGTTCTATGAACAATGTCATGGGTATTTTGATAGGGATTCCATGAAATCTGCAGATTGCATTACTACTCCATTGCTTTATATGTGTAAATAATTTTTATAAACAGTTTATAAACTATTATTTTTGCCAATAACCATTTGTGCCCATCTCTGATCATTGTTTTCAGATACATTTGTAAAAATAGAGTTTTTGGATGTAAGCTTATAATGGATATTGTAAATTGCCATCCCAAAATGTATCAGTTTATATTTGCATCAGAAATAGATGATAGTAAAAATGTAGAAAAATGAAAGAGGGGCAAACAAGGGTTATTAAATTTCTTTTTAACTTGCAGTCATTCTATGCTATTTCTCTATGCATTTAAATTTCAGGTATTTACATGAAGCAGTTTAGCTACAATTATTAATCGTCATGACTTTCATTTATGTATTAATTCACTAGCAAGTTATTTATTTAGTGCAGATGTAATGAGCCCATCATATGTGCCAGATCCTGTTTTAGGTGCTGAAGATAGAGTGGTGAATGAGGCAAAGGTTCTGCCTCATGGGGGAGGGCATTCGAGCAGGCTTTGCTGATTTTGATAAAGAATCATCACTGGTGATATAAAATGGTGAATATTTTATGTTTTGGCATACCCCTTGCCATGTAAAGTACTGGTTTTGCTTTAGTCAGTCTCTTGCTAATCAGAGAAATTCATGGCCAACATCAAAGGTAAAATAATGCATAAAACTATAGTGTGATAACTAGATTGTGCTTTGAGCTTAATATTATTATGAAATGACAACTCATATTGGAAACAGGTTTCATATATATTTAATGGCTTTGTAACATGATGCTTGGTGTTACAAGTTGTCTGGTTCATTAAGAATGCTAGCTTAGTTAAAAATATATGGAATTAAAAAGGAAACTAGGCTCAGGCAAGAAGACAACTTTTGGGAATGGAGAGGAAATAAACACAAAGTGTCTTGGGAGAGAAGAAAGGACTTGTGAACTTGATGACCTTCTAATGCTTCCCACTAGAATGTCTGCAACTGAGTCACCCCATTTATTATAAATGGCACCTCAGCATAAGAAGAAATCAGGGTGTAAGAATGCCATAATGTTAGGCTAATGTCTGGCTCACAGAAATATTTCAGATTCTGCTTTTTAAATATCCGTGTGATGGAAATCACAAAGCCAAAAGGACAGTTAGAAGGGTATATTCCATTTCTTCCTAGTAAGGAGAAAAGAAATGATAACAGACAGACAGACCTCTCATATAATTTGGTTTCTTGCCATTTTCAAGAAATTTTGTTTTTTTTTAAAGAGTGGGAATTAGCCTATTTTAGAGAAAGCTGTCTCCCTTTAAGAAAATCTTCTTACGTGTTGGCTACCTTAAATGTCAAACATGTTTAGCACTGTTTTCCTGCTTTCCTCTCTGTGTTTGATAAATGCTAGATAGTGGAGTGATGTATTAACTTGGGACTGTGTTTTCTATCCCAATGATTTGGCTTCACTCACCAAACATACTGTACACCAGATTTTACAAACCACAGGAAAACTGGCACAAATTTTGAGTATTTTGCTTTATAAAATGAGACACTGTATTTACTAAAGTTTAAAAAATGTTTTTTTGATATTGTTTCAATAAATCTCTGGCCTTGAAACAAATGCAAATCCAATGTTTAAGCTTAAAGCATTTGCTATAAGGAAAATTTGATATGCCTTTCAAATAATCAGGGAGGCTATGAAGATAGAATTCAATTAAGGCCAGTTATGCCTTAAAATTTTCCAATGCAAAAACTGTAGCGGTCTTGTTTGAATTTAGAAAACATTCTCGAAGTGTTTGGTTTATAGATAGTAGTCATGAAAAGATAAAATTCTGCTGTTACATTTGTGTTTTGAAGACACGTCTAATCTGTAATGGTGGGAGAAATTCAGTGGAGGTACATGTTGCTGGAAATCACTGTAGCGTTACACTTAAACACTTCAAAACCAAGGCAGTTCATGTAATTTATACACACATAAACTAAATTGTATCTGTGCTAGAGACTTCGTGGATAGAAGCACTTTTACCCCGTCTTTTAATCAAGAGTGCTATCATCTCTGCTCCCTTCAATGCATGCAGCACACAAATTTGCTGATATGTTTCACTTAATGGATATAATATGTGTAATGCACTATTAATGTCTATTAGAAATACATATACTAGTGAGAAGGCACTTTCATCAGAAATAGTTGCTCTTTTTCGAAGTCAGAAAGATCAGGATAACAGTGAGGTAGGTTTGTTCTGTTTTTTAAAGTGACAGCGCTCTTTCCTCTGAATTGAAATAGTAACACACTCATATTCTTATTTTGCATAAATTTGCATGACAAATTTCCAAAGCTCTAATTTGAAGTCAGTGAAAGAAAAGGATGCAACCTCTTGTAACTATATGCATGCCCTGATATTTAGAGAAAGCTCATGTAACAGATTTTTGAAGAATTACTTTGATTGCCTTTCAGGTCAAGGAGCAAGGGAATAAAAATAGAAAAAGAATAGATGAGAGCAAGCGTGAGGGACAGAGAAAGCAAAGAGGCGCTTAGTCATGTGAGTGTGTGTGTGTGACAGCCTTATTCAGATGTAATTCACATACCATAAAATTCACACCTTTCAAGTGTACAATTTAATGACTTTTAGTCTGTTCACAGACTTGTGTGACCATCACACTCCAGTTTTAGAGCGTTTTTATCACCTATCCATTAGCAGTCACTCCCCATTCTCTCCTCCTCCTCCTGGATCCTGGCAACCACTAATCTATTTTCTGTCTCTATTAATTCTAATATATTTTCAGGGCAATATCCAATTTTATTTCACTTCACAGTAATTGGGTCTAAATTGTTTATGGATTGTTATTTGGTGACTGCATTGATCCTGTATGTATTTTAGAAATTCAGTTTTGAGAAGAATCCCAACTTTCTGATGATTTGGCACTAAAATAATTTCAAATGAGCAAATAAAAAATTCTTTTTTTTTTTTTTTTGGTCTTTTTGCCATTTCTTGGGCTGCTCCTGCAGCATATATGGAGGTTCCCAGGCTAGGGGTCGAATTGGAGCTACAGCCGCCAGCCTACGCCAGAGCCGTAGCAACACGGGATCCGAGCCGCGTCTGCAACCTACACCACAGCTCACGGCAACGCCGGATCCTTAACCCACTGAGCAAGGGCAGGGATCGAACCCGCAACCTCATGGTTCCTAGTCGGATTCATTAACCACTGCGCCATGACAGGAATGCCCCAAAAATTCTTAATAATGATGTGGAAAAGGGTTACCTGTATTATGGCTTTAATTAAATAGGGTAGGGTTCAGGTCAAGTAGTTGATTTGTTATTTTTACCCTTAGTTTCAGCTGACCCCAGGAAATAACAGTACTAAGGAGAAAAAAGAAAGCCCCAATTCTGAGAGTTTCCTTGGTGTAGACGAAAATGCTAATGGAGACGTGCCGCTGTTTGTGATTTTGTCACAAATTACCCTCCTGGGCGCCAGCTCCCCATCGTGTCCTCACGCTAAAGTTTGGGGAAGGGTGCTCAGCTCTCAACCTGTACTCTCTAGGGGCGCTGGCCGTCCTTTCATTCTTGAAGCATATTTTCGTATAATGAAAAACTCCTGTGTAAGTTCGGTTCCTCCGAATCTCCTCCGTGTTTCTCTCCATCTGCACCTGGGACCAACTCAGGGAGAAAGAGCTTGCTTCTCTTAGGTCTCAGTTCTCTGTATTCTTAGAAACCGCCTTTATAGTTTTAAGACTTTTTCATGTAGAATAAATTGCAAGTACAAGAAACCACACCAAACTAGAAAGCTAGGGCGTTACTGTAAGACGAAAACCATTGTCTTCGCCACCTGGACGAGAAATAGGACCTGTTCATCTCCCTGGTACCCCGTCAAGCCTCTCCCTTCTTCTCCAACCGACCATTGTTCTGACGACGTAGGTGTCACTTCTTTGAACTTCTTTATGGTTTCATCACTTCTCTAGACACTCTCGTTTAGTCTTGCACATTAAAAAAACTGAAAGCGGAAGTTCCTGCTCCGGTGCAGTGGGTTAAGAATCCTACTGCACAAAACAACAAAAAAACCCAAAAAACCAAAAAAACAAAACAAACAAACAAACAAAAAAGGAGTTCCCGTCGTGGCGCAGTGGTTAACGAATCCCACTAGGAACCATGAGGTTGCGGGTTGGTCCCTGCCCTTGCTCAGCGGGTTAACGATCCGGCGTTGCCGTGAGCTGTGGTGTAGGTTGCAGATGCGGCTCGGATCCTGCGTTGCTGTGGCTCTGGCGTAGGCCGGTGGCTACAGCTCCGATTAGACCCCTAGCCTGGGAACCTCCATATGCCGTGGGAGCGGCCCAAGAAATGGCAAAAAAGACAAAAAAAAAAAAAAAAAAGAATCCTACTGCAGTGGCTTGGGTTGCTGCGGAGGTGCTGGTTAGATCCCTGGGCTGGCGCAGTTGGTTAAAAGATCCAGCACATCTGTAGCTTGGACTCAGTCCCTGGCCTGGGAACTTCTATATGCTGTGGGTGTAGCCATAGAGATAAAAAAACAAAACAAAAACCTAAAAATCCTCTGAAAGCCTTTTAAATGTCTTTCAACCTACAATTAACATTTACAGTTTGCTATTCTTTTATTTATGGTTTATCTGTCAGTGAACCTGGCACTTGACTTGTCAAGTTTTTCACAGTCTGGATTTTCCTGAGTGTGTACTCAAGGAGCAATTCCACATGTTCCCCTTTTTTCGGTATTTTCTGAAAATTGGCCGCTGGATCCAGCGGCAGAATAGGATTTAGGTTTGGTCCTTTGGCTGCATGATATGTAGCATTATGTTTTCTTCTCAGGAGGCACGTGATACCTAGTTTTCGCTTTTTTTTTTTTTTTTTAACTGCTGTTGATGCTCAGTACCTGGTCTGATAATTCCGTGCAGGTTGTACAATGATGGATCTTCTAACTCTACCGAGTTGTTTTTCATTTATGAGCTGTGATAATTTTATAAGGAGATACTTTCATCTGTTATTACCTATATTCTATTATTGATACAGATCATATAGGTGGACAGGATTAATTCTTGGTATTTTCCTTTTATTTAGTCAGTTTTTAAGATAATAGATTGATTCCTTGTCATTCCTGGAAGGTGATCAAACAATTTTGTTCGTAAATATTATAAACTCATGTACTTAGGCATGGAAGGAGTTGACGGAATTCCATCCACTGCAGTCTTACCTTTATTAAAGCTCAAATTTCCTGTCTTTGGACCACTGGATTCTCCTTTCAAGTTGCCTTCTAAGTTATATGTCTATGTATATCTGTAACTATCAGGTAGATAAACTTCTCTCTCTGTCTCTCTCTTGTAGCCTTCGATAGGTATCTTGCTGTGTCTGTTATAACTAGATGTTTTAGGCCAATTCTGTACACTTAATCTCTCCCTGACTTGAAATTAGCCCTTTGTTTAAAGAGTCCTGGTTTCTCTTAGTAAATAGCATGTTGTAGTTAGAGTCAGGCTTTGGTGGTGTTCACTGATTCTGGGTTGATTGGTAGGCAGATCTAGGAAATTGTGTGTGTGTGTGTGTGTGTGTGTGCATGATAGCAGAATAATTGCGAGTGTTACCTCATAGGAAATTGTTTGGGCTCCTGCCCGTAGGGCTCCAGTTAGTGCTCAACCTGATCATAGACTAGACTAGACGGTTGAACTCGACGTGGCTAAGATGAATAGTGCTCCCTGGAGTCCTGTCGACAGGAGGGATGGTACAGGCCGAGGCCTTCATGTGGTTGTAGGGCTTGTGTTCCTGCAGGGTCGGTGTGATGCTGAACACGGAGATGAGCGGCAGGTCGTGGTGGTTTTGTAATGAGTAATTTTAGTCCTTCCTTAGTGGTTGCAGTCGGTCACACGGACCAGCAACACTTGGTCCTTTGCGGAGCTGCATGTAGCCCTCGCGCTTTGCGTCAGCCAACGTGAGGGCTGCTGCTCTAGGAGGATGGGGACGATGCGGGTTAGAAGGTTGGTGACGGACGTGTCAGTAGGGAGAGGATCTGAACCTGTGACAATTAAGGTGGAAGTTTTACGCAATGACCGGGCTCTGCCACGCTGATGTACCCTGTTCGCTTTATAGTCATCCTTCCCACGCAGATGTAGGATGAAGACATTTTTACTTGCACCCTTTTTCTTACATCTGCATTTCTTCTGCCCTGAGAATCCTGGCTCTTAAGTACAGAGGGAATGATGGAACTTTCCGTGATTACTAAAATATGCCTGATGTTGGTTTCTCACCAGGCCCTGGTTGTCTGCGCCCACACAGTCGCTCACTGTGCCCGGAGCCGGTGTCCTCAGGTGGAAGAGGACTCTTAGTGTGTAATTTCACATCTTTTTTAATTTGAGGCAAGTTTTTTGAGGTACGGTTTTTTATATTTGTGCTATTGCTTTGTTTTGGTTTTCTTCTTCAGGGACTTAAGTGTGTGCTAAATCTTCGTTGACTGCCCTTAATAGTTTTCACTCAATCTTGCATCCTTTTAATACTTATGAATACAAGTGCTTCTTTTTCTAAAGTGATTTAAGAAATATCTAAGGCCTCATATAGGTCATTGAGCCACAAAAAACAAAGCTTTTGGGCTGGAGTTGGCACCACTTGGCGTGCAGTCCCTTGGGTGGAAATATTTTGCCGTATAATTCTTCATATCTACAGGGAGGCTACGGAGTTCCAGGCAATAAGTTATATCAGTTATGGTCTGGACAGACTGGAAATACACTCTTTCTAAGGATGGAGACAGACGTCCAAATAATTGGCATAATTACAATTTTGACAAGTTCAGTGAAACTTGTCCCATGAGGATTTCTATTAAAGGGATGTATTAGTTTTATAAGGCAGCTGTAACACATCACCCCAAACTTCATGGCTTAGAAGAACATGGATTTCTTACCTTGCAGTACTGAAAGTCAAAGAGGGGTGCGGGGGTCGGGGGAGGAGGCAGACCGTAGGCACAAGAGAGAGTCGTTTTGAAAACACGTGAGAAAACCCCTGGCACCCCGTGAAATGGCTCGAAGGAACGGATTGGTGGCTGAGTCCCAGCATCACACAAAGATGACTGAAGTGTGGGTTATTAGTCTTCGGGTAACCTCGGTGTTGGCAGCATTTTGGAGAGGTTGGGGAGACACTGGATTCCAGTTGCTATGTGCTGTCTCTTCTCACTCAGAACAAAGGATCTAATATTCTACTGAGTGAGTCATGGCTGGAGACAGATTGGAGGCTAATTTGGACGGTTAGTTTGATGCCCACCACGGCTAAGATCACTCTCGTTTTTGAGGAGTTGTGTTCTTAGCTTCAGAGGCTGTTGGCAGAGCCACAGCGTGAGACCTCAGTTGTTTTGGAAAGCAGAAGGGGAGCAATTCCCATCCTCTAAGGAATCCAGATGAAACATGTCATCAAAATAATAGTGCCATGCTCCGGTCACATTTCAAAGCTGAACTAGCCGTGCTGCTTTTAAACTTAAAGTCTGTCTTCTGGAAGATGATGGGAGCTTTATATATATTATCCTCTTAATTTACCAACAGTGGCAGAGGAGGTGGTACCTCATTTTCAGAAATGACTGTGCTCTTTCTGTGAAGAGGAGTAACTCCTTTTTGGCCCCCGCCTCCGGCGTGCAGAAGTTCCTGGGCCAGGGCTTGAACCCCAGCCACGGCAGCGACCTAAGCTGCTGCAGAGACACCACCAGATCCCTCCCCCGCTGGGTCACAAGAGAACTCCAAGAGTAGTAACTTTTATATGTTTATTTATTTATTCATAGTTAATAAATAATTTTTGTCCTTATGATGAGAACTTTTAAGACCTGTTCTCCTAGCAACTTTCGCAGATGCAGTTCAGTATTACTAACTCAGTGTCATGCTGTGCATTATACCCTGTGACGTATTTCTCTTATGTCCAGAAGTTTGTACCTTGTGACCTTCTTCATCCATTTTGCTCATCCACCATCCCTGCCTTTGGAACTGCCAGTGTGTTCTTCGTATCGATAATCTTTTTAAAAATTCCAAATAGAAGTGAGATTATAGGGTATTTGTCTTTCCTTGTCTGATTTATTCTGCTTAGCGTAATGCTGTCAAGGTCCAGCCGTGTTGTCACAAATGACAAGATTTCACTACTTTCTATGGCTGGATAGTATTTCATGGTATTATATGCACACCCACATCTTCCTTATCTGTTCATCCATCAGTAAACGCTTAGGTTGTTTCTGTACCTCGATGACTGTAAATGATGCTGCAGTGAACAACAGAGGGGTGCCTGTATCTTTTCAAATCGGTGCGTTTGTTTTCTTCGGATGAAAACCCAGGATTGGAGTTGCTGGATCATGTGGTAGTTCTACTTTTAACTTTTTGGGGAACCTACATACCGTTTTCCATAGTGGCTGCACCAGTTTACATTCCTACCAACAGTGTAGGAATTTGTTCTTTTTTCTCCATATCCTTGCCAACACTTGACTTTTTGATGATGGCCATTCTAACAGGTGTGAGGTGATACTTCATTGTGGTTTTGTTTTGTTTTGTTTTGTTTTGTTTTTCCTTTTTTGGCCACCTCATGGCGTATGGAGTTGCTGAGCCAGGGATTATATCTGAGCCACAGTTGCCACCTAAGCTGCAGCTACAGCAATACTGGGTCCTTAACGCACTGTGCCAGGCCTGGAATCGAACCTAGGTGCCAGCGATCCCAAGACACCACTGATCCTGTTGCGCCACAGCGGGAGCTCCTACTTCATGGTAGTTTTGATTTCAAGTCCCTGATAATTAGGGATGTTGAGCATCTTTTCATGTGTCTGTTGGTCACCTGTGTGTCTTTCTTGGAAAAATGTCTTTTCAGATCCTCTGGCCGTTTTTGAATTGGGTTAGTAGCTTTTTTTGGTTATTGAGTTGTATGAATTCTTCATATATTTTTATATGGTCCTTTATCATGTATATGAGTTGCAAATATTTTCTTCCATTCAGCAAGTTGATTTTCATTTTGTTGAAAAACCCCTTTGCTGGGCAGAAGCTTTTGAGTCTGCTGCAGTCTTGTGTGTTTATTGTGGTTTTCGTTGCCTTTCTTTTGGAGTCAGATTCAAAAGCTCATTTTGCCGGGGCTGATGTCAGGGAATTTACTGCCTAGGTTTCTTCTGGGAGTTTTATGGTCCTAGATTCAAGCCTTTGGTCCATCTTGAGTCAATGTTTGTGTGTTGCTGTAAGTTAACTGTCAGTCTCCATCATTCCGCGTGCGGTGTCCGGTTTCCCTCCATCTTTTATTGGAGAGACTCTCCTTTCCCCCTTGTACGTTCTGGGCTCCTTGGTCATAAATTCATATAAATTACTATATGTGTGGTTTTCTTCTGGGTTTGCCATACTGTTTCATTGATCTCCGTGTCTGTTTTTATGTTAATACTATACTGTTTTGATTGCTATTGTTATCTCATTTCTAGATTTGGAAGCTTAAGCTCAGAATATTCCAAAAGCTTTGCGAAAAGCTACATAACTGTTAATACAGAATTCAGTCAGGTCTCTGATTCCTTCCATGACCCCCCCATTGCTGGTTTTTAAGGCAGACAAATTGTGACAGGACGATGAAGAAAGTGAGCTGCCGGCTAGAATATCTAAGATGAAACAGGGAGTTCCCTTCATGGCCCAGGGGTTAAGGAACCCAGCTAGGTCCATGAGGACGTGGGTTCGATCCCTGGCCTCGCTCAGTGGGTTGAGGATCTGGCATTGCTGTGGCTGGGGTGTAGGTTGGCAGCTGTAGCTCCAAATCAGCCCCTAGCCTGGGAACCTCCATGAGCTATGGGTGCGGCCCTAAAAAGACAAAAGACAAAAAATAAATAAATAAAATAAATAAAACGAAACAGCATTCCTTTCACGTTTAGCAATATGAACTTTACTTTCTCTTAATTTCAATTATGTTTAATCAGGTTTTCACATTGACCCATTTCCCAATTCATGCTCCCACGTCTGGCTCTGCCATCATGTGTGATTGTGAGGCTTGCATGAAAACATAAGTAGAACTTAAAATTTTCTCTCTCCCTCTTGGCTTTGTCGGAGTTACTGCTTCTCCTTAATGTCTTCATTTCCTATTGAAACAAACACTTTCAGTCGAAACATTGCTAACGGTTTGGAGGCAGTGGTTTCTTTGAACTTGACGGCATCTGTGAGACGACTCACTTTTTAATAGAACAGCTACTGAAGTTTTGGGCTTTGTTTGTCCTAGCAGCTTGCATCATGCTAATTTACATGCCTCCCTTTTACTAATACATTGGATTTTGGTGCTTTTGCGTGTGAAAGACAGATGCCTACTTAGGTTGCCTGAAGAGAGACTTTCCCATGTGGGTTGAAATGATAAAGGACAGCTCAGTGGCCTCTCTCGTAGCCTCTCTCCTTCCAAGTGAGCAGCTGTACTGTTCTTGTCTGACTGACATGTGTCCTCACCTCATGCTCTGTGTCTTTTCTGTTTTCTTACATCTTCAGCTTCTAAATGGTGTTGACCTGCTATGGATCTTACGCAGTCTTGTGGATATTTTCACATGCAGCTTCATTTCTAACTAATCACACCTGTATTTCCAATTTTGTCCAAAATGATTTTCAGTTGCCTCGTTTATTTTTTTCCTTCCGTCTGTATTGGCCATTGGTACCTGCCTCGCCTATGGTTTTTTTTTTTTTTTTTTTTGGATGCCCTTTGCTAACCCAAAATGAGGCGAGCAGCGCTCACGAACATTTTAGAAGCAGCTAATAATAGGGATTATGGCGGCTGTACTGTATTTTGAAAATACGCATTTACAGCTAACAAAAGTTATGCCTTATATTTAAATGTTTTAAAGTGGCCGTAGGGATACTTTGCAGTATTTCTAGTAGATGATATTTAGAAGACTCTTTTATGACCCAAAGTATATATACTGTAAGTGGAGATGGCTGTTGGAAACTAGAACAAGACAATCTGGAAGTACCAAGTTGGGTCACATATGGAATCTCTAAGGTGATATTGAATATATGGATCACAAATTGAGTGGGCTTTGGTTTTAATAGTATCCATCAATGGATGAAGCTGACAGATATTTACCAGGTTGTCTGCTGTTTCCCTAAGAAGTTGTTAGAGTTAGGTGCAGAATGGGTAAACAGCAAAATCACATGCTGAGGATTATTTAAATCATTCAGTCAATTAATATTTATGAAGCAACACTATATTCCAGTTAGGAGTTGGGTTGCAGTGATAAATTGTCGATAGTCCTTGTCTTAGAATTTATTAGTGGGGAGAAGTGAGGAAATAGACACACGTTTTGGACATCTAGAATGCTGTGTAATTATTTCTGAAATAATTAGTGGTGCTTGGGAAATATAGCAAGGGATACCTAAGGTAGCCTGGGTGGGTCAGGAATCACTTTTCAGAGCATTTTATTTTTTATTTATTTTTTTGACTGTTACATTTGATATTTTTAATTTAGCAACAATCTCAAAATTACAGAAAAGTTGGAAGTGATGTTTTAAAAAGAGAATGTTTTGTGTTATAAATCATCTGCGGGTAAGTTGCCAACTAAACTTTTCAGAGCATTTTGGACCTGGGTTGAGTGTGGAAGGATAAATGGAGTTGGAGAAAAACATGAATTCCTATGGGCATTTCTGTATATGCTCTACTTTGTGTTACTGAGCCCGGCCTTATGACTACAGTCAACAGTTTCAAAAGGGAAGAGTGTTCTGTTGTCCGTTAAGAATGTCCATTAAAACCCCAGCTTAAGCAGAGCAAGGTTTGCGATTAGAAGTATTTTCCTTGTCGCTGGTGGCACATGCCGTATTTCATCTCTAGATGTGACTGTAAGTGACAAATGTAACTGCAGCATGTGGATTCTGAAAAAATTTTGTATGCAGTTGGAAAAATACCTGAAGGGCCTCTAGATCTTTCACATTTATTTATTTATATTTTTTACTTTTAGTGTTTACTTTCTTTTCATGACTGCTTTACTGATTTTTAAAAAGGTATGTAGTTTTAATAAAGTTTCCAAGTTCTCCCAAGCTCCAAATGGACTTGAATTCATTTTATTTTTATGGGCTGCTGGTCTTTAATCTCTTATCACAGAATCAGAAATGTACCTGTTACATACTGGTAAATTAGTTATCAATCCCTTGGGCAGTATATTTTAATATCGGTATTATAGGGAAGATGATATAAATCTTGTGTACAGTATTATTAGCTTAGGCAGCTGCTGACTTAAAAAGGCCAGTTTAACAAGTCACCACTGTATTATGTTTAATTAGGTACAGTTTATATAATGAGGTGTTCAGTTCTAATGGAAAGACATGCTGTGAGCAGCACATCTGCAGGAATAACTATTACAATCAGCATTGCAGAGACCCATGGAACTGCAAATTAGACTTACTTATCTAGAAATAAATTACATCCCAATGCCTTCATAAAGCTCATTAATTAATTCCACTGGCATAAAGGTCTTTTTCTTAATTTCATGTTCCATTAGCATAATAAACACAATTTGAGTTACAACAGTATGATCAGTTTAATGGATGCTATTTATTTTAGTTTTTTATTTAAAGTCCCGGTAACGTAGAATTAACATCAATATGCTGCTTGGTCCTTTATTAAAAATTCCCATAGGATAACCAACACAGATGTTCAATACAGCATCATATATTTGCTGCATTTTACGACTCTACTAATTGGCCATATGGAAAGGTGTTGCTTGGGTGTAATTTTTTTTTAAAAAATCTGCTAAATTATATGAATTGTAGTAATTACAATTAGTTTATATGTAAAGTTAGACAGGTTAATACATATTGCCTCTTGCAGGCAAAATATAAGTAAACAAACTTTTGATGCCATGTTTATAGTAAATACAAGTTTATTTAAAAGAAATTCTGACAGAATTTTAAATTCTTGTTAAAATGATAAAAAAGAGTAACTTTGCTTATATTCTGAAATCATATAACATTGTCTCCATTTGTGAAATATGGCATTTTCAGGTACTTGTAGTTTTTTTTTTTTTTTTTTTTTTTGGTAACTGATTCTATGCATTTTGCTAATATGTGTGACACTGACGTATATATACATATAATGTTTGTACTATGACATTCTCGGTTAATTGTACCAGGTCATGTCTGGTATATAATTATCATGTGTACTTTCTGAGTGGTCTTATACATAGTGTCTTATCAATGTCCTCCATTACATCTCGTTACAGAAATAAAATGCATTATAAAATACATATAAATTTTCCTCTCTAGTTACAGTACCTTTCCTCCTGCCATATTTTGTTTGCTTCTTGATGTTTCTTCTCGGCTTCAAAATATAATCTATGTTTTCTTTATTATAATTTTGCATTTGAATTCATGCCTATTTTCAGCATATACTTCATCTTTTATTTCTGTATAAGCTATTATGCTTGCATAAGAAATCATTCTAAAACTCAGTTGCTCAAAACAGCAACTATCACTTTTTATCTCCTTTTTTTTTTTTTTTTTTTTTTTCTGTGGGTTCAAAATTTGGGAAGGGCTCACCTGGCTAGTTCTCACTTGGGACCTTTGATGCAATTGCAGTCAGATGTTGGTTAGCGTTGCATCATCTGAAGGTCTGACTGGAGCCAGGGGAGCCACTTGTAAGGTGGCTCACTCACGGGTGCTGGCACTTGGCCACAAGCCTTGGTTGTCTGCATGTGGGACCCTCCACAGGCCTGGCTGTGTGTCCTCCGAAGATGGCGACTGGCTTCCTCCATAGTGGGAGATGCAAGAGGCAGAGGCAGAAGCGGAAGAACTTTTATGGGCTCGCCTTGGACGCCCAAGTCCTTCACTTCTGTGTAGGTTCAACGTGAGAGAGTCAAGCGTCTCTCTTGAACACTAGGAGGCAAGTGTCTCGCAGGCCGGCCGTCACAGTCCCTAATAATTCTTTCTCCTCCCAAATGCAAAGTATTCCTCTCCCTCTCAAGGCTCCAAAAATTCTCATCTATGCAGCATTGGCTCAAGCGCTGGGTTCAGGATCTTGTCATCGAACTCAGGTCCAGCTTGAGTAAGCCTCCCTAACACCCCTTCAGTATAGCTCTTGATGTAAAGGCTTTTGAACAAAAACAATACATCATCTGAGTCTCCATCCAAGCAACATACAGCGCTGTCCCAGGCAAGGACAGCCAGGGTAGACGCTCCTGTTCCACCCTGGGAGAAAGGAGAGGCACGAAAGAGTCTTGGCTCCAGAGTATTGTGGCGCCTGGGCAGGCTCATGCTGCCAGTCCTTTGAGGAAGGCCCAGGTCTGCTGCCTGGGAGTGGGGGCAGGGGGAGGCCCTTTGGCCCCTGGGCCCTGGCTCTGGATTCCACCTCTTGAATTACCCTTCCTTTGCAATAAAGAGGTTCTCCAGATGACTGAATTTCTAGCACACAACTGACTGAAATCACGTGAGAGACCCCAAATGATAACTTCGTAGCTAAGACCTTTCTGAATCCGTGATCCACAGACATCACAAGAGATAACACATGGTTACTGTGGTGCTAAGCCCCTACATTTTCGGAAAATGTGTCATATTAACCAAAATAGCTGATACAGATTTTGGTACCAGAAGTGGGATGTTACTGAAACAGAGAAGCAATAAATGTGGCATTTGCTTTGGGGCTGGATGTTGCATGGAAGCTAGAAAGGCCTTGAAGAGACTGTAAGTGGATGCCCTTGAGGAGGTTATTCCTGAGCGCCCGGAGAGACTGAGAAACATGCCACCGAGGAAGCTGGAGAAAGGGGTATTACTGTTCATATATTGATGGAAAGCTCAGCACCATCACTCGTGCTTACACTGGAAGTGGAAAATGTGCTGAACACATTGGATGATCTAGCTGAGGCTATTTCCAGGCAGAGTGTTGAAATGGCCACCTCTTCATTTTTTGTTTAGAGGAAAATCAAGAGGAGCAAGATAAGTCCAAAAAAGTTCCATTAAATACTAAGGAGCTGGGTTTAAAAAAAAATGGTTTTTCATGCCTAGGCTCTCCAGATACCAAACAACTGATCATAAAGAAAGATGTCTGGGTAAATACCCAAAACAGGCCCTCTTAGGAAGACACAGTCCAAGGATAATGAAGCCCTTGGTGGAAAAAACTCAGAAAGATTTAAGGTAGTGCCTCTAACAAAAAAAAAAAAAAAAAAATTCTTTGTACAGATTTTAAGAGCATTAGTCACAAAACCTTTCCACTTAACAGCAGAGCCTCTAAGAATTGTTAGGGTGTTTTTCTGTAGCAGCATTACAGGAAACAAACTAAACAAGGACTTACAGAAGCAAGATTTGTGGGTGTGGGTTTTGTCTGATGAGTAAACCTTAATAAGGTTTGCAGAAGACCTACACAATTTTTAAGAGAATTATACTGACGGAACCACCGGTAGCTTGGTCTAAAAGCAAAAGAGACAATTTGAAATAAAAAAGATCTTTGAATTCCCTACTTGCTGCCTATTAGGAAGCAGAGTGACTTTCATTGAGGGTCACCGTGAAAATAATTTTTGTGAGTGTATACGATATATTGTCATATTTGTAATATTTGTACTGTGACCTCCTGTGTCAGCTGCAGTTGCTAATGTCCACTGAACTTTTTTTTGATCTCAAGGGCAGTGTCTTATAAAGTTCCGTTTTGTATATTGCTGCAGAAATCAAATGACAGCGCAGATCATACTTGTACATTTTTACTGTCTTGAAATCATTAGTCCTAAAATCTTTCCTTCTCTTTTTTTTTTTTTGTCTTTTGTCTTTTGTCTTTGTTGTTTTTTTTTTTTTTTTTTTTTTTTTTTTTTTTTTTTTTTTTTGTTGCTATTTCTTGGGCCGCTCCCGAGGCATATGGAGGTTCCCAGGCTAGGGGTTGAATCGGAGCTGTAGCCACCGGCCTACGCCAGAGCCACAGCAACGCGGGATCCGAGCCGCGTCTGCAACCTACACCACAGCTCACGGCAACGCCAGATCGTTAACCCACTGAGCAAGGGCAGGGACCGAACCCGCAACCTCATGGTTCCTAGTCGGATTCGTTAACCACTTCGCCACGACGGGAACTCCCCTTCTGTTTTCTTTCTTTTTCACATAGCACCACCCCCTGCTCTAAAATGCAGTTTTCCAATGTTATGTATTTAACTTCTCCTTAATGCCGCTTAAGTGATCCATTTTCTTCCTTCCTTCCTTCCTTCCTTCCTTCCTTCCTTCCTTCCTTCCTTCCACCCCACCTGTGGCATATGGAGGTTCCCAGGCTAGGGGTGGAATCAGAGCTGCAGCTGCTGGCCTACACCACAGCCACAGCAACGCAGGATCCGAACCGTGTCTGTGACCTACACCACAGCTCAGGGCAATGCTGGAGCCTTAACCCACTGAGAGAGGTCAGGCATCGAACCCACAACCTCATGGTTCCTAGTCAGATTCACTTCTGCTGTGCCAAGACAGGAACTCCTACATTCTTTTTTTTAAAAAAATTATTTTCCATCATGATCTACCCAGGAGATTGGGTATAGTTCCCTAAATGTAAGAGTTTGCATGTATTAACCCCAAACTCCCAGTCCATCTCACTCCCTCCCCTCCCCCCCCCCCACCCCCCGCCCCTGCCACTCTGGCGACCACAGGCTCATTATTTTCGATTTCACGTGTAAGTGATATTATACAGAACTTTCCTTCTCTTTCTGACTGACCTCACTTACCATGAGAATCTCTAGCTGCATCCGTGTTGCTGCAAATGGCATTATTTCATTTTTCTTCTAATGGCTGAGAACATTTAATGACGTCTTTTTCCTAAGGTTCAGCTGTGTGTTATACAACATGTGCTCTGTGTCGCCAGGAAGCTGCTATCTTCCTGACAGTGTCACAGGAGCAGAACAGGCTGCAGACAGACCTCCGCCGCCTGGACTCATCAAGTGGGGCGCTTTACTCTGCGTTTAAACCCTTTTCTCCACCCGGCCTTTTCCAGAGTCGTTGAGAGATAGAAAGAATCAATGGATTTGAATTTCACCTATTTTGATTTTTCTAATAAGGCTCTGGTTGGTATGTTAATGGCCAGTAAATTTGGGAGAAGCTAAAAAATGAGGGTCTGTGTGGAGGTGCTGAGCTGGGCGAACTCTTGTTTCTTTGTCATCAAAAGTATCTCATGATCCTTTTATGATGTTTTGTGTTGCAGAAAATTAGAAACAAACAAACAAAAACAAACAAAAAACAAGGATGGAAATGTCCCTTATACTTTGGAAGCAAAAGTTATTCAAGAGCATTTAATCTAGGGTTCTGATTTATTCATTCTTAAGTCATAATCCCATTTTTATATTATTTTGAATATCTGTGAAGCTTAGTTTTTTTTTTTCCCTAAGAAACAATTAACAATTTCTTAGGCTTTTAATCATTCAAAATGTTTTAAACTGAATTTTCCAAAATGAAGTAGTTTCTAAATGGGTTCCGAAGTTGGCAAAATATTCATTTTGGCTTAGTTTTTAGAAGAGCAGGTAAAGTTCTAGATCCAGCTTGCAATGCACTGTCCTATAGATGCTGCTTTGGAGGTTGCTTGTTTTCCACAGTGTTATATGTACCTAAAAATGTGCTTGCTCTTAAATTTTACCAGGAATGGAGTGCGAATATGGTTAAATGGAGTTCATGTGGTGTTTATAAGCTGGCTGAAGCTGGGAGTATGATACGAATCACAATTTTCAAGTGTCTAAACATTGTAGCTTTCTAGATACAAATGTCTGATTTTTTTTTTTTTTTTTTTTGCATTGAATGGCACAGTCAGCATTACCATCCAGCTAGTATTGTTTTCACTGTATGGTAACTAAGGAATGCCTGGCTGTATAGTAACTCTTGAAGGCTCCACAGAACCACAGTGCTGTGAAGCTGGAAACAAAGTCACAATATGTGTAATCACAGGGTCAGAATGAAATAAGGCAATTTATTTACCACAAATCAACAGCCTTTAAAACACTCCACCTCCGTAGGTCTTTCTGGGAAGCTAAGGTCAGAGAATCCCGCTGACTTGAGTCAACTCCTCAGACTTCCTTTGAAGGCGATTCATGGCTGGTTGGATGACTTTGGCTATGTCAACTCTGAGCTTTACTGCCCTTCTTTGCAAATTGTGGGTAATAGTCCCACCTGCACAGAACGGCATGAGCAGGAGAGGAGGTGAGGTGTGTAAAGGGTTTAGACAAGGATGGAGTTGATGGGCAACAAAGATGATTATTTACTCTTGTGTCCTTCAAGATTCATTTCTATGTCGGATAGTTTAGGCTAGACAAAATTACATGAGATGAATAAAAAGTCTGTAAACTAATCTGCACATAAATTTTGGATAAAAGTTTTGGAGAATAATGTTGATACGACTCCCTAAAGTGAGGTGTGAGAATTATCTCTGAGGAGTTCCCGTCGTGGCGCAGTGATTAACGAATCCGACTAGGAACCATGAGGTTGAGGGTTCGGTCCCTGCCCTTGCTCAGTGGGTTAACGATCTGGCGTTGCCGTGAGCTGTGGTGTAGGTTGCAGACACGGCTCGGATCCTGCGTTGCTGTGGCTCTGGCGTAGGCCGGTGGCTACAGCTCCGATTCAACCCCTAGCCTGGGAACCTCCATATGCCTCGGGAGCGGCCCAAGAAATAGCAACAACAACAACAAAAAGACAAAAAAAAAAAAAAAAAAAAAAAAAAAAGAATTATCTCTGAGTTGTGTTAATTTAAATTATTCTTTCTTTCTACTTCCGTTGACAATTTGGAATTGATTAGAATAATTGAATCACACAACTTGGTAGTAAGTATTAAGAAGTCTGTCCGGCTCCTGATACCAGCTTGCTCAGTTGGTTTGATGTTAATTCGGAGATCATATCGCCTGCGTAATTAACCAGCTGTGGAGGAAGACAATTTTTAACGAAACGTCCGTTTCAGATGTCAGCGCTCAAGCCAGGGTTGAGCACGTGGTTTAAAATATTTTATAGGAAACTCAGTGCCACGAAAATAAAGAAAACTCTTAAAATAAGCCATTGTGCAGCGTGCCCGACAAGGTATTGCGTTTTATTTGTGCCTCACTAGTGCATCCATATAGATAAAAGGTTGTTTAAAAATCCTGCAGAAAACTACAGGTGTCACTTTTCCTCATAAAAACTGCATTTTCCCTGTAGTTTCTGCCTTTGATCCCTACAAACTCAGGGAAAATAAATGAAAATTTCTTTGCTTTCATTTGCAGTGATAGGATGCGCTTTACTGATCTTAAGGAAACCATATCCACGGCCGCACTGGAGCCCGGGGCCTCATGGCACCTATCGTGGGAGGTGGCTTTCTGCGTGTTTATTCTCTGTATTTGCTACTTAGAGAGAGAGGGGACTAGGAGATAGAAACAAATCATCAGATGGTAAAGCACCAGGAAACCAAACAAGAGCGGGAGTATGTTGACCCACGGGCGTGGTGACCTTTTGTATTTGTTTAAACAGCTTGTTTTAATTAGTAATGGATATGGCCCACTCTTAGGAACACTGTTGACAATTGAAAACAGCACCTTGTAAGCTGAGGAATCGGAGAAATTTAACGCGAGTGTTTGAGTTCAGTTTCTTCTGGGGGCTGCTTTGTTCTTGGCATGATGCTTGGCGTTAACGGGCAGCTGGACGGGCCTGGCTCCGTGTGTCACACACCGAGTGAAGGCGACTGACAGCAAAAGCCATTAGTGTCCAGGGAAGAAAGACAAAGGCAGAAATTCTCTCGTTTCCAGATGAGTCCCTATGAGTCCCCACTCTCTTTATTAGCCTGACAGGCAAAAGGCAAGACTATTAATGCAAAGGTCAGATAGTGCAATTTTAGCCAAAATTTTTTTTTTAACGGAAAAGCTTGTAGAAAATTATGTAGAATATTCAAGTTATGGAATAAAAAAGATGAACCTTTAAAAAAAAGCAAATGTAATGGCTGGATGTTCTGAAGTGACAGTTAACCTGCTGTGCTAAGAGGAAAGACCATAACTTTTACCATCTTGGGTTAAGCAGTTTCTAGAAAGGAAACCTAGATTGTGCTTATTTCGGAGATGCTTTAAAAGTCTTTAAAGTAATTCTGGAACATGGCAGTTTCTTCTCACTCTCAAATAGAGGTATAACAGTCTAAAATGAAATCTGTTAAAAATGTCACTATTGCCAATCTAACGCAACGTCAGGACCACCAACTTTGCTCCTATCAACTTGTTCCACAGTTGATAGCAGAATGCCATCCTCTGTCCTGTATAAGATATTTTAAAGTAGCTCTGAAGTCGACTTTCACAGACACGGAAGCCGCTTCTGGTGTGACACACGTCTGTTCCTTGTCTGTTTTCTCTGAACATGGACCGTATTTCAGAGAGGTGCTTGGGAGATGTGATGATGGGTTTTAAAGTATTTTTTCCCATTAGCTGGTACTTGGTTGGAAACAACGACAGTGCCGTTTCCCTAGGAGATTCCGCCATCCTGATCCCTTTGGCATTGGCAACACTGAGACCCCCCCTTTCTTTAACAAGTCTTGGATTAGTACTTGGCAAGGTGTAACTTCAACCATCCTTTGTCATTGGAGAAAGCGTTAAGAGGGAAACGTGTTGTGACCAGAATATGTCATTGGGTCACTAGGTGGATGACTGGGTATGAGTTTTACTTCGGCTTGATTGTCATTTCCTTTTCCACGGCGTTTTTACAAATGATGGCTATTGACACTCTGGGTATACCTCTGTCTGTGTTAGTTACCACACGGGAAAAAAACCCTAAAGAAACCTAAAATGAACAAGCCAAGCAGCGAGCAAACAAAAGCAGCCCAACCAGCAACTGTGTCATATCTTATGAGACATTATTCATGACATTATTCATTTTTTCTCTTCCTTTATTGTTATCTTTTTGGCTGCACCCACGGCACGTGCAGTTCCTGGGCCAGGGAGTGAAGCCGTGCACAGCAGCCGCCCTGGCCACGGTGGTGGTAACGTCGGATCCTTAACCTGCTGAGCTGCAGAGGAGCCCCACTTCCTTTACACGCTGTGGACCTTTGGGGCGCTAGGGTGTGTATCCAGGAACAGGAGGATTCTCCACATGGTAGTGGAATAGCACTGGGTTGCGGTGGAGACACCGGAGCATCATTTCTGGTTGATGAATTAACTGGTGACCTTGGATAAGCAACACCTTCTCTAGACTCAGCTTCTTTAGCTTGTTGTGATATATCCCCCCGCCTCCGGCCGAGGTAAAAAAACTTAGTATATATGTCCGTACACACAGTTGACCCTTGAACAGTGGGGTTAGCTGTGTGCATCCACTTAGCCATGGGTACGTTTCAGTAATAAATCCCGCAGTACTACACAGTCTGTCCTAGAACCCGCAGGTGCAGAGAAGCCAGAGACAGAGGGCTGACTGTAGGTTATACGTGGATTGACCCCTGCATCGTTCAAGAGTCAATTCTATAACATAAACAGGTGTATAGCCTATCTGTGGTATTAAAATTTCATAGTAAGGGTAATTAGAAGTAAAATGTTTATAAATGTTCTTAGGGGGAAAATGATGAAAAAGTGATTGAGAAACACAACTGACAAATGACTAGATGATATCAAATGTTTGATTCAGCTCTAATTTCTTATATCCTCTATAAATACATCTTATATTTCCTCTATAAATAAATCTTATATTTCCACAAGGGCCTGAAAGGTATATGTCAATATTAAATATTAGTTACTGTATCCTCTTATGATATCTGGTATGCCTTCAAAAAATAAAACTTAGGTTTTCTCTGGTTTGGGGGGAGCTTGCGCTTTTATAGGAAACTTTAAAATTAAGAAATGTAGAAAGAAAAGTAAGATCATGACTAGTGGCACATACTATTAGTTGGCCGCCAAATTCTGTTTCCCTCTTTCCGGAATTTACCCAGCCATGGCCTGTCCTCTGCAGGTAGATGCACATACAACTGAGTTCTAGTCCATGGAACATAACTGGAAGTGTCGTGTTTCCAGGCCTGGTCTAGTCACGCCTCTGGCGGAGCCTTCTCTATGCTCTGACCGGTTCTTGCCAAATGGAACGGCAACGCCCAGGACAACCTTGGAAGTCGCTGGAATCCTGATGTCCTGCAGGACCGCACGGCCTGTTCCCGACAGATTCACTGGTTAAGACTCATCCACCCACACGATGATGTGTACATATTATATTATATGTCCTATACACAATCTGCTGTTCTCTGCATTCGAGATTGATCTGTGAACAACCAAAACGTTTATTTATGCCAACGTGTGCCGGTATTGTATCTAATAAAACATTAATACAATACGTCTATCTGCTCTGTCTAATATGGTAGCCACTTGCCACATGTGGGTGTTTAATGGACAGGAATTTTAATTTCTCCGTCACACCAGCCGCATTTCAGGCCCTCGATAACCGCATGTGGCTAAATGGCTACCGTGCTGGACGTGAAGATGGACCGTTTCCACTGTAACCGAGGTTCCCATGGACGCACCCGCTGGATTGCGGAGGCCCGCACGCACCCTGGCGTGCACACGCATGCTCCGGGTGAACACATCCGCACGCATACGTGAAGGGAGGGAGATGTGATGGGTCCTGACACATGAATCCTGTTGCGACTCTGTAGCATTTACTCCACCGCTGGCTCAGGGATGTGTTGCTTTGAAGAGAAATTACGGGCGTTCTTGGGAGAACAGTGAGCACGCGCCCTGGAGAGTCGTGTGACGAAGGGACCGGACCTAAGACAACTCCAGGTGCTACTCGTCTTTCTGATGACTCGTTTTCTTTCCTTCGATGGTCCACCTCACTCTGCTTTCTGAAAATTAAAAACTACCGGCCAGGGAGGCCCTTGCCTGCCCAGTGAGCCTGCCGACGTGTGAGACTGGTGGCCCTGGCTTCCTCCAATCAGGGCTGTCCTGGCAGTGGTGGCACCGGCTTCCCTCCTTTTCAGGAGAAGAAAAGCAGAGGAAGGGGGCGGGGTCTCGTGGAGGGCGTGGTCCTCGGGTTTGGGGTGGAGCATTGGCCTGCCAGGCGAAACGCTGTCCCGGGCCCTCCGACGCGCCCCATCCTCCTCGCCCCGTCACCCGGTTCTTGCCCTGCGCCCGAGGAGTCTGGTCGGGCGCTTTGGTTTAGTGGTGGTCTGCACAGCTTCGCTGAGTGGGGTGTCACCCTGGGCTCCCTGCGGATGGGCCGCAGATGCTTAGACAAGGCTGGCCTGTGCCAGCCCGGAATGCTTTTCTGTTTTGCATCGTGGACGTTCGGATTCCATTCACTTAGAGAGACAGGCACGCGCGTGAACCTGGGTGGCGTCCGAGGGACGCGGACTTTGCAGGTGACCTCAGCAGTAGAGTTTCTTCCCCTTCACGTTACGCCCCCGTTGTCTTTCTAGGAGCTGGAAACACACAGGGGAAGAACGGGGTGGTTGATTTCGTTCCGTGCCACCCGACACTGCAGTAATTAGGACCCTATAAAACTTTAGGGTGTCTGGTTAGCCGGCAGTTGTCTCGTGATGTAAAAGCCGTGCCTCGTGTTTTACAGGGCCTACATTTTATGTACCTGTCAGCGAAACGAGATCCAAACTCTTTCTGCTGAGGTTATTTACTGACTTAGGAGCTCTGGCTCAGCAAGAAGGTATGAAAACGAATGCCTGGGAAGTAGAAGACTTTCAACCGGAGTGGCGATTGGGCTTCTCCTCCAGCTCCCCCTCTCCTTCAGTGGAAAGACGTGAGGATGAAGCCGAGGGACAGGGGTCCTGTACCCCAGCAGGTGCCTCGGAGCACTCCACAAGGCAACCTGAAAGCTCACTTATTTTTATTCGTATTTTTTCCTGGGGGAAAGACCCTGAGAAGCCCCTTGGAAGGCCCGGCTGTGCGATGTGGGGCCTGGTTCAGTAAGTCTTGAAAGGTGTTCAGCCTGGGTTCGAGGAGCTAGTGGGCCACTTGGTAATGGGAAGAAGCTCCTGGCATTTCAAACCCGAGCCGGGCCTCCGCTGTGTTCATGGCAGCGCTGCAGAGCCAGCCGAGGGCCAGGCCAAGAACACGGGAGAGGCCTGGGGATGGGCCTCATGTTTATGCCTCGCCTAGTGTCTGTTAGAGCATTCAGCTCTGCTGAATTAGAAACTGTTTTATTCCACTTATAAACATGTTCTGTTCTCCTGCATTTCATGCGAATGAAGCTGCTGCTGGCCTGGAGTGTGGCCACAGGATTGGAGTTCAGCTCAAAGGCCGAGCTAAGTTTTCTTTAGCATTTCTATGGACAAAGTAATAGCAATCTATATGCTTAATCTGTTTCACAATGAAGGTTTCTTAGCTCCTCTGCCAAATCCTCACCAGCCCTCCTCTACCTTAAAACAAATAAAGCCAACAAAACAAAACCAAAGAGAACAAATCAGCAAATTTTAACTTTCCAAAGAAATTCCAATTTTATTTCAACAGAACTTTGTGTAATTTATATATATGTAAATATATATGTTATCTCTATATACAAATATGTAAAAATACACAATATGTAAAAATAAGTATATATATATGTAATTTACACACACACACACACACACACATTTTTTATGACCACACCTGCGGCCTATGGAAGTTCCCAGGTCGGGGTGGAATCTGAGCTACAGCTGTGACCTGTGCCACAGCCACGGCACCACCAGATCCAAGCTGCATTTGTGACCTACACTGCAGCTTACAGCAATACTGCAGCCTTGACACACTGAGCGAGGCCAGGGATTGAACCTGCATCCTCATAGAGACACCGTCAGGTCCTTAACCTGCTGAGCCACAATGGGAACTCTTAACTTATTTGGGTTCCCTTTGGTATTTGCTTGTGCTTGCTGTACCTCGGTGTCTGAATCCAGATTTGAACTACGAGCATAACTTTGGTGTAGCTGTGTGCGTGTTTTCTGTTATTGTATAAGACACATGAGAAGAGATGAACAGAGAAAAAAGAAAAACCTGAGTGGCCGTGGTGGGTACCTCAGACAGTAGAGACATTCTAGACTGACTAGAAATTTTACCGGACTCCAAGATAGTGCGAAGAGTTTAGGAGATGGTTTTAATGCTTTCGTGTTTGTCTTTCTCGTTTGGGAAGTGTGAGGCGGTGACAGAGTGGAACTTCGTTAGAGTGAGGCTGTGTTGCCACCTGGGACGGCCGGTGTCAGTGTTCCAGGCTTTTGTATCAGTGGACACATAGGCTGGGCCTCATTACACGTGTAACCGCATTAACCGTAGCCGTTTGCTGGAGTCGTCCTGCTGCTTTAGATGGCAGAGTAAATCTCCCTCAGCTCAGAGGCAGCATCAGCACCTCGTGGTTTGCACCACTCGGGTGGTCACTGGAGATTTGTACGTAAGGATACCGTTGGCCCTTGAGCTTCGTGGATTTGAACTGCACGGGTCCACTTACATGCAAATTTTTTTTCAGTGGTAAACACAGCAGCACTGCATGATCTGTAGTTGGTTGAATCCGCAGAGAGCTGATTATAATTTATACCTGTTTATACATGGATTTTCCACTGCGCAGAGGTCGGTGCCCCTAAACCCGTGTTGCTGAAGGGTCATTGCCTGCATACAGCTATTTTATATGTGTGTGTGTGTGTAAAAGGACCATTTTCTGGCAGACAGTAACGTACTTTGAGAAGGAGTAGCTCTTTCTAAAGGCCCCAGTGAGTTTGTAGTGGGGCAAGAGGTCAGTGTTATTATTTTTCTAAAAATTCCCCTCTCCTGATCTACCTGCTGAGGACTCGCCTGAAGACCAGGTATTCCTTAGGTGTTATCCACCTGTTCAGTCCTAGTTCTCCGTGTGCTACAGGTAGAACCCCGACCTTCCCAAGGGTGGGGCCTGCCTTTTCCATCACAGTTACACAAAACCTGAATGTGCTTTTGAAATGCTTTAAAGCAGGCTTTTAAGATTGCTCAGAGGCGCTGCCCTAGAAAATGCAAAAAAAAAAAAAAAAAAAAAAAAAAAAGTGAAGAATTCTAGAAAGAAAAGGGTGTGTGAGAAGTTAATACACACAAAATGGGAACTAGTGAGAAACTGGCAGGAAGGGAGTTGTTTTTAGGTCCTCTGCTTCCCTCCGGCCTCTTTGCAAAGCTTCCTTTACCCAACTGGGCAATTAACACGTTTGAGGTTTATGGATTCCTGAGAATAGACACCTGAGGAGAGGCAGGGGCTTTGGGTTAAATCAGGAGAGTCCTAAGCTCTTGGAGGCCAGAGGGACAGCTTGAGGTCCTTAAGCAGGTGGTGGGTCTTAGGGAAAACGAGCCTCTTGCTTCACACATTTGTGTTTCCTCGCCTCTGAAATGTACCTCCTGAAGAAGAAACCTCCCCATTCTCATCACCTAAGGTGAGTTCACTCTGTGCCTTGCGTGGGCTCCACTCCCCAGGAAGGCGTGGAGTGCTGAGTGTTCACGGCCCCCTGTCTGGTTCTGTAGACAGCTTTCCCCTCAACACTTGAAAAGAGGCTGCGGTAAATTCTTTTTGACCCTTTCAGTCTATTTCCATGGATCCTCTCACTGGTAGCGTATTAGATTTTTTTGCCCGTCTGCAGTTTGATACAAGTTTTGTGGATGGTCTTAGATAGAGTCTATTAAATAAGGCATAATCGATATATGTAAACTCATAAAAATGAACAGTGCTCTGGGGAACCAGTGACAATAAACGCTGAAGTTTGAGAGAAGATTCTTAGCAGATATCAAGGCTGCTCTGATTCAAACATACCTTACAAGTAAGCACCATAGCAGTAGAGATTTAAGCAATTTCATCTCCAGACAGAGACTAAAATTGCTTGAGCTGGTAGAATTCCATAACCCACCTGCTGCGTTTGAAAGGCTGAAAACATTTTTTTGCAGATACTTTTGTTGATGCTCTTGTTCGCAAGGAGATTTTTGTTGGGAGCATTTCCTACCTTTACTGGACTCTGTGATATGCTTAGTTTGGTGCATGACACATCAGTAAAACTTAATTGTAGTTTACTCTTTCCAAAATCACAATTCTTCTGAATCAACAGCATGTGTCGGGGAAGGAGGTGGGATTAGAAAATTGAAGTCATCATACAGCACTTGGGTGGCTTTTTCTGAAGAGCGTTTTGTGATTTTGTGGCAGCAGCCGTTCTCAAGTGCATGTTAGAAAGCACTTGAGGATGGAAAAGTTAGAATAAGTCGCAGGTGCCCGTAAAAGTTGTGGGGAGAGCAGTCATCACGTGACTGGCTGCCTGTCCGGGGACTGGCCAGTCTGTGCCCTGGGAATGGAGCTTTCCTTTAGGTGGAGGCCAGGCTCCAAGCTGTTATTTGACCCCAGGTCGTTCTAACTTATTAGGAGACGTCTTCCCTTGTCCTGGGTGCGCGGTGAACTGCTTCTAGTGCTCAAGCGTGTGTGTCCCGTGAGCCCTGGCCAGTCCCGCTTCCTCTCTCCCGCAGCCCGAAGGGTGTGTGTGCATCGCTGCCCTGAGAGGCCTCCGGGGACCTCTTGGCCGTGGAAGCCGAAGACACCGGAGATGCTGCGGCTGCGTCTCCCCTCCTTTCGTTGAGAAAAGCGTTGTTCCAGCCAGTGTCTTGTGTGTTGGGTCCTCGGCGACTCTGAACCCGTAGAGGGTGCAGTGGGCAGGGTGTGTGGGATCCTGCTTCTGGTGTCTGGCGTCGTGACCCGCTGACTCTTTCTCATCCCCCACGGGGTGGGAATCTTCATGTGGGATTGGTGCCTGGATCTTCCTGCTCCGCAAGCATGAAACCTGGCTTCTTGATTTAAAAAGCCCCACTCCGGGGTTTTTTGAAGCAATGTAAACTCCTGGCAGTAATGCAATATGCACTTGAAAGTGTCTCCTCACGAATGTGGAACATGTTATTAGGAGACTTGAGATTGACCTGGCCGCTGGTAGCACCCACTTTAATATGATTTTTGTTTACTTGTCTGTGCGGTAGGGATAAGGACGGCGTGTGTGCTGGGACTGTTGTCCTGCTTCCCCACGATATTCTGACCCTTCAGAATTCACCATCATTACAGTGCTTGCCACTTCCGCTTTTAGAAACTCAAGCGTGCGCACAGTCACCAACTACACCCTCCAGAATGTTTTGTGAATCTGTTCCTTTTCTTCCGTTTCCACCGCTGTGATCCTGGTCCCAGGCAGCACTGCTTCTCACCTGGGCTACTGCAGTGACCCTACAATTCCTCTCCACCTCATAATCAAATTAATCTCTTTAAAATATTAATTAGGGAGTACCCGTTGTGGCACGCAAAAACGGATCCGACTAGGAACATGAGGTTGTGGGTTTGATTCCTGGCCTTGCTCAGTGGGTTAAGGATCCAGCGTTACTGTGGCTGTGTTGCAGGCCAGCGGCTGCAGCTCCAGTTAGACCCCTAGCCTGGGAACCTCCACATGCTGCAGGTACGGCCCTAAAAAGACACACATACACACAAATTAATTTTTTTTTATCCTCCTGGTCAAAATCCTCCAGTGCTTTTCCCTTCACACTTGGAATAAACCCCACAGTCCTTTTCCTTGCCAGTAAGGCAGAGACTATCTTACACATGTTGTTCTAGAAAACAGCAAAAGAGGAAGAGCTGCCAAAGTCATTTCATGATATAAGTAAAACCTTGTCAACAAGTCTTGTGGTATAAGTGTTGGAAAATTATTGTCAAGAAAAAACGCTTATAGGCCAATATCACTCATGGACATAGATGCAAAAATTGATGCATACAGAATACTGGCTCATGGCATCTCACATTGTACTAATGTGTCATGACTGGATATTTTTTATCCCATGCGTGATATGATGGTTCAAACTCAGAAAATCCATGTTTTTAATTCCTCGTATTGAAGAACTGTTTAGTTCTTTAATATTGCACGATTTCTAAGATTTTACATCTGGTTCTGATGTGTCCTCTACCGTGCAGACTTCCCCTGTCTGTCTGTCTGCCTGACATTTCACTTGAATGTTCTGTAAGCACATTCTCAAAATCGACACATCCAGGTCTGAGGTGCTGATGTTTTCCCCAAATCTGCTCCTCTCTGTTGTCCCCTCCTCAGTACGTGGCCACTTCGTCCCTCTGTTCCATCCGGGAGCTGATCCCTTCTCAGCACCCACTGCTGCGGGCCGAGCTGTCGTCGTCTCACCTGGACTAGTCTACGGGCTGGTGTTTCTGTTGTCAGTTTCGCCTTCCACCCCCTGCAGTTATTTTAACAGAGTAATTGCGTCATTCCTCAGCTCAGAACTTTCCAGTGGCTTCCAGACTCCATCGGCGTGAAGGCAACCATACCAATGGCCTCTAGAACCCTGTGGCCCCCCTTCTTTCTTCTTGGCGAATGTCCTGCCACCCTGCCCTCTCTCTTGGCCCCAGCTCAGCACTTGACTTTCACCAGCCTGGCCTGCTCTACCCTTCATGGGACACATTTCATCCTGTCTCTTGATCTTTGTTTAAATGTTTTCTTCCAGTGAAGCCGTCCCTGAATACTGTGTTTGAAATCGCCAGCCCTTCCTTTTTGTCTTCTTTTTAATGTTTTTGCCCCATGTGCTGATATCTCTCTTTCCTTAACATGTCTTCCAATTTCGAAAGCTCGGTGAGTCTGTTCTAGTATTTCTCCTTCTGGTGATATCCATACTGCAGTGCCTTGAAATAGCTGTGCTCCTTAGCCGTCGTGTTATCTGGGCCTGAGGGTTCGTTTTCCCCTGGGAATCTCAGCGATGCTGGTAGGTGATGCAAATAGAGGAAGGCCAGACCCTGTCAAGTTCAGCTCCAGAGATTTTAGTGTCTGTGGTTTTGAGTGTGTGTGTGTGTGTGTGTGTGAGAGAGAGAGAGAGAGTGAGAGAGAGAGAGCGAGAGAGAGAGAGAGAGAGAGAGAGGGAGAGCGTGCACACTTGAGCCCTAAGGTGAAAAGACCAAGTACCAGAAAGTAGCCTCCTAAACAGGTCCTTAGATCCCATCTTCACACTGTGCACCCAGAGGCCCTAAGGATGCAGCTGTAGGGTGAGACACACACAGATCATAATTCACCGGCTCTGGGTGCTTGGATCAGGTGAGATGCTGTTCACCCGAGGTTAGTGAGTTCCCCCGTTTTTCCCAGCAGCTCACAGCACAGGACTTGGTCTTGTTCTGATATAACCTCTGAGGACACCCAGACTAGAGGGAGACCTGAGCAGGTGCGGGAGCAGTGGGGACGAGAGGGTCAAGTGTAGTGTCCTTTCTCTTGGGTCTCGGGCCGATGCTACGGCTCTCAGACTCCAGGTGGCTCAGCGGGGTTGTCTCAAAGTGCCCTCAGTCGCTGGGTGTTTTTAGTGGGGTTGGTCTTGGGGGAGGGACCCAGAAGTCGAGGTAGTCCAGCATCTCAGTCGAATGTGTAATACTGTGTAAACTACTTACCGTGCTTATTTTCTGTTTTTTTTCTACTGTAATGTAAGATCTTGACGTGCAGGGATTTTGGCTGTTTTGTTCACTGTTTTATCTGCAGATTCTAGAACAGTGACTCTGTACAGAGTCAGCCTGAAAACTTACTGAATTAGGAGACAGCCACACCTTGGGAGGCATTTCTTTTTTTTTTTTTTTCTTTTTTTTTTTTTTTTTTGGTCTTTTTGTCTTTTGTTGTTGTTGTTGTTGCTATTTCTTGGGCCACTCCCGCGGCATATGGAGGTTCCCAGGCTAGGGGTTGAATCGGAGCTGTAGCCTCCGGCCTACGCCAGAGCCACAGCAACGTAGGATCCGAGCCGCGTCTGCAACCTACACCACAGCTCACGGCAACGCCGGATCCTTAACCCACTGAGCAAGGGCAGGGACCGAACCCGCAACCTCATGGTTCCTAGTCGGATTCGTTAACCACTGCGCCACGACGGGAACTCCGGGAGGCATTTCTGTAATATCTAAAACCAACAAAGAAAACTGGAATATATACGAAACTTCTGCAAATGAAGATCGCAAACACAGCCCCCAAAAGGGAAAATAGAGAATATAATGAGCAATTCAAAGGAGAAAGAAAAAATGACCAACAAGTATACACAACTGTTGTTCAACTTATAACTGGGAGATATCACTCTATACCCGTCACTTTGGCAAAGGTTAGAAAATGCCTAATACCAAGTGCTGGCAGGGCTGCGTGGACCGGAGAACTTGTAAGAGTGAGGATGGAGCCGGGGTTATCTGCGGGAGCGAGAGCATTAGGAGGTATTAAGAAGGCAGGGAGGTCAGCTGGGGTGTGTTCATGTGATGGGGTGCGGAAGTCCGAAGTCAGGATTTATATTTATCTCTGGCAAAATAGACAACTCAAAAACAACGTTCAGTGAACACAAAGGCCCAGCACGTGGTTATTAGTGATTAGTAATTAAATATTAATATTTGTATATAGTAAAATTATAAGTTTATGTAAACTAAGAAACGCTCTACTTTTCAAGAAAACTTGTATGTCTAAGGAAAACTATATCAAATATAGTGAGTGAAAAGAAAATGGGTGGTTTTTTTAGTACAGACATATGACAGCAGTGAGTCAGAAGCTGGAGAATGTGCTAACGAAATTCTACACACTGAGGGGTGTAAAAATAGTAAGAAGAGGATAGGTCGACAGCTTGGGTCTCAGAGGCAGGAACACTGTTCCCAGAGGTTCTGCTCCTAGGCTGCTGCCCCGGGCCCCGAACTGTGTGGAAACAGAGAGTTTCTAGGAGTTGCTTTATTAGAAAGTATTATTTCACGATGCTGAGAGCGGCTGCCGTCACTGCAGGGGGCCGCTGACCTGCAGATGCATGATGGTGCGGCCCGTCCGTGATGCGGCTTCTGTGCCTCTGGATTGCTGCGTTCTATCCGGGCGTAAGAACGCAGGACACCTGCACATGAGGGTTTGACTGAAAACACTCTGCCGGGAGAGACTCGCGCCGGGAATGGTGCTAGCCGCTGGGTGTGAAAAACCGAGTAAGAGTCTGTCTTCGGAAAGCTCACAGTCTAGTGGGGAAGACAGTACAATAAATATATAAATAATGAAGATAACATGCTGTGCAATCATACACATCTGTTGGAATTACAAAGCCATGTTCGATTGTTTAAAATTCAAACTTTCCACATCATTCCTTGACGGATACAGGGTGACTCGGTGACACCCATGTTTATGAACCTGAAAGGTACCCATAGGTGAAGGAACAGAAAAAAATCTCTGGCTTTTTAAAAATTATTATGTAAACCAATGTTTCCAAGATGTTCTAAAAAATAGCCCTATACATGATCAGAATGCAGATCTAAACAGTATTCCCTAAAATAAATGAAGAAGTTTACATCACAAATGCAAATGCACTAGCCGAAGGCGGGGGGGGGGGGGAAAGAACCCTGGGAGGGGGCAACACTTTGCAGTCTTTGCACTTAAACTGTGTAATATGCAAATCACTTGCCCAGATGATTTTTTATTTGATGGGATGCAGGTTTAATTTAAAAAAAATCAGCTCTAGCTCTGTATTGATCTGTATCCTGAGATGGCAAGGCTAGAGTATGAGAATAGAGACTGGGGTGAAACTTTTAGAATTTGTGTTTTTGATTTTTTTGCATGACAGTTAAATTAATTTTATAGCTAATGACATTTTACAGACAGAATTACGCTTTCTTCAAGCTCGTGGATATAATCAGTGCTGGCCTGGCAGTGCTTTCCTTCCCTTTTGGCTTTGACTCCTGTCAGTGTCTAAAACGACAGTCAGGCCCTTCAGCTGTGGCTTGTTTATATTTGTAGGCACTTACTCTTGCTTACAAATGCAAAAAAGCTGCGTCATTGTCTTTGGAAGACGGGGGAAATTCCAGTGAAGGGTGCTGAGGTGTCCCAAACTTGGAACAACTGTATTCAACCAAGAGGAAAAGCCAAGTCCTTGCTTCTAAGGTTGTGGTTTGGTAGAATTAGCACTGCAAAGAATAAAGCATTTTGCTAAGGAGTCTCTATGCAAGAGGTCTATTTTATTTTAATTTATAGCTCCTGTCCCCTGCTCCGTCTCCTCTGGGTCATGTGCTCCCACACACCCGCGCTTTCACCTCTGGCGCGTTAGCATGGTTGATCACGTCAGCCCTGGGCATCTACCCAGGAGCGGCAAGGGGACAGAGCTGGCATCACCACCGTGAGGAGCAAGTGTGAGGGGGGCTCAGCATCTCTGAAGAGTCTGTCGTCCCTTTTCCTTGTGGGTCAGAAATTATAGCGGAAAGGCTGCTGCTGCAGCGGATAGCTCAGTGCGATGTGGTAACTGAATCCCAGGGTGACAGGGCCGTGTCACAAGGTGGGCATGGTTACCATGATGGACAGCCGTCAAAGCAGTGATCAGAATAGTCTTGACTTGGCTAGTTGAGCATGGTGGCCCTGGTGGTGAAATAGACGGGGAGTCCACTAGATTCTTACTTAACCTGTGCTAATTCATCTTACTGAACCTGCAGGTAGGGGAGTTCTAGGTCGAGTGAATACAAGTCTGACTAGAATCATTAGAACGGAATCATGAAGCCTTAATCTATGCCCAGACTTCAGCGGGTTTGCAGACTCAGAGCCCCACGAGTGAAAGGGAGGTCGGGTCTCCTGGAGGAAGGACTTTGCGACAATGTGAATATTTATACCATTGACCTTCCTCCCCGCCTCCCCAAAGGGATCTGTGGCCTTTTACGGAGGTTACTGTGCATTGAAAAAAGGGAAAAAAATCACATTTTGAGGGGATTCTTACACATGGACTCTGAAATGGAATTAATCCTAGGAGACGTAAAGTGTCACTGTGACCTAGCAGTCAGAGTTGAAGCTTGAGGAGGTCAGATGAGTGATGAAATCTTAGCCCAGATCCATCTCACGGTAGGTTTAGTGGGCTCTTGAATGTTTGTGTTCTCTCAGAACTTTTCTGTTGAAACCGAATGCACAGTGTGTGGATGGTAGGAGGTGGTTCCCCTGGGAGGTGCCCAGTTCCTGAGGGTATGAATAGGATTAGTGCCCTTATCAAAGAGCCCCACAGAGCTCCCCGTGAGGAGGGGTTGAGATGAGCAGGTGCCATCTGTGAACCAGAAAGTAGGTTCTCACCAGACGCTGGATCTGTCAGAGCCTTGATCTTGTACTTCCCAGCCTCCAGGATTGTGAGAAACTCATGTGTGCTGCTTATAATCCACCCAGCTTATAGTATTTTGTTCTGACTTTCTGAACGGACTAGACATGAATTCATCCTGTGGTTATTTCCTCCTTTCTGAAACAAATAATCGACATACTTAGCAACTGGCAAAATTCACATCCGGCCTTTTGACATACATGTCTTGGTCTGCTTGGGCTGTTGTATCAAAATACCTTAAACTGGGTGGCTTAAACAACAGAAATGTATTTTCTTACAGCTCTGGGGGCTAGAAATCCAAGATCAGGGCGCCAGCACGATCAGGTTCTTCATGGCTTGCAGTTGGCCTCCCTCTCACTGTGTTCTTAGGTGGCCTTTCCTAAGGATGTGCATGCTGAAGAGAATGCCAACCGGAAAGCTCCCTGATGCCTTTTACCATAAGACGCTAATGCCATCATGAGGGCCCCACCCCTCGACTTAGTCAACCCTGGTTACCTTTCAAAGGCCCCCCTCCAAATACCATCACATTTGGGCTAAAGCTTCAGCATGTGAATTCTGTCCGTAATATTCCACCCACGGCCTCTAAAATTCACGTCCTTCTTGAAGGACACATACGTTCATCCCATACCAGCAACACCAAAGTCTTGCTTTAGCATTAGGTCTGCAGTCCAGAATCTCATCTCACTATCATCTAAATCAGAGATCAGTGAGACTTGAGGTACTATTCGTCTCGAGGCAAAGTTCCCCTCCAGCTGGGAACCTGTAAAATGTCGAAGTCCGAAGTTTGGTGTTTCCAAAATACAATAATGGGACAGACATAGATAGACATTTCATTTAAAAAGGAATTATTAGAAAGAAGGAACTGATAACGGATACCAAGCAAGTTCAAAGATTAAGAGTGCAAATTCCATCACATCTTAAGGCTTGAAAATAATGCTCTTTAGTCCATTCTGAGTTTATTTTGTGTTTGCTGTTAGACAATGTTAATTTCATTCTCTTACATGCAGTTGTCCCATTTTCCCAGCACCTTTTATTGAAGAGACTATCTCTCCTTCACTGTGTCTTATGTCCTCCTTTGTCATAGATTAATTGACCATAGGTGTTTGGGTTTATTTCTGGGCTTTCTATCCTGTCCCATTGCTCTAGATTTCTGTTTTTGTGCCAGTACCATACTGTCTTGATGACTGTGGCTTTGTAGTAGAGTCTGAAGTCAGGGAGCCTGATTCCTCCAGAAAAGTTTTTTCTTTTCGATATTGCTTTGGCTGTTCGAGTCTTTTGTTTCCATACAAATTTTAAAATATTTTGTTCTAGTTCTGTAAAGAATGTCATTGGTAATTTGGTAGGGATTGCATTGAATCTGTAGATTGCCTTACGCAATGCTGTCATTTTGACTATATCGGTTCTTCCAATCCAAGAGCATGGTATATTTTTCCATCTGTTTGTGTTGTCTTTGATTTCTTTCATCACTGTCTTATAGTTTTCAGAGTACAGGTCTTTTGTCTCTTTAGGTAGGTTTATTCCTGGGTATTTTATTCTTTTTGATGCGATGGTAAATGGGATCGTTTCTCTAATTTCTCTTTCTGATCTTTCATTGTTGGTATATAGAAATGCAATTGATTTCTGTGTATTAGTTTTGTATCCTGTGACTTTACCAAATTCTTGATGAGCTCTAATAATTTTCTGGTAGATTCTTCAGGATTTTCTAGGTATAGAATCATGCCATCTGCAAACAGTGATAGTTTTACTTCTTCTTTTCCAATGTGAATTCCTCTTATTTCTTTTTCTTCTTTGGTTGCTGTGGCTGGGACTTCCAAAACTATGTTGAATAACATTGGTGAAAGAGGACATCTTTGCCTTGATTCTGATCTTAGTGGAAATACTTTTAGTTTTTCACCATTGAGAATGATGTTAGCTGTGGGTTTGTCATAAAAGGCTTTTATTATATTGAGGTAGTTCCCCTCTCTCTGGAGGTGTGCCCTCTCTCTGGAGGTGTGCCCACTCTCTGGAGAGTTTTTATCAGGAATGAGTGTTGAATTTTGTCAAAAGCTTTTTTTGCATCTATTGAGATGATCATATGGTTTTTATTTTTCAGTTTGTTGATGTGGTGTATCACATTGATCTATTTGTGGATACTGAAGGATCCTTGCATCCCTGGGATAAATCCTACTTGATCACGGGGTATGATATTTTCAGTGTGTATTTGTATGCAGTTTGCTAATATTTTGCTGAGGATTTTTGCATCTATGTTCCTCAGTGATGTTGGCCTGTAATTTTCTTTTTTTGTGGTATCTTTATCTGATTTTGGTATCAGGGTGATGGTGGCTTTATAGAATGAGCCTGAGAGTGTTCCTTCCTTGCAGTTTTCTGAAAAAGTTTCAGAAGAAGAGGTGTTAACTCTTCTCTGAATGTTTGGTAGAACTCAGCTGTGAAGCCATCAGGTCCCGGACTTTTATTTTTTGGCAGTTTTTTTAAATCACATTTTCAGTTTCAGTACTTGTGATTGGTCTATTCATATTTTCTATTTCTTCGTGGTTCAGTCTTGGTAGGTTGTACCTTTGTAAGCATCTATCCATTTCTTCTAAATTGTTCATTTTATTGGCATACCGTTGCTCATAGTAGTCTCTCATGATCCTTTGTATTTCTGCAGTGTCCGTTGTAACTTCTCCTTTTTCATTTCTAATTTTATTGATTTGAACCCTCTCCCTTTTTTTCTAAATGTAAGGCCAGACACTATAAAACTCCTAGAGGAAAACATAGGCAGAATGCTCTTTGATATCAATCACAGCAACATCTTGTTGGAGCCACCTCCTAGAATAAAGACAATGAAGACACAAGTAAACCAATGGGACTTAATTAAACTCAAAATCTCCTGCACAGCAAAGGAAACTATTTAAAAAATGAAAAGACACCCCACAGAATGGAAGAAAAGATTTGCAAATGACTCAACTGACACAGGTTTAATCTCTGAAATATATAAGCAACTCTTACAACTCAGCAACAAAAAAACAACCAACCCAATTGAAAAATGGGCAGAGGACCTAAAGAGACATTTCACCAAAGAAGACATACAGATGGCCAGTAGGCATGTGAAAAAATGCTCAACATCCCTGATTATTAGAGAAATACAAATCAAAACTACAATGAGGTACCACCTAACAACAGTTAAGAGTGGCCATCATTAATAGGTCCACAAATAACAAATGCTAGAGAGGGTGTGGAGAAAAGGGAACTCTCCTGCACTGTTGGTGGGAATGTAAATTGGTACAACCACTATGGAAAACAGTGTGGAAATGCCTTAGAAAACTAAATATAGAACTACCACATGACCCAGCAATCCCACTCCTGGGCATATATGCAGACAAAATTTCATTGAAAAAGATACATGCACCCGTATGTTCACTGCAGCGCTATTCACAATAGCCAAGACATGGAAACGACCTAAGTGCCCATCAACGGATGAATGGATTAAGATGATGTGGTACATATACACAATGGAATATTTCTCAGCCATAAAAGAGGACAAAATAATGCCATTTGCAGCAATGTGGATGGAACTAGAGACTCTCATACTGAGTGAAGTAAATCAGAAAGAGAATAAGACACCATATGATGTCACTTGTATGTGGAGTCTAAAATATGGCACAGATGATCTATCTACAAAACAGAAGAGATATGGACATGTAGGACAGGCTTGTGTTTGCCAGGGAGGAGCGGGAGGGAGTGGAAACTCTTGCATTTGGAGTGGATGGGCAATGAGATCCTGCTGTATCACACAGGGAACTGTATATCTAATCACTTGTGATGGAGCATGATGGAGGATAATGTGAGAAAAAGAATGTGTATATATGTATGGCTCGGTCACTTTGCTGTACAACAGAAATTGACAGAACATTGTAAATCAATCATAATAAAAATTAAAAAAAAAGAAAAGAAAATGATGCTTTTACTTTGATGCTTTGTCTTCAAGGCTCTGCCTGCTGGGGCCGAGGCACCCTCCCCTGGCTCTACGTGGCAGTCCCAGACTCTGGCTCCATAGGATGGTATCAACTCCAAGGCTGAGGTCAGAGGCCGTCTGGCCTATTGAAGCTGAAGTGATGCTCTGAAAATTCCTAAATGGCCTCTGAGGTCCTTCTCTCTGCTTGGAGGATAGTGCACGTATGTGGTGGAGTGTCTCTGTGGCCCAGTCCTGCAGGACCTAAGAGGTCGGATGTCTTCCTTCATTTCATCCAGTTCAAGCTGGTCACACTCCTACTCATACAACACCGGAAACTCTTCGTCAAGGGACAGTCCAGCTACACCTTTGGTGTTCCTTTCTCAACACAGTTTCTCAGGGTTTTGCCGTAGCAACAGGCTGAGAATTCCCCAGATGTCTAAGTTCAAGTTACTTTTTGCTTCATGTTCTTTTTTCAACTCACCTCTTTCTTCTCACATTTTACGATGAGCAGAGTCGAGAGGAGCAAAACCTCTCTTTGCCTGTGTTGCTTAGAAACCTCCCCAGCTGAATGTTCACTTTCATCACGTGCAGGTTCCACCTTCCACACAATACCAGAACACAAATACAACTCAGCCAAGTTCAATATCACTTATACGTAAACAGAAAAGATATGTCTTAGAGAAAGACAGAGATTTATTATCAGGGACTAGCTTATGATTGATTTTAGAGGTTGAGAATTCCAAGACCTGCCTTTGGCAATCTGGAGACCCAAGAGAGTGGATGGCTTTGTTCCAGGAGGGGAGTGAGGCAGAGAGCAAATATTTTTTGTAGCTTTTTACTCTATCCAGGTCTTCAACAGATTAAATGAGGCCCACCCACACTGGGAAGGGTGCAGTCTGCTTTACTCTTTTCATTAAAACATTCATCTCATCCAGAAACTCCCTTACAGATACACCCAGAAATAATGTTTAATAAAATATCTGGTCATCCCATGGTCTAGTCAAGGTGACACATACATAAACCATCACAAGTTTACCCCCTGTTAACTTGGCACATGTGATCTCCTTAAATCATACTGAATCTCCAAATAAGGACAATAATAAGGTCATAATTCCACTGAAATGATGCAGTTATTCTGTGTACAACTGCAGATGCACTAATTCCTTCCCCAGAAAAGGAAGTAAAATCTTTGAATGACGTTTACTCTTCACATTGATGTCCTGCCACTTAAATGCAGGATGTAAAATCAGCAATACGGAAATATTAGGAAGTAAAGTTTATACATCTTAAATTACAGTAGAATACCGTTTATTTGTATTCAAGGCAGTGTCGACATGTTGATGCAATACCTTATATAAAAAACTGGGGTGGGGGGATGGCACTACAAACACTGGTCCACCTCTAAGTTCCACCTGAGAACTGATCAGCGCACTAGAAGAGAATTTCTGTAGTTACTCATTTACAGAGCCTTTCTTCCTGAAAGCAGTCTTTTACCTGTAAGGGAGTGTAAAGTGTGAGAAACTGGCAAAACAGAAAAAGGGTCGAGGTTCAGCAAAGCTGGAGCAGTAGGGTTCTAACTGATAACATGACAGGCCCACAGGACGTGGGGCTGAGCACAAATTTACTTTTAAGCTTTCCTACAACAAAAACCGGGTCACAGTTTCCATGAAACATACATTCTTGGCATGAGATCAGATATGAGTTTCTTCTGAGCAAAAAGTGAGTTAAAATTAGTTACATTGGTGGACGGGATTAAGATAGTGGAATAGAAGGACTGGAGCTCAACTTCTCTCCTAAAAACAACAAAATTCACAACTAAAGACTGAGCACACTTCACCAAAATGGACCGGAAACCTTAAAAAAGATACCCTACTTCAGAAGAAAAAGAAGAGGACACATCAAGGGGTAGGAGGGGTGATTTCGTGATATAAACAACCCCATACCTCCTGGGTGGGAAGCTCCACAGACTGGAGACTAACTGGTTCACAGAGACTCACCTACAGGAGTGAGAGTTCTGAGCCACACATCAAACTCTCACGTGTGGGGGGGATCTGGCACAGGGAGAAAGAGCCCCGGAGCATCTGGCATTGAAGGCCAGTGGGGCTTGTGCGCAAGAGCTCCACGGGACTGGGGGAAACGGAGACCCCATTCTTAAAAGGTGCACACAGACTTTCACGTGCACTGAGTCCCAGGGCAAAGCAAAGTCTCCAAGGGAATCTGGGTCAAACCTGACTGCAGTTCTTGGAGGACATCCTGGGAAAACAGGGGTGAATGTGGCTTGTCGTGAGGGAAGGACATTGAAAGCAAAGCTCTCGGGAATATTCAGCAGCCGCGCCTTTCTCTGGAGGGGGCCATTTCTGGGAAAATCTGGCCCCACCCATCAGCCAGCCGCTGAGAAGCCCCAGGGCAAACAACAACCCAGGTGGGATCACAGCCCCACCCCTCAGTAAACAGGCTACCTAAAGACCCCTCAGGCACACAGCTGCCTCTAATCCCATCCAGAGACTAAGCCCCACCCACCAGAGAGATTAGAATCGGCTCCTCCTACCAGGGGGCAGGCATCAGCCCCTCCCATCAGGAAGCCTACACCAAGCCCCCATACTGACTTCAGCCACAGGGGGGCAGACAGCAGAAGTAAGAGAGGCTACAGCTCTATTACCTGTAAGAAGGTCACCACACCAAAAACCTATAAAAAAATGAAAAGACAGAGAACTATGACTCAGATGAGGGAGAAAGAAAAAAACCCCAGAAAAACAGCTAAGCCATGATGAGATTCTCAGCCTCCAGGAAAAAGACTTTAGACTGTTGATGCTGAAGAAGATGCAAGACATTGGAAATAAACTGGGGGCAAAGATGGATAACTTACAGGAAACACTGACCAAAGAGATACAAGATATAAAACTTAAATAAGAAGAGATGCAAAATACAATAACTGAAATAAAAAATTCACTAGAAGCAGCTAACAGCAGAATACAGGAGGCAAAAGAACGAATAAGCAAGGTGGAGGACAGATTAGTGGAAATTACGGATGTGGAACAGAAAAGAGAAAGAAGATTGAAAACAAATAAAGAGAGTCTCAGAGAACTCTGGGACAACGTTAAATGCACCAACATCCGTATTATAGGGGTGCCAGAAGGAGAAGAGAGAGAGAAGGGGACAGAAAAAATATTCCAAGAGATAATAGCCGAAAACTTGCCTCACATGGGAAAGGAACCACTCACTCAAATCCAGGAAGCACAACGAGTACCATATAAAATAAACCCAAGGAGGAACACCCTGCGACACATACTAATCAAATGGACCAAAATTAAAACAAAGAGAAAATCTTGAAAGCAGCTAGGGAAAAGAAACAAGTAACATACAAGGGAACTCCAATAAGGTTATCGCGCAGATTTTTCAACAGAAACTCTGCAGGCCAGAAGGGAGTGGCGTGATATCGTCAACGTGATAAAAGGAAAAAACCTCCAACCAAGATGACTTTACCCAGCAAGGCTCTCGTTCAGATTTGAAGGAGAAATCAAAACCTTCTCAGATAAGCAAAAGCTGAGAGAATTCAGCAACACTAAACCAGCCTTACAACAAATACTAAAGGAACTTCTCTAGGCAGAAAAGAACAAGAGAAGAAGGAAAGGAAAAAGAGCAGCAAAAACAAATCCAAAGTAATTAATAAAATGGCAATAAGAACATACATATCAATAATTACCTTAAATGTGAATGGACTAAATGCCCCAACCAAAAGACATAGACTGGCTGAATGGATACAAAAACAAGACCCATACATATGCTGTCTTCAAGAGACCCACTTCACTTCTAGGGACACATACAAATTGAAAGTGAGAGGATGGAAGAAAATATTTCATGCAAACGGGGATCAAAAGAAAGCTGGAGTAGCAATACTCATATCAGACAAAATAGACTTTAAATTGAAGAATATTTTCAGGGACAAAGAAGGACATTATATAATGATCAAAGGATCAATCCAAGATGATGATATAACAATTTTAAATATCTACGCACCGAACACATGTTCACCACCATATATAAGGCAACTGCTAACAACCATAAAAGGAGAAATTGACAATAACACAATCATAGTGGGGGACTTTAACACCCCACTTACAGCAATGGACAGATCAACCAGACAGAAAATCAATAAGGAAACACAGGCCCTGAATGAAGCATTAAACCAGATGGACGTAATAGATATTTATGGGACATTCCATCTAAAAGCAACAGAATACACATTCTTCTCAAGTGCACACGGAACATTCTCTAAGATTGACCATATCCTGGGCTACAAATCCAACCTCAGTAACTTTAAGAAAATTGAAATCATATCAAGCATTTTTTGCGACCACAATGCTATGTGACTGGAAATCAACAACAAGAAAAAAACTGCAGAAAACACAAACAGGTGGAGACTCAACAACATGCTACTAAACAACCAATGGATCACTGAAGAAATCAAAGAGGAAATTAAAAAATATCTAGAAGCAAATGACAACACAGATACGACACTCCAAAACCTATGGGATGCAGCAAAAGCCGTTCTAAGAGGAAAGTTTATAGCAATACAAGCCCACCTCAGGAAACAAGAAAAAGCCCAAATAAACAAGCTAACTTTACATCTAAAGCAGCTTAAGAGAGAAGAACAGACAAGACCTAAAGTTAGTAGAAGGAAAGAAATCATAAAGATCAGAGCAGAAATCAATGAAATAGAAACAAAGAAAACCATAGAAAAGATCAATGAAACGAAAAGCTGGTTCTTTGAAAAGATCAACAAAATTGATAAACCCCTAGCCAGACTTATCAAGCAAAAACGATAGAGGACTCAAATCAATAAAATTAGAAATGAAAAAGGAGAAGTAACAATGGACACCACAGAAATGCAAAGGATCACAAGAGACTACTAAATGCAACTATATGCCAATAAAATGGAAAACCTAGAAGATATGGACAAATTCTTAGAAAAGTACAATCTTCCAAGACTAAACCAAGATGAAATAGAAAAGTTGAATGGACCCATCACAAGAACTGAAATTGAAACTGTGATTAAAAAACTTCCAACAAGCAAAAGTCCAGGACCAGATGGCTTCACAGGTGAATTCTATCAAACATTTAGAGAAGAGCTAACACCTCTCCTTCTGAAACTATTTCAAAAAATTGCAGAGGAAGGGATACTCCCAAACTCATTCTATGAGGCCACCATCACCCTGGTACCAAAAGCAGACAAAGATTCCACAAAAAAAGAAAACTACAGGCCAATATCACTGATGAACATCGATGCAAAAATCCTCAACAAAATCCTAGCAAACCGTATCCAACAATACATTAAAAGTATTGTACATCATGATCAAGTGGGATTTATCCCAGGGATGCAAGATTTCAATATCCGCAAATCCATCAGTGTGATATACCACATTAACAAACTGAAGAATAAAAACCATATGATTCTCTCAATAGACACGGAAAAAGCCTTTGACAAAATCCAACACCCATTTCTGATAAAAACCCTTCAGAAAGTGGGCATAACGGGAACCTACCTCAACATGATAAAGGCCATATAGGACAAACCCACAGCAAACATCATTCTCAATGGTGAAAAGCTGAAAGAATTCCTGCTGAGATCAGGAACAAGACAAGGATGTCCACTCTCGCCACTACTCTTCAACATAGTTCTGGAAGTCCTAGCCATGGCAATCAGAGAAGTAAAAGAAATAAAAGGAATCCAAATTGGAAAGGAAGAAGTAAAACTATCACTATTTGCAGATGACATGATACTATACCTAGAGAATCCTAAAGACTCTACCAGAAAACTGTTAGAGCTTATCCATGAATTTGGCAAAGTTGCAGGATACAAAATCAATACACAGAAATCGATAGCATTTCTATATACTAACAATGAAAAAGCAGAAAAGGAAATTAGGGAAGCAATCCCGTTTACCATTGCATCCAAAAGAATAAAATACCTAGGAGTAAACCTACCTAAAGAAACAAAAGACCTGTACTCTGAAAACTGTAAGACACTGATGAAAGAAATCAAAGATGACACAAATAGATGGAAAGATATACCATGCTCTTGGATTGGAAGAGTCATTATCAAAATGACTATACTACCCAAGGCAATCTACAGATTCAATGCAATCCCTATCAAATTACCAAGGACATTTTTCACAGAACTTGAGCAAAATATTTTAAAGTTTGTTTGGAAGCACAAAAGACCCAGAATAGCCAAAGACATCCTGAAAAAGAAAAGTGGAGCTGGAGGAATCAGGCTCCTGGACTTCAGACTATACTACAATGAAACAGTCGTCAAAACTGCATGTTACTGGCATAAAGACAGACATATAGATCAGTGGAATAGGATAGAAAGCCCAGAATTAAACCCATGCATTTACAGCCAACTAATCTGTGACAAAGGAGGCAAGAATATACAATGTAGAAAGGACAGCTTGTTCAATAAGTGGTGCTGGGAAAACTGGACAGCCACATGGAAAAGAATGAAATTAGAACACCCCCTAACACCATACACAAAAATAAACTCCAAATGGATTAAAGACCCCAATATAAGACCAGACACTATCAAACTCCTAGAGGAAAACATAGGCCAAACACTCTCTGACATAAACGACAGCCACATCTTCTCAGATCCACCTATCAGAGTATTGACAATAAAAAGAAAAATAAACAAATGGGACCTACTCAAACTTCAAAGTTTCTGCACAGCAAAGGAAACCCTAAATAACACAAAAAGACAACCCACAGAATGGGAGAAAATCTTTCCAAGTGAAACGACTGACAAGGGATTAATCTCCAAAATTTATAAACAGCTTCTGTAGCTCCATACCAAAAAAACAAACAACCCCATCCAAAAATGGGCAGAAGATCTAAACAGACAATTCACCAAAGAAGACATACAGATGGCCGAGAAACACATGAAAAGATGTTCAGCGTCACTCATTATTAGAGAAATGCAAATCAAAACCATGATGAGGTACCACCTTACACCAGCCAGAATGGCCATCATCCAAAAGCCTACAAACAAGAAGTGCTGGAGAGGGTGTGGAGAAAAAGGAACCCTCGTACATTGTTGGTGGGATTGTCAATTGGTGCAACCACTGTGGAAAGCAGTATGGAGATTCCTCAGAAAACTAAACATAGAACTACCATTTGATCCAGCAACCCCACTCCTGGGCATCTGTCCAGAGAAAACCACGACTCGCAAAGACACATGTACTCTGATGTTCATTGCAGCACTATTTACAGTAGCCAAGACATGGAAACAACCTAAATGTCCATCGACAGAGGAGTGGATCCAGAAGATGTGGTACATATACACAATGGAATATTACTCAGCCATAAAATGAATGAAATACCGGCATTTTTAGCAACATGGACGGACCTAGAAACTATCATGCTAAGTGAAGTCAGCCACACAATGAGACACCAACATCAAAAGCTTTCACTGACATGTGGAATCTGAAAAAAGGACAGACTGAACTTCTTTGTAGAACAGATGCTGACTCACAGACATTGAAAAACTATGGTCTCTGGAGGAGACAGTTTGGGGGGTGGGGGGATGTGCTTGGGCTGTGGGATGGAAATCCTGTGAAATCAGATTGTTATGATCATTATACAACTACAGATGTGATAGATTCATTTGAGTAATAAAAAAATGAAAAAAAATTAGTCACATTGGTTATTTGATATTTGATTAAGTCTTTTACTTTTCCGCCGATTTTTCTGATGTTCTGGTGTGTGGAAAAAAGCCTGGGTTCTGGAGCCGAATCTAAGTAGTTTGAAATTCTGGCTCTTTTTAAAAATCCTTTTTGGTTGTGTGATATTGGGCCAGTTACCTAATCTTTCTGGGTCTCACTTTCCTCACTTGTAGTGTCGATGCGGTAATACTTCCGTCATGGGTGGTTGGAAGGATAAAATGTATACGCCGCTCCTTGTGCTAAGTCCCCCTTTCCTTTGCTTCCCTCTTAGAGAATGTGGTGTTTAGTCATAATGCAAACAAATTTATTCTCCGTGAAAACCTGTCAGTGGGACACAGATTGCAGAATTGTTGGTACAGGTAATATTAACACCAGCTGACTTTTGCTGAATACGTGCTGAGGATAAGATAATTAGTTCTTTAAGAATACACACACTCAAACAAAGACCAAAAATGTGCACTTGCATGTGCATACGTGCACACAGACACACACAGACACACACACACACACACACAGACACACACACACACACACACAGAGCCAGGCCACCACATCTCCTATGAAGGTTGGTCTCATGTATTCAGTTCTTTGACATCCTCAGACATGCCCGCTTTCTCAAGTCTGGGTCTAAGTCTTGGATGGAGGTCGCGGGAAAGGAGTCCGGGCAGCGTTGCAGTTGTAGCCGGAGCAGCCCTCTCTGTGTGGCGCCTTTGTGACCCGCGAGGCAAGGGGCTTCAGAGGCTTCTTCGTCTGGAATTGCTAGGAAATAATTTCCACGTGGAGCTGAAAATGAATAGGTTCTTTACGTAAAAAGGTGTATCTGCCTTGCAGGACCCGAGTTAAATCCACTTTGTTCTTCACACCCAACCCTTCACCGTCCGTCACATGTTTCTCCGGGTCAGATCAGGTGGAAGTCAGCTGAGGACACCGCATCACTCCGGTGACAGCCCTTGACGTGGTGGTGGGTGGGACGGAGCGTCATCTGATGACGTGGATGATGTCCTGAGGGCTCGTCGCGTCCAAAGTGGTCGAGTCCCATCCTTCTGCCACCAGGGTAGCCTGAGTACCTGCTCTTCCGCTTGGGGATAGGTGGCCTCGTGCTCCTCCGCTTGGGGATAGGTGGCCTCGTGCTCCTCCGCTTGGGGATAGGTGGCCTCGTGCTCTTCCGCTTGGGGATAGGTGGCCTCGTGCGCCACGGTGGGGACGACTCTGTAGAACAGGCCCGCTCCCGCCAGCTGGCATAGCTGTAGATTGTTGCATTCTGTTCACTGCAGAATATCTTAAATAAAGCCTGCTCTGATTATTCTCTGATATTTGAGCTTATGTTTTGGCTTATTTTTCTCTAGATTTCAAAACTCCGTGACATTGATGTATTACCTCAAAACGGTAAAAGGAATATCAGATGCTACGTTAACGGTGTCGGTTTGAAAATATCACAGTATCCCCATATTTTATAAAAACCCGCAAAAGGGTAAACTACAATAGAAGTGATTCAAAAAGTGTCTTTTAATAAAAGTTTAAAGTCTTCAAAATATATTTGCCCCTGGAGCAAACTTTTTTTCATTTAATATTGTGTCTGTTAATTAGTGCTTCAAATTTGCAAATTCTTTATTGGTTTATATCAATGTAATACCCAGAGCTCATCTCATTGCCAGATTTGAATGAAATATGATCCTGTTTATTCTATTAAAATGAAGGCTTGAAATTGTTACCCAAATGCCACAGGAATTCTTGCCATTTTCTCATCAAATTCCTCATCAGGTTTTTTGTTAAAGTCACATTGTTTTAGATTTTGTGCCTTGGCATTTAAATGAAATGCAGGGTGCCCACTGGAGGGAACATCTGGAGGGACATATCATGTACACTCTCCATTCCAATCAGGCGGGAGTGCCCTGAGAGCTGAGCGAGGAGCCTCTCCTTGCTGCCGCTCCCTCGGATGGGGCCGTGGAGAAGAGCTGTACGAGGAGCGTTTATGAAATCGAACCAGCAGAGGAGCACAGTGTGGTAAATGCGCAAATCAAATACCTTTTAAAGGCACAGTATCCATTTCAGCGAATGGATTCCTGCGTCTTTCTTTTGAAGTCACAGACTGTGTGTGCAGAGAATCCGATCTGGACTTTGGGCAGCGGAGGGAGTAGCTGGGTGATGAGGATTTTCCCGCCCCCGCCACCACTTGCTGACTCGCTTTGAACAATCTCCCGCATCCATCACCAGTTGGCCTCCGTGCATACGCTCTGTGCAACCTTTGATATTTGCAGTCTGACACAAAACTCCTACGACTAGTGCCACGTGGTCCAGGGATGAGAACAGTTTCTGTCTTATTTTAGAGCCACACGTCATGGAAAATTTCCAGAATGGTCCTTGGGAAATGACTAGCGTGAGATGGCTATAGGACTCATATCAGATGAGGCCAATCATTACGCGGGCCCTGCAGGGCGTTCAGATACACGGGGACCAAAACTAATGTGTGCCAGACACTCGGACCATGGCTCACGGTGAGGGCCTCGTAAACAGTGGCTGTTACTCCTATTTTCAGGGGGACTTCACCGAGGAGGCGGGATTAGAATTGGGTGGTTTTTCATCAGCTTCAGGAGAGGGCATGCCCGTAGCAGGAAGAGCCGCCCGATGGCGTGGATGCAGGGAAGCAGAAAGTGTCCTGAGAGGGGTCTCGGGATGAGCTTAGCTGCCGCTGAAGGCGCATCGTTATTGTCAACATCGAGTACACAGCGAGCCTGTTAATGCACAGGCCAGAGAGCAAGGTGCCAGAGGACAAAGAGAGCCGTGCAGATTCAATCGAGACATCGCTCTCTCAGGCCACGTTGTACATAAAAGAGATATTTCATTTCTGGGTACTTCAGTGTATAATTAAGTAACTGAAACACTGCGTCGTAAACAACACGGACCACTCAGCATCCTCCTGTCAAAATGCACTTAGATTCCCGTCGGAAGACGAAGCTGCTTCTAAAAGAAATAACTCCATCTCCCAGTTCGTACCAAAGTGAACCATTTTCTCATCGTTTCATTGCTTTGCTCCCTGATGACTTTTGCTGTCGTCATGATGTGTGTCGTGGCATGAACATGGAATTATGTCTTTCCAAGTAAGAGGAAGGTCATGTGACCCATGATAAGATGTAAATTATAATTCTCATTTCTTTCTGCCATTCAAAATTTCTTTTCTTTTTTTTTTTTTTTGGTCTTTTTTGCCTTTTCTAGGGCCGCTCCCACAGCACATGGAGGTTCCCAGGCTAGGGGTCGAATCGGAGCTGTAGCCACCAGCCTACGCCACAGCCACAGCAATGCGGGATCCAAGCCATGTCTGTGACCTACACCACAGCTCACGGCAACGCCGGATCGTTAACCCACTGAGCAAGGCCAGGGATCGAACCCACAACCTCATGGTTCCTAGTCATATTCGTTGACCACTGCGCCACGATAGGAACTACCTTTCAAAATTTCTTGCAAATCCAAGGGCAGGTTTTGTAGGGCTATATTTCATTCACTCAATTCAAGAAACTGTGGTGTGGTACAGTTTGGACAGTGCTGGACTGTATCACATTGTACAGGTTTTCTAACTTTAGGGCCTTTAAAATGTTCATGAACACTAAAAATACGTAGGAGTAAGATAGAACGTGCCTGTTTGCTGACACTTCTTTGGCCTGGAACCCCTTTTCTGTATAACATGGCAGAACTTCTGCTTTTTGGAATAGCCTGGGATGCAACGCTGGGTCTTACTGTCTTAGGGTTGAAGGGGTATTTATGTAACAGTGATGGATGGTGGTACGTGTGAGAGATGAACCATACTTTTAAAAAAGTGTTTCACATTAGTGGGAGTAGAGTGGTTTACTTTCCCGTAGCTTGATTCATCCAAGAAAATTAAAGCATTTCCTCTGGACTTGTGCACCCTTTAAATGTGGGATCATTTTTTTATTTATCTTTAGAACCTCCATGCCATACATAATCACTCTTTTCACTGGGAATGCTAAGCGAACAGGTGGTAGATGGCCAGCGGCCATTCTGTTTCCTTCGCTACATGGAGAAATCTTGTCTAAGAGGAAGAGGAGGGAGAAGAGGGAAAGGAGGTCGAGCAGAAGGTCTCTGATGACACTGCTTCAGCTCCTGGATTCAGCTGTACCTGAAGCCAAAGTGCATCCGAATTTTAATTTATGTACACTTATATTCCCTTCTATACTTAAACTTTAAATTGAGTTCTTTTCCTTATAACTGAAAGTATCCCTGCATATCAACCACAGTCAACAGATTCCAAATTTTGGAGTTGTTAGGCAGAGGTGAGGATTTCGCTGTGCATAACCGATGTGGGTGTGGCCGACCGAGAGCTGGGCTTGCAAGTAGGGCATTTTGATGTGTGGACCAAATAGCTCTATCACACTATTGCTCAGTTATGTGTTTGGCTCATTATTGAGTCTATTATTTCCTACCATTTAAAATTATTTCTGTTGTTGTTTGTCCTTTTTTGATAGTGTGATTCTTTAAAAATTCTGTTGGTAATGCGGTGGTAAAAAAGCATAGACTCTGGAGGGAAATTCCTTGCATTGGACCCTCGGTTTCGCCGCTTAGCTGTTTGATCTTGAGCAAAGCGCTAACCTCTCTGCACCTTAGCTTCCTCATCTCTAGAGTGGAGTAATAACGGTACCAATGAGGATTTAAAGTGTTAGCACAGGAGAAGCTTCTGGAATGGTGCCTGACCTGAGGAAGCACAGAGTGTTCGTTACTATTATTTTATTTTTTTTATGACAATAATTGAAAAAGATTTTGGACTATGTTGAATTTTAAATGCAAGATTGTGTTTTACAAAGTCATATGGCTGTATATTTGGAGTGCTTGCCGAGGGGGTTTCTGGAGCTGCTGGGCCAGGAAAGCATTGTGCGGGGGCCTGAAACGTAGATGTGTTGTACTCTGGGGATTTATCTCCTGGTGTGTATGTACTGGGTAATTTCTGTACAAGGGCTTTGGAGGAGGTGAACGTTTTCACAGAGCAAGAAAGAGAGCGACTGCGTTTGTTTCTTTCATCCTTTTTATTGCAAGGCGTGCTGATTACATTTGTTTCGTGGATGAAGGAAGCTGGGAGGTTTGGGGTTCACAAAAAATGTCCCTCTGTTTAAGTGGACCCAGGCCTCCCTCTGTCCTTACACAAGCGTGCCTCTCCGTGCCAACACCCACGCGGTGTGCATAAGGAGAGCCTGGCTTTGGCTGCCGTAGCCAGCTCTTTGCAGTAAAGGGGACCCTTCCTGGAGAAGCCCTCTGCCTGGTCATAGAAAACCATCTGGAAAAAACAAGCCCGGGACGGATGCGGGTCGGAGGTGAGAAGGCACCTCGTTCGCCTACGACCTTTCTTCTGCAGTAACCTCACGGTTCCATTCCTCCTCCTACTGAAAGGTGTCCACTGAACCCAGTTTTTCTTCGGCCCTCTGTAGTTTGGGCTGATGGGTTTCAGAGATTTTATATGTCCACTAAGACTTGTCTTTCTTTATCTGATAATAATAATGCACCCATTAGGATTAATCAATAACACATCCAGTCATGCTGGAGACCAGTGAGGCGAGGTTTCCTTTGGACCAGACTCCTAAGATTGCCTGTAGTGTCGCGTATTTTTCTCGCATGTCTACTCCGTTTGCACTGCTTAGATTTTCTTTTGTGGGCAGAACAGCCACATAGACCTTAAATGTTGGTCTCTAGAGGACTCAGCTAATGTGGGCCAGGAATTGATAGTCCGAATGGCATTTAAGGATTAATGAACATGCAAGCATACACACATGCGTACATGTTTGAATGAACGTGATGGAAACTGGCTCTGTCGTTGACACCTCTTGTTGCAGCACGGGTGGTGGTCCGGGTTGTCACACGTCAGGCTCAGGCTCCCAGCTCTGGGCTGGACACTTGTAGTTGAGCCATGTCAAATGCCTGCCAAGGGCTTCACTAGAAAGTGATGGCTATCGGGGGAAACTAGCTTCTTTTGTAGCCCCTGACTGGACACTAAGGTATCAGCAAAGTCAAAACAGGACCAGGAGGGGACCTCAAACAGCTAAGGTCATTTTACAGCAAGGCTAACGTGGCATTTGTCCTGGCTGACTCCTCTGAGATCATGGCTTTTATAATGTCGCTCGTCTTTTTCGGATGAAGATTCTCTGTCTGATGTGGGTCTCAGAATATTGCCGGCTTGGAAGATGAGTGGCCTTAGAGGCATGAGCCTTTGTTTTTTTGGGAGGGGAAGCAGAGGTACTGCTCTCTTCTTAGACGCGCTCTGCCAGATCAAAATATTTCTTACTGCCTTGTCTCTTACTGTAGAAAACAATAATTTAAACAGGATAAACCAATGAATACAAATCAAAGGTAAAAAAAAAATATAGCATTTGTGCAGGCTTCAATCCATATATGCCAAAATCAAGTTGTGGCTGGGCTGTTTTTTTCTTTCTTCTTTTTAAACATTTCTTCCTGTGTTTTATTTTTTTCCTTTTCCTGGAAACAATTGATAACATCACTTCAAAAGAAATTAATACAAAGGATTAATTAGCAGAATCTAATATCCCGTAAATGTAGTCTGGAAAAAAATTTCATGGATGGGTGATTGTAACGTTACGTGGAGGCAGAAAAGTAAAGGAACAGATAGTGTTTCTGAGCCAGATTTTTTTTTTCTCCTTTTATTCATACACTCATTGAAAGAGCAATTGAGGGAGAGCCATGAACTAGGAAGACTTAGGTCCTCATGAGAAACAAATTGGAGCCTTTAGGTAACATCATAAAATAGCCATTTAGGACATTGACCTCGCGTATTTAAAGATTATGAGATTTTGCAGTAGTTGGGCTATAAAATATCAATTTAGAGCCACGGCAAATTTCCTGATATCCGTTTCAGTTTATAGGCAATTCCTGTTCTGACGCAAATGTATGGGCCTGGGGGACCATGTCCTTTGGGCCGGTGCTGCCTTTTCCTTCGGGCGGGGGCGGGGGCGGGGGCGGTCTCAGTGGCTTTCGCTCAGAATATCCGTGGGCCAAAATTCTCCTCCTCCGTCAAGCCATTCGTATCACAGGGGGCTTTAAAAGAGTTCTGTAATTTATTGGAGCGCTCCCAGTTTTGTCCTTTTTAGCTTTTAGGCCAGCAAGCGAGAATATTAGGGATGCTGGGCTTACCTGAGCCTTCTCGGAGGGGTTTATGTAGTCTCTGGATCCTGTACCTCCCTAACTGCGACAGCCTAAAATCAAGTGTGACCAGAAGAATACTGCCATTATGAACTACTTGCTGTGTTAATATTCAGATGAAGAGTCTTTTTCGTTTGTACTTCATTGCAAAATTAGAGTGTTTTTTTTTCTCTTCCTTAAAGATGTATGCTTATTGAACATATTTAAATTACTAGCTAATTTTTTCAGGGGGGGAAAAAACCCTGAGGCAAATGTAAAACTAGTAGCTGCAGAAAGCTGGAGAATCAGATGTCTTCCGGGCAAATTGACAGAACTCATTAATCTTCGATGCAGTGTGCTATACAGTCTGTCCTTTCATGCACCTGCCCAAGCCGAAAGTAATTACACGATGGCACTGTTAATACTGAAGAGCCCGAGTGGGAGAGGGTTCTCTTCTCTTCTTCGTAATTGATTGCCAGCTGATTAGTGGACAACATTTTTCTTGCAGCATAATTGCCTTTGTGCCACCGTAGCCTCTCTGCCCTGGGTTTAGGCCATTGCGCTGGTTCTGAGGCCCTGACAATAGCATTGCTGCCCTGGAAGTAATGAACTGGAACTCAATCACTGCAGAGTCCCCAAACAGTAGATGCCTAGTCAAATGTATTCCAATGCTATGCTGGATAACAGCCATCATACCAAAGATTGCATTTTCTTTTCCTTCTAGGAAAGCCATAGAATTCCTTTTGGAAAAGTGAGTATTTGGAAGGAATACATGCATATCATGATATATGCCATTCATCTTTAATGGCTGGGATGAGCCTATCAGAAGGTACTTCTGTGCGATTTTTAAGGACCTTGTGGATAAATGCTGGTGATAAATAGCTTCTTATTAATGCTTAGCTAATATTTTGGCTTTGGGTTTGAGACTGCTGAAACCATGTTTGAGCCTAATCAGAGAATTAGAAGATTTTCATTCCATTTTATTGTATGGTAGCTGCCACTATCAAATAATAACCTCCTTCTTGTCATACAAATAGTCGATGACATGTCTTCATGTCCTGTGTAAGCTGCTGGGCCAGGAAGAGGAACAAGTGGTTGTTTTAAACGTACAAGCTCCAGAGTTCACCAGATGAGAAGTGAATGAGCAGTGCAGGCTTTCCATCTAAATGTCAGTGATGCCAACAGAGTCTCCTTGGGTTCCCATGGGCAGCCTTCACATTTATGCAGATAGAAGTAAGAAATATGATAATCTGCTGTCTAGCTTTAAGGGCATAAGCAGCAAATCTCTAAAATTTCAAAGAAAAAGGTGTTGTCATGTGGAAGAGGTTCGGTCGTCATTAAAACAAGTTCTGTCTCTTCAGATGAGGAGGTCAGGAATTTCCTCATGTGAAAATTGAGAAACAGAGAGGATCCTGGTAATGCCAGTTGTTTCTGTTAAAAAAATTTTTTTTTAATTGGAATATAGTGGACTGACAATGTGTTAGTTTCAGGTGTACAGCAGAGTGAATCAGTTGTACACATACATATCTGTGCTTTTTCAGGTTCTTTTCCCATGTGTGTTATTCCAGAGTATTGAGTAGAGTTCTCTGTGCTATACAGTAGGTGCTTATTAATTATCTATTTTATGTGTAGTAGAGTGCTGCTATGTTAACCCCAAACACCCAATTTATCCCTTCCTCCACTATTTCGCCTTTGGTAACTGTAATTTTTTGTTTCAAAATCTTTGAGTCTGTTTCTGTTTTGTGCATCAGTTCTTTGATACTGTTTTCATTTTTAATTTAATTTAATTTAATTTTGCTTTTCTTAGGGCCGCACCCGCGGCATATGGAGGTTCCCAGGCTATGGGTCTAATCAGAGCTATAGCTGCCGGCCTATGCCACAGCCACAGCAATGCCAGATCCAAGCCGTGTCTGCGACCTACACCACAGCTCACGTCAATGCCAGATCCTTAACCTACTGAGCAGGGCCAGGGATTGAGCCCACAACCTCATGGTTTCTAGTTGGATTTGTTTCCACTGAGCCATGATGAGAACTCCTTTTGTACCATTTTAAAATTAGATTCCACATATAAGTGATACCATATGATATTTGTCTTTGTCTGACTTATCTCACCTAGTATTGGAATCTCTAGGTCCATCCATTTTGCTGCAAATGGCATTATTTCATTTTTTATGGCAGAGTAATATTCCACTGTATATATGTACCACATCTTATTTATTTATTTGTTTGTTTGTTTATTTATTTATTTTTTGCTTTTGCCTTTTCTAGGGCTGCTCCCACAGCATATGGAGATTCCCAGGCTAGGGGTCTAATCGGAGCTGTAGCCGCTGGCCTACGCCAGGGCCACAGCAATGCAGGATCTGAGCCACGTCTGCAATCTGCACCACACCTCACAGCAACGCTGGATCCTTAACCCACTGACAAAGGCCAGGGATTGAACCCACAACCTCATGGTTCCTAGTCGGATTTGTTAACCACTGAGCCACGACGGCAACTCCTATGTACCACATCTTATTTATCCATTTCTCTGTTGATGGACATTTAGATTGCTTCCATGTCTTGGCTATTGTAAATAGTTCTGTAGTGAATGTTGGAGTGCATGTATCATTTTGAATTAGGGTTTTCTCTGTATGTATGCCTAGGAGTGGGATTGCAGGATCATATGGTGGTTCTATGTTTAGCTTTTTAAGGAACCTCCATACTGTTCTCCATAGTAATTGCACCAGTTTACATTCCCACCAACAGTGTAGGAGGGTTCCCTTTTCTTCACACCCTCTCTAGCATTTATTGTTTGTAGATTTTTTGGTGATGGACATTCTGACTAGTGTGAGGTGATACCTCATTATAGTTTTGATTTGCATTTCTATAATAATTGGTGAAGTTGAGCATGTTTTCATGTTCTTTTTGGCACATGAAAATCTATCTTCTTTGGATTCTCCATTTTTTTTCTAGCCAAATATTCTAATGCTTTTATGAGCATATGTATCATTATTTACCCATAGTTCTAATTGAGATCACTGACCCAGAAAAGCAGCCTTACTAAATCAGCTAGTAATTTAGCCCCATTACTAAATTTCCTTTTCAAGAATCAAAGAGTTATACTTGAAAATTCTTGAGCAAGAAAGCTACCTGCTAGTGTACACTAACCTAAACCAACAGGTGTGGTATTGGCTCTAAGCCGCTGACTTATCCAGCCGTCATCATTTGTGTATGCTTACATATTGACCATGCTCTTGTTTCATTTTGAGGGATTTTAGAAGCATTATGAATCCCAACATAACAATTATAGTAATGTTGCAAATGCTGGTAAGAAGAAGTATAGGTTATGATGTAAACAGAGCTTTGATAACTAAAAACATGGAAAGGGATGAGGCAATGACAAGTACCATAATTTATTGTGAATTAGTCATTTGACTAATGAGAGAAAATTCTGCAATGCAGAGTGAGTCAGCCAAAATGTGAAAAGTACAGTATGTGTATACTCAGCTAGGATTAGGGAGATATGAAAGAGTGTGACTGATGGAAAACTTTTGAGTGTGCAGCTAGAGGATCAAAGTAAATTCTGAGTGCACATTAGCTTAATGTAAATTCAGTGGAAGGTTAGGAATTTGAGAACCTAAAAGCTAAGCATCGTGTACCACTGACGAAACTTCCATCAAGTTCCAGATGGAGCTCACTCCCATCTGTGCGACATCAAAGTGAGTGGTCAGCACACTGAGGATGAAACTGTAACTGGTGAGGAGTTCCTGTTACCCTTGCTGTGATTGTCACCAGGAGGGTTATTTGCTTTAGAGGATGGTCCACAGACATGAAATTCATAGATACCTGATCATTTGATGCAGACAAAGTTTAAAGCTATGATGGGCCAACACACACACCGATTTGGTGGAAATGATTTGCAGCTACAGTTGAAACCCCTATAACTCTTTTTTGCAGAACATCCAAGACCCATAGAATATTGCCAAGGATCGATCTGTTGTTTTAAAAGCTAACCCAAGAGTCTAAATTATACTTTATTTCTGAAGATTGTTTTATTCTACCCCATCATTCCTAGTCAAAAAATAGTGTAACCTGAATATGCTACCTTTGAAAATCTGGCTCACTGGGTTAAGAATCCGACTGCAGTGGCTTGGGTCAATCCCCAGCCCAGTGCAGTGAGTTATAGAATCCTGTGTTGCTGCAGCTGCACCATAGGTTGTAAGCTTGGATTCAGTCCCTGGTCCAGGAACTCCCATGTGCCACAGCTGTGGCCATAACATTAAAAAAAAAAACTTTATTATTATGGTGCCCATGGGTATTGACTTCCCCCCATTTTTCACTTAATCACCATTATTCTGATATCTGGGTTGTTTACTTATGTTCAGATTCTAACTCAATTCCATATGGAATTGACTAGTTTTATTTATTTTTGATTTCTGAAAGTTGTGATTTATGGTTAAACATGACTAAGTAAAAGCATTTTTCTACTTCTTTACCTCAATATTCACCAATAAAACTGTAAAAATATATACTAGAAAAAGAACCCCCCCATATTAAAAAAAAATAAAGTATCAGCTACAACTGAAAACTTTCATAAGTGAGCATACTTAACTAGTATGAAAATCTGAATGGGCGTTAACAAGAAGGCTGCCCATGAATGCTATCTTGAACCCAGAGCAGAACCTATATTTCCCTAAAAGTAAGCATGTTTGATCTGAAAGGACAGAGAATTTTCGTTAGCGATAAAGTCTAGGGGTGTGGGTAGGCCAAGAAAGAAGTGGGAAGTAGTTCTGTAGAAACTTTGATACCACAGAATTTCAGGTTGGTACTGAAGGAGATGAAGCACCTTCCTCTTTATTTTTAAATCATCTACCTTAAGGAGGTGTTGCTAGGTGAGGGACGGGTGGTACCAGGTGTGGTAAAGGGGATGCTTTGTAGTGTAAGTGCAGTCTGAACATTGACACTTCAGTTGTGTAGCGAGCAGACCAACCCTAATCTCTTTTCATTACAGGCATCGTTTCAGCATATTCCTTAAACTGTTGTTGAAAAGATGGTAATTTTGGAAAATGTGTTGAGGAGCAGCAAGCATTTCTTTTGCTTAACTCCAGATAAGCATTTTCCCCAGACAATAACAGACTTTTTAAGAGTGTTTAAGATACACATGCCAAAGATGCCGTTGACTGCTTTGACTTAACCCTCTTTTCGTCTCTTTACACATTCTTCTATAGACAGCCAGCTACATATCAAGATAAGTAATAATCACAAAGAATTAGCATGGGGCCTACAGGCATAAACTACAAAATAAAAGAGAACAATAGCATAATCAGAACACAAATTAAAAAAATATATTGCAGGTTTAATTAAATAGGAGAAGACAAACTTTTCAGCCTTGAGAAAATGTAGGCTACTGATTTCCCTTTAAGAAGAATTCAGCCATAAAAAGATAGATGCACTCCTTTGTTCATTGCAGCACTAGTCATGATAGCCAAGACATGGAAATGACTTAAATGTCCACTGGCAGATGAATGGACTAAGAAGATGTGGTACATATATGCACCATGGAATACTATTTAGCCATAAAAAGAACAAAATAATGCCATTTGCAGCCACATGGATGGAACTAGAGATTCTTATACTAAGTGAAGTAAATCAGAAAGAGGAAGACAAATACCATATGATATCACTTTTATCTGGAATCCGATATATGGCACAAATGAACCTAGCTACAGAACAGAAAATAGACTCACAGACATGGCGAAGAGACTTGTGGTTGCCAAAGGCAAGGGGACAAGTGGGATGGACTGGGAGTTCATGGTTAGTAGATGCAAACTATTACATTTAGAATCAATAAGCAACGAGGTCCTGCTGTACAGCACAGGGAACTATATCCAATCACTTGTGATGGAACATGATAGAAGACTATGAGAAAAAGAATATATACATATACATTTATATATATACATATATATAAAACTGGGTCACTTTGCTGTGCAGCAGAAATTGACATAACATTGTAAATAAACTATAATAAAAATTTAAAAAAGAAATGCAAAAAAAGGAACTCAAGGGAAACATGCTCATTTTCAAAGAAAAAAATAATAAAAAAGTGAAGGAGGAGTTCCCGTCGTGGCACAGTGGTTAACGAATCCGACTAGGAACCATGAGGTTGCGGGTTCGGTCCCTGCCCTTGCTCAGTGGGTTAACGATCCGGCGTTGCCGTGAGCTGTGGTGTAGGTTGCAGACGCGGCTCGGATCCCGCGTTCCTGTGGCTCTGGCGTAGGCCGGTGGCTACAGCTCCGATTCAACCCCTAGCCTGGGAACCTCCATATGCCGCGGGAGCGGCCCAAGAAATAGCAACAACAACAACAACAACAACAAAACAACAACAACAAAAAAAGACAAAAGACAAAAAAAAAAAAAAAGTGAAGGAAGTGAAAAGAGAGCTTGGAGTGATCGGAAATGAAATGGAAAATAAAAACATTGGAGGGGTGAGTAAATGAATGAACATGACTGAAAACACAACTCCAGTTACTGAAGAAAGGACTACAAAAAAGCTGAACAGAAAAAAAAAAAACAACCAGGGAAAACACAAGCAGATAAGTTCTCTGATATAAATATCTGGATGTATAAAGTTTATCCTGTCCTAGAAAACAACTGATATAAAACTATCCACAAAAAACATTTACTAGAGGGCCTCAGGAGTAAAGAACGTATCCTTTTATTTCAAAGAAGAAAAATTAAAAAACGAAAATGTACACAAACACAATATTAGGCTAGCTTCAGTCTTTCCACAGCAACATCCAGTGCCAGAGGAGAGTGGCTCCATAACTAAAATTCCTGACAGAAATTAAATATAACCAAGGAATTTTATACCCAATTGTATTATCCTTCAGGCTTAAAGTTTAAAGCATTCCTCATATGTAAGAACTCCAAACACAGCACTTATTACTTCTTATTGAAAAAACATTAGGTAATTTTAGTCACCCAAAAGATGAATAAAAATTAAAAACTCATGAATAAAGAAGCCATGGTAAAAAGGACTGGTGTTAAGCATGGAAACATAAGAAATAGTAACTCAAAAAGTCTTGGAAATACTGATTGGAGAACTAAATGTAAATGTTATAAACTCTGATACAGTAAAATGAATAATATAATTAACACAATTTAGTGATATGGGAGAGGTATAGGAAGAAGTTATTTTTATAGTAAGGACAGTACATATTGCTAAATCAGAAATAAAATTTAAAAAAAACTGCATTTTGAACTTTTCAGTGTTTTTCACAATCTATATTTAATGTTAAATGATTTTTTTTTTATAGAAGCACATCTCTTATGGTAAGGAAATATTTCATTTATACTTTTTGACTTCTATCTAAGGCACACAAAATTTAATGAGGTTTTTTTGCTCTAAAATGGGATATATAGAATGATTTGTTTTTGCATCTACTTCTTTGTATTAATTATATTAATTTTCTATTCTTATCAAAATGAGAGTTCTACCGATCAGAAGTCTAACATGGATCTCACTGGGCTAAAATCAATATGCTCCTTATATATGCTCTAGGGGAGAATCTTTTCTCTTTCTCTTTCAAGTTGTTGATAGAATTCAGTTTTTTTGAGTTTATAGGACTGGGGTTCTTGTTTTCCTGCTGGCCATTAACTGGCCATTCCCAGCTTCCAGAGGCCACTCCATTCTTTGGCTCACGTCCTTCTTCCTTCATTGTCAGAGCCAGAAATGACAGATTGGATTCTCATGATTTATTGCTCTGATTCTTCTTCCAGGGTGGCATCACTCTGACTGCAACTTGAAAAAGTTCTGTGCTCTTAAGGACTCATGATTTTATTTGGGTCACCCAGATGATCCTGAATAACCTCTCCACGTCAAGCCCCACAGCCCTAATCACATCCCCAGAGTCCCTTTCCTATATGAGGTAACAAGGGAGTGAAGATTGAGACGTGGACACACTGTCCATCAGTCCATCTCCTGCAGTATTTTTCGGGAATATTAAGGATAATCATTAATAAATGGTCAATATCTAGTGATTTTTAAATTGTAAAGAGTTTCATATTGGTTAAATTGAGACAATGAGTTTGTATTACTTTGGCATAAATAATATATTTGCTGTTCTTTAAATATATTATCTGAGAAGATGTGTGTATGAGTAACAAGTGGAAGAAGTAGACTAGAGATCATTTTAAAAGGACTTAGATCTACAAAATCAAAAACTGTTTTGATATTCCTTTTGTGAAATTACAAACACAAATGGGAATAGTGTATAGAACTTACTACCTCGGTTCATAAGTGACTGTTACAGTTTTGAGGAGTTAGGAGATAAGACTAATCTTCAAATACTTTCTAAAAATAGGCCAGGAAGTTGAACCTGATACATGGGAAAAAAAATTTAACAGGATTAATTGGATCTGTCTTGGAACTAACAGAAGGGTTGATGGACCTGAAATCATAGAGGCTTAAAGAATAACAGGCTGAAGAACCCTAAAGATGCCGATTATAATAATGTTTCATGAAGTTCCCATCGTGGTGCAGCAGAAACGAATCCAACTAGGAACCATGAGGTTGCGGGTTTGGTCCCCGGCCTCGCTCAGTGGGCTAGGCATCTGGTGTTGCCATGAGCTGTGGTGTCGGCCGGCAGCTGTAGCTCCAATTTGACCCCTAGCTTGGGAACCTCCATATGCTGCGGGTGCAGCCCTAAAAAGCAAAAAAAAAAAAAAAAAAAAGGAATAATGCTCCATCATTCTGTCTTAATTGCTTTGTGGCTTGTTGTTTTAATGCCCGTTCATTTGCTGAAATAAAATACTTTCCAGTGAACTAGTAGGAACCTTAAAGTTGAAGGCCGTCTTTTGATCCTTGACTAAGCATTTACTTTGTCCGTAGTCCCGGTGTAGAAAGCACTGAATAAGCTGCTGCATTCAAGCATAGAGTTACTTTCCGAACGTCTCGGTCCTTGGACACTTGGGATTCAGCTCCCCTCAGTGTGCTTCCCTTCTCCTTAGGACGATGGCCTCTCCCGTCCTGGGTACCTTGGTTCCTGTCTGCTGACTTCAGACAACTGTGTCATATTTTGTTGTCATGGGTCTTTTCATTAGGGAAGGTGTTATGATACAGTCTGCTCTGTAGTGACCAGAGCTGGAATCTGTCAGTAAAAGATTTTAAGCAGATGGTGATTCGATCCTCTTTGTGCTTTAAAACGGAGTAAAAGGCAGTATGTGGGTATATGGACGACGAGAGGGGAGAGAGTGCAGATGATGGCTATTGGCTTAGTATAGAGCGTGGGTCAGCACATTATAGCTTGTAGGCCAAATCCGACAGCATGGTTTTGTAAATAAAGCTTTAATGTAACACAACCATGTCCATTCAGTTTCTTATTGTCTGTGGTTGCTCCTAGGCAGCAGCATTGGGGTTGAGCAGTCGCTATAGAGCTAGTGCAGCCCAGTAAACCTAACCTTTTTATTTAGCTTTTTAGAGAAAACGTTTTTCAACCCCCAGCACAGAAGAGCAAGACTAATGATAGACACAGACCTCGAAATGGTCTGTTTATTTCCAAGAACTCATTCTAGGTGGCTACACATTTGTTTACAATACTTCTTTTGGAGTTCCCATTTTGGCTCATTGGGTTGAGGTCCTGACGTTGTCTCTGCGAGGATGCCGATTCCTTCCCTGGCCTTGCTCAGTGGGTTAAGGATCTGACATTGTTGCAAGCTGTGGTGTAGGTCGCAGCTGTGGCTCAGATCTGGTGTTGCCATGACTGTGGTGTAGGCTGCAGCTGCAGCTCTGATTCTACCCTGGCCCAGGAGCGTCCATATACCACAGGTGTAACCATTAAAAAAAAAAAATCTCTTGCTCCACATAGGATTTTTGTCATCCTTCTTTGGAATTATCTTTAGAATCACACAGGAAAACTGGTTGTGTCATTTATAGTCATTTATTTATTTAAAAAAATCCTTTTAAAATCAAAATCTTAGTCGGATTGTCTTTCTTATTTGTCTTCTCACATATATCCAACTGAGTTTTAGTTGTTTTAAAACTACATATACATCTAAAGAACAAAGGTTTGCCAGCTTTGAGGAGATTCGAATGAAGTTATTTTAGGGGAGTTTGGGCAAAAGTTAGATAATGTTTAAGACTATAAGTAATCATACTTCTTATTTATGGGTCTTTTTGAAAGATGAAGTGGAATTAATGCTTTAGCTGTTGTTTGTCAAGAGCAGATCCTCAATGCTGTAAAAATTATTTTTTTCACATATTAGGCACCAGGTAATTTCTTTGAAATTGTTTTATTTCCTGCATAGCAAACACTTTTTACTTTGTCTCTCTCCCAGTCTCTCCACCTGGAATCTCACTTCTTTCCCTTTAAGAGTTTCTTTCCGCTCTTCTAACATATAGTTCCAGCAGGAGCTGCCTGTCCTTGCCTGAGCTTGGGCCCCGGGACAGTGGCTGATTGGTCAGGGGAAGTGAGGGCGCAGGGCAGTGAACTCCACCTGTGCAGCTCTGGTTTCTCCTTTGCGGAGCTGATTCATGCACAGTTGGGCACTGACCCAAGTTGGCCCATAGGAGTGGCTCCCTAGGGGTTGTGAGCTTGGCCTGGAAAGTCTCTCTCAGATGGTACGGTTGGGTGCCATGAGGACGGAGAGCGGCTGGCAGCCAGGCCTCGTATTTGTCACCATGGGGGTGACCCTGGTCTTCAGGGAGGGTGATGTTGGTATCCAAGGAAAAATCAGAAGATGATGGAGAGAGGAAATCCTGGAAGTGCCCACGTGCCTGGTTCCTTGTTTTCGAGGCCCCACCCATGTCCTGAACTCCAGTAATTTGGTCCTTTACCTGTTCCTTGGAGTCCTGGAGTGCATAGTTCTCTGTCTCGTTAACTAGTTTGAATTTGGCTTCCGTTACTTGCAATCGGAAGAGTTCAGACTGATTTATGCTACTGAGAGACTATTCTATCATCGCTTAAAGCACCGAGATCGCATGTGTCACATGCTGTCACACTCAGAGTCACATTCTATTGAATGTGCAAGGAGGAGGCGCAGAACGTCAGGAAAAGTCGGGGAAGTCACAGCGACAAGTTTCCCAATTAGAAGTAATTTCCGAGGCAAGGAAGAAAGAGCTGAAGGTGTGCACGCAAGAGCCGTGGTGCTGGCGGGGCGCGGGGCCGCCCAGGGCAGGCGGGGACCCGGGGACCCGGGGACCTCGGCCGCCTGGGCAGCTGAGTCCCGCGGCTCCCAGCTCTTCCCGCGAGTTTGACCTCGTGCTCACTCGCAGATGATTTGTATCAGATACACACATGTGGCAGCACACAAGGCAAACATGTGTTCCCAAAGGCTAGAGAAAGCATTTCGGCTTCTGTCTCAGGGTTCGGACCCTGGAACCCGAAGAGGAAGTCCTGCCTCGCTTCACAAGGCCTCTGCTCCTCCACATATGTGACATCTGTGTAACTTCTCGGTCTTAGATTGGTTCTCTCTGTCACTTAAATGATATCTCTGAACATTGTTTTTTGCTTTGTCAAAGTCCTCTGTTCCCTCTTGACGCCCACATTTGCAAGAAGAAAACAACACGCCTCCCGCCCCGTCGCTCTCTTCCTCCTTTTGTGCATCATCCTTTGTCAGCTTCACGTTCATTTGTACCCTTTTGCGACCGGAAATGACATAGCCTGTCCTGCAACCACAAGCAAGTGTTCCATTTTTGTCTGGGGAATAAATATAAAAATTGAAAACAGTGACCAGTATTTGCATGATTATGGCTGTTGCTTCATGTTGGTCCAAGCAGGGTGTTGAGTTTCCTTCTCCAAAGTACCCATGGATGCGAGAAGCACCTGGGCCGCAGGGAGAAACCTCCTGCTTGCGTTGCTTATAAATCGAATCTTTGTCTTGAGTGCCATGGATTGTTTCATTTGTCACCTTACTTTGTTTCATATTTGGAAGATTACAAATTGGCACAGATCCTGAATCCTTAAAGTACCTTTTTTTTTTCCCATTCTTTGTTTGACTTTCTTCCTTCCAGCCCCCTTAAATGAGCCTGTCTTCGGTCAAGCTTTCTTCATTTTCTAGGTTACTTTACAGAGTCTTCTGTCTTCTTTTTTCAGGATGGATGGGGTGATGTGTAACCATTACCCAGACTTCTTTGGCTTCTCTCCTTGGCTGGACCTCCATTTCTGGATTTCCTGTCGCTCTTGTATATTTCGTCATTTTTCTTGGATATATCCTCAAGAAGTTTTCTTCGAAAAAGGCATGTGTGTTGGAGTTCCTGTTGTGGAGCAATGAAAATGAATCCAATTAGAAACCATGATTCTGACTAGGAATCATGAGGTTGTGGGTTCGATCCCTGGCCTTGCTCAGTGGGTTAAGGATCCGGCGTTGCTGTGAGCTGTGGTGTAGGTTGCAGATGTGGCTTGGATTCCCTGTTCTGTGGCTGTGGTATAGGCTGGCGGACTATAGCTCCGATTCGACCCCTAGCCTGGGAATCTCCATATGCCATGGATGTGGCCCTGAAAAGACAAAAGACAAAAAAGAAAAAAAGGAGGTGTGAGAAAGTTTCTGAATGGTTATGTATCAGGAAGCATCTTTTTTCAAACTTGATGAAAGCTTCTTTGAGTATAGAATTTAAAATTAAAAAGGTTTCCCCTCAGAATTTGTTTTCTTGTACCCATTCAGGGCAGCTTTTCCATCTGAAGACATTTTTTTTCTTCAATGCTAGCATTATAAACTAAAAGAAACTGTACAATTGAATTAAAAAGATGTCAAGAATAACTGACTTTAGCAGTGTGAGCCCTTTGTATTTAAGTTTGTTCAGCAAAACACTTTGTTTATAGTTTTAACAAGAATGTCAAGTTCATTTTTATACAAATAAGCATTTTAGTTTATATTTCATCAAAGCACAAGAATGCTACATATTAGAATTTCTTATCAACCAGATCAAAATAGCAGATATATCTTAAGATTTTAATTGCAATAAGATATTGTTCTAAACTCTGGATATAAAATTAAGTATTTGGCATTCTGACTCACGGTTCTTATTGAATTGCTTGTGAAAACCCACGTCATAATACAGATGTGCTTGTTTAATGCATTCTTACAGCATATGTAGGAAGTGTACACATGCTTCTTGTGGGTGAAGATTTCAGATCAGCAGAGAGGAGAGCTCCATGTCATATTTGTAAAATACGATGCTTGTCAGAAATATGAGCTAGTGTTATTTTATAGGGAAAGATAATAGGTTGAGCAAAAGCTTCGTCTCAGGAAAGCACAAATTGTTCTAGGCCAGTTTGGCCGGGGCGAGCACTGACCAAGAGCTGCGGCTGGGACGTTATCCCCACTTGCCTGATGGCCCAGATGAAGTGGTAGTGCCCAAGCCAGGGTGGAGATGCTGGCAACAATTAAAATGCCTCTCCCGCATTTCCCTAAAACATCAGTTCTTTTTTAAGGAACGGAAATGTCAGCTGTCACGTTGTTTTATATATACTAGCTTTTGAACTGGACCAGTATCTTTGATTCCAAAGGCGTCATCAGATTTAATTCCAGAAGGCAGAAAAGCCAAGTTGTCCTGTGAACTGATGGAAGTTCGAGATTCTGAGACTTTAGATAGTCTTCTGGTTGGGTTTGTCTTCATTAGGGCCACCTGACACAAACGTCACACTCTGGCGCCTTCACAGCAGATGTCTGTTTCCCACGGTTTTGGAGGCTTGCGAGTCCAGGGTCAATCGCAGACAGACTGGGGGCTGGTCTGTAAGCGGGAGCCCTTCCTGGCTCATGGAGGGCTGACTTCTCCCTGTGTCCTCGCAGGGCAGAGGGGCAGGGGAACCCTCTGGGGTCTCCTGTATAAAGCCTCCAGCCCCATTCACGAGGGCTGTCTCTCTAAGGCACCACCTCCTGACACCCCTACACTGGCAGTTAGGTTTCAGCAAGCGAATTCTGGGCGAACTCAGAAATGCAGCCTGTGGCGGCTGTGTCTCGAGTACGTGTTTTAATATTGGTTTCCTCTTCTGTAAAACTGGCCGGCGTGACTGGTCTTCACCAAGACCTTATGGCATTTGTATCATCTGACAGGAGAAAACGTCCAGGCGCTGGATTAAGTGTCAAGATCAACCGAGGGGACTCGGTGGTCTCAGTGGGCGTATAGCATATGTTTCCCTTTCCTGTTTGGTCCACAGAGGATGTGCAGATTGATAATAAGATAACATTAGTAAAGGGAATAGACTCCTTTATTCTCATAGAGGCAGAAATCTAAGGGTTAAGCGTTCTTTGGCAGCACAAAGGTGATAAGACTCCTTAAATAGCAGACCGTGGAGGAAAGCACCTGAAGTGTGCGTTCATTAAGTGTCACTTTTCTCCGCCAGCAAACGCCGGCCGTGTCCTATGCATTGAAATATGAATGTTCCGGCTGGTCAAATGAAGGTTTTCCCGGAGGACGGTCCTTTCAAAATGGGGCATCTCTGCCTCCTTTCGGTGGCCATGGATAGGAAAGATAATTCTTTCAGGTCTATATTCTTTCCATTTATTAAGCAACAAAGAAATGTTTACCTTCATTTAGTTAAACTCATTAAATTCCTTATGAGTCACAGTTCTGCTGCATCTTACAGACTATTCAGTAGCTTTTCCCTCGTGTAGGTGTGGAAATGGCAAATCTCAAGATGTCAGATTTAAGTGACTCTGAAGTAGGTGGCTTGGCATTTGTGGATTCTCTTACTGTTTTTATCCCCCCAATTGATTTCAGGGGTATAACTAATTTGCAAAGTTACAAAGTGTTCGTTTCAAGGGTTCAGCAAAGCGATTCAGTTGTACGTGATATATTCTTTTTCAGATTCTTTTCTCCTATAGGCTGTTACAAGATACTGAGTGTAGTTCCCTGTGCTATCCAGTCGGTCCTTGGTGGTTATTTTATTTATAGTAGTGTGTATATTTTAATCCCAAACAACTAATTTATCCTCCCTCGTTTGGTTACCATAAGTTTGTTTTCTATGTCTGTGAGTCTATTTCTGTTTTGCAAATAAGTTGTATCATTTTTTAAAAGAATCCACATAAATGTACGTCACATAATATTTGTGTTTCTCTGTTTGACTTATTTCACTTAATAGGATCACCTCTGGGTGCATCCATGCCCATTTGTCCATTGTTTTTATGGCTGAATAGTATTCCATTGTATATGTGTGTCACATCTTCTGTGTCCATTCATCTGTCAGTGGATATTTAGGCTGCTTCCGCATCTCTGCTAGTGTTGCTGCTATGAACATTGGGATATGATGTATCTTTTCAAATTAGAGTTTTTTTCTGGCTAGGTGCCCAGAAGTAGGGTTGCAGGATCATATGGTAACTCTATTAGTAGTTTTTTTAAGGAACCTCCATACTTTTCTCCATAGTAGTTGCACCAGCTTACATTCCCACCAACAGTGTAAGAGGGTTTCCTTTTCTCCACATCCTCTCCAGCATTTATTATTTGTAGACTTTGTTTTTTTTTTTTTTTTTTTTTTTTTTTTGCGTTTTAGGACGGCACCCATGGCATATGGAAGTTCCCAGGCTAGGGGTTGAATTGGAGCTATTGCTGCTGGCCTACACCGCAGCCACAGCAGTGTGGGATTTGAGCTGTGTCTGCAACCTATACCACATCTCATGGCAATGCCGGATCCCTAACCCGCTGAGTGAGGCCAGGGATCAAACCTGCATCCTCATGGATACTAGTCACATTGGTTTCTGCTGCACCACTACAGGAACTCTGTATTTTTTTGTAGACTTTTTGATGATGGCTGTTAATTTGCATTTCTCTGTAACAGTGATATTGAGCATCTTTTCACGTGCCTGTTGGCCATCTGAATGTCTTCTTTAGACAAATGTCTACTTAGGTCTTCTGTCCATTTTTTGCTTGGGCTGTTTGGTTTTTTTTTTTTTTTGATATTAAGCTGTATGAGCTGTTTGTATATTTGGGAAATTAATCCCTTGTCAGTAGATGCTTAAATTGCATTGCCCACTCCTAATCTTCTCCATTGACGTGTGGATTATGACATGATGGAGTATCCAAAAGGAACATGAAATACAGTTTGGATTGATAGTTAGTATGTGCTCATTGCATCCGCCTGCAGGACTTTCCTGGTGAATGAGGGTGCAGTAGGGGTCTTAGACCTAGAAACCTCAGCAGGGATCCCCCTTTATAGACTCCCAGATGTTAATGACGGAGGGCGACCAGAACCCTACTCTCCCAGGTTGAGTTTCCCAGGAAGCAGCCTCTGAGTCAGAATTTAATGTGCAGAGTGTTTACTACTGAGCTCCCATGGATCCTCCTGTGGAAGGGAAAGTGAGGAAGCAGGTGTGGAGAGAGGGAGAAGTTGAGCATTGACGCAGGTGCATGAACAGTCTAGGCTGACGTCTTCGGAGTTCTAGAACTAGAATGAACCTCCAGAGTTTTCCCAAGGTGGGCTGAGATGGCCAGGCTTTCATACTACTCTGTTCATAAGGTATTTGATGTTGGCCATCCTGGGAAGATGCGTGACCTTGGGGAGGGGGTGGTAGCCTGTTCTGATGAAGGCCGTCCCCAGAGGGGCTGGCAGGGACCCCAGAAGCTGCTGTAGCAAGTGCTCCCGTGAGGGAGCATCTGGACCGTGCATCGCAGCGTCGCCACGGCTGCTGAAAACTCTGCGCAGGCGTCCACGTGGGCAAAGCGGCTGCTCTGCCTCGTGGAGGCTGTGCTGGGTCACAGGCCGAGACATCCCATTGCCTGTGTGCAGGGAGAGGCAGGGAGGGCGGACCCGGCTCTGTCTTGACATCACACCACAGCCATGACCACCCATGAGCTGTGGCCCAGCCATGCCCCAGGGCCTGGACGGTGTGAAGAGCCGCACCCTTGGGACGAGCTTGCGGGGAGGGAGCATGGACCACAAGGGGTCAGCCTCGAGCGCCTTCTCCTAGGGACCCAGGCACGCGGTGGGTGGGTAGTGCGAGACACCTCCCACCCTAAAAGCCTGTCTGCCCTCCTCAGTTTTGTGGGGTTTCCGTTTGCATAGCATAGTTAAAACTGAAAGGCAGTTATTCTGAAACTTAAAATGAGTTTTATACAAAAGTCATTGATAGGCTTTCCTGAATGTGGCATCCAGAGAATGCCCGTGGCTTAATGGGTGGCATCCAATTTTAGTGAATTTACATGGGCTTTACAAAGGAATTCCTGGCCGGGGCTTACTTACTATGGGATTTGTTGTTGTTATTTTCCTTTATTTGTTTTATTTTTTTAAAACTTTATGGCTTTTAGTTCGTGAATCCCTCACCGCTGGTGCTGAAAAGTATATGACATCTCAGTTTTAGAAAATAGAGGCCACAGCCTTCTTTTTGGAGTTAGCAGTTGTCCTTCGTGGCAGGGATTATTAGATTTCCATTTAAGTAGACTCTACAATAATGGACAAAATATTGAAGGAGTTTTAAAGGTGTCTGTGTGCATCCAGCCAAATACAGCCTTCAAATACTGCCTGCCCCCTGGGATGTGCGCCTTACTGCCTTCAGGCAGAATTGGGCCTATTGCATGTCCTTAAGAGTTATTGTGAACAAAAGCAGAAGCCTTATTATTTTTTTTTGAGTGTGTTATAGTTCTGATATTTGTCCGCCCTGGTGTAAGTAGTTAAGAGTTACTTTGATTCTCAGCAACTGCTGATAATGTAATGAACTCCACGCATGCATGGATATAGAATGTATCGTCTTTCTATATATTATATAAATACAGTAGCTCTAATGCCTACACATAACCATTTTTCTCATTGTTTAAGAGCGAAGACCTGGTCAGGTTGTCCTTTTCTGTCACGATTCCGATGTGGAATCGTGAACGGGTTGGAGAACAAACGAGCTTGTCATTAGCAGATGAGTTGCCGCTACAAAGCTCTGTGTTGAGGATGCGTTCTTTTTTACTTCCCTAAAAAGCATTTCTCTTGGAGAGCAATTACATCTGATTGACATGTTTTCATGTGCCTGCAGCCCAGATGCATTTTTTTTTCCTTTGGAACACTAAACAGGACTAGATCAAGGACTGTTATTTCATATTTCTGCTCTTGTTGTTGTTTTCTGCTATTAACTAAAATCAGGATACCAGAGAAAAACTTAGACACCTTGTAAAGTACAACTTAAAACAAATTATAAAATATGTATAAAGAGACGTGCGTTTCGTCGTGGGGGTCACTAGACTATAGCTGAGATGGAATTGCTAAAAGTCAATTGAAAGGCAAGAGTGTGCAGCATTGGGCATGTTAATATTAGCAGCAGCTCGTGAATATATTTTCTGTGTACACGTGGGTAATACCGTATTTCTCCTAAAGATATCTCGGTGTGGTGTTGGTAGGAAAAGCGCAGGGGCCGACACTTGTGATTTGTGGCTTTGTCATGTGTGATTTGGAACCATGCGGTCACCGGTTATGGCATTTCTTATTCAGTATGTGAAAAAGGAGAGGAAGGAGGTGATTTCTGTGCACACTTCAAGCGGTGACACTTTGCGACTGTGTGAAGTGCGTGAGTCGTTTCTGACACGACCTCCTGACGCGGAGTCACACATGTGGATGGTGCCTTGTGGGTACCTGCAAGTCCGCGACCCCTACACAGCTCCGGCCAACAAGAGGAGCGGATACTCCAGTGAGGTCCATCTTTTCTCCTCCTTCAGACTAGGCTCGTGGGGACAGGGACAGTGCCTTACGTACATTCCTAGTGATGACTCTTCATCTTTCTACACGATCAACTCGCAAAAACCAGTTTATAAATGAGTGATTAAATGACATCTATTATGAATGATTATCGCTCCCTACGATGAGCCGATTTCTGCTTGGAATGATTGTCTTTGAGGATGATTTAGTATATTCAGTCAATATCTTTGCATAAATAACTTGGGTATTTTTGTGGCCCTGGGCGATTCCAGTATTCACTCTGAGCTATCCTGTGCTGTATCAGTTTTTCTTAATCTTTCAAAGGTGGTTTGTAGGTCGGCTCTAGCCTGAGGGGAGGACCCACTGACTGACTTTCTCACTTTTTTTTTTTTTTTAACTTTGAACAAACTTAGAGCTGATTGACTGTGTTGTGTCCACCTCTGCTGTACAGCAAAGTGACCCAGTTGCACCTATGCTTTGCCACTGTTTGATCAGGTTCTGCCTTCTCTCTTCCACTCCTTTCCTGTATTTCATACTGGGGGGCGGGGTTATAAACAGGATGCAGGTGATGTAAAAGTCAAACATTAGCAACGTGGCAGTGTTGGCATTGGATAATCTCAAGTGCGGAGTGTACATATTCCATGTCATATGATAATATATGGTACATATTCAAATCATGAGAAAACCATCACTGCACCCCTCGCAGGTGCAAGTCATTGTCCAGGGCACTAAAGCAACATGTTTTGGGTCTTGTCACCTTCAGAGAACTCTCCAAACACAGAGGAGGATCCAGGGAGAATCATAGACCCCTGAAGACACTCTGGGGAGCTCATTGCCACAGCAGCGTGGCGTGTGTCTAAACTCTGCCTCTCACTTCCCATCCTGACAAAATTAACCATTTTCTTTGCTAGCCCAGACTGTGGACCTTAGACATGGCGACTTAGGAGAATCCTATGATAGGAATCTTTTGTGATTTGATACCAATAAGAAGTGATTTTGAAGTTGCTTTAAGAGGACATGACCCATCTACTTGGGTTTTGGGTGTAGTTACTGTGCAGAACTCCAGATGTCAACACGAATTTGTGTTGTGTTTCTATGCTAATATGTCTCTGCAGGGTTAATTTGAGAATACTGATTCTTTTCTCTGTTGCTCAAATTAACTGTAGGAGTGATTAGCAGGTATCTGGATTGATTAATGTTTCAGTGTTTTTGTCACTTTTTTAGGGGAAGCGGAATGTAGCACTGAGTTCTGGGGAATTGTGATGAATAGTTTTGACTTCTAAATTACTTTTAAAATTTCCTGTAGTTTGTTACTTTCCCACAGAAAGTTTAAGCCTTGCTAGTTATGGGGTCTTTTATAACAGGGTGGCTCCCCTCTTGGGGTGGCACATGCTGAATGCCTCCTGCATGTACAATTCACAAACCCCCAAATTGCAGGGACTGAAACCTCTGAACTGCTGGAGAAGATGGTTTTATGGGGAGACACATTCATCTTTTTAAGAAGCCCAGTCCGGCGGGGGAAGTAAACACTGCCCAATTTCTCTAATAATTATAAGTGTGAACATGCTAAGAACTGTCTCACAGGAGCTGAGCGCTGTGGGAGAGCAGAGTGTAAGCTCCGTGAAGGCAGAGAGGCTTTTATCTCATTTGCTGAGATAGTGTTTACTGTCTGGCACAGAGCAGGTACTCAACAGATGTGCTGATTTTATGCTTAAATCTGCCTTGGGTTTTACAGTGGAGTAATGTTTCAACTAAGCTTTAAAGAGTAAATAAGATTTTCTTTATCAAGAATAGAGAACATTTCAAGAAGATGCAACAGCAGGAACAAAAGAATGCAAGTGTTCTGGTAGCTGCATGTAATCCAGGGTAGCTACAGTGCAGAGTGTTTGTTCATGGCTGCACATAGGGCTGAGATGTTGAGCCAGTGAGCATTAGAAATAAATAGCAAAACCCTGCTTGAGCTGCTTCTTGCCGTCTGGATGGTTCTTCTATCCTGAAGAGTCTTTATATGGATGAGATCCATACGACTAGCTCCCAGTCAAGTAAGCTGGATCCCCAACACATTTTTCATGTTTCACTAATAACGTTCCCTCACTAACTGCTTACTCGTGCTAGTTAGTGGTTGTGTGTCGGTGGGTTATGTGGCATGTGGCTCACTGTGCATGGTTCGCTCTGTCCGCAGATTGTTAAAAAACTTGTTCACCATATTGTTACAAAATTTGTTCAGTGTTAGAGAAGATCCAGGGAGTTCCCACTGAGGCTTAGCGGTAACGAACCCAACTAGTATCCATGAGGAAGCAGGTTCCATCCCTGGCCGCGCTCAGTGGGTGAAGCATCTGGCTTGTCTTGAGCTGCGGTGCAGGCTGCAGACCTGGCTCAGATCCCACGTTGCTGTGGCTGTGGTGTAGGCCAGTGGCTGCAGTTCCGATTGGACCCCTAGCTTGGGAACCTTCATGTGCCTGGGGAGTGCGATCCTAAAAAATCAGAAAAAAAAAAAAAAAAAGAACTAAATTCTTGGTCTGTCTTGAAAAATAGCAGGGGTGAGGATCCCAGGCCTACTTTCCATTCATTCCATCCTGAGAACGCTTTGCTGGAATGCGCATCCTCGACTCTGCACGGGCTGCTGCCTCCGCATGGCGCTCACATGCCCGTTATGGCTGCAGGGCCTCTTGGCTCGTCTACACTGCTCACCCGGCCCGTTCGGCGTTGGAGTTCCGCCTCAGCAGTGTGGCTCCTGTCTAGCCTGGGTGTGTGTGTATCCGTCTCTATCAGCATAAAATAAAGACGTTACCCCTTTGAATGGATGTGTTCTCTACAAATGTTTTCCCACAGCACATTGTTTCTTTTAATCCTGCTTTTATTTTTTTCTGGTACAGTTTTTACTTTTTGGTGTCACATCTTTTATTTTGCTATAGTTTTCTATTTCCTTCTCCTCCTTCCTTCCTCCCTCCCTCCCTTCCTTTTTAAAGAGAATTCTTTTAATTTGTAACATCTTCCATTGATTTTTCCTCTTCTTTCTGTTCCTTTTCTCTCTTCCCGTTGACTTTCGGTTTATGAATTCCTTCTCTCTCTAGAGGTTTAAAATAGATTAAATTATGTATACCTCCTGAGATAAGTTATAATTATTTTTGGCTGGAAACTTCCTTCTCTTCTGACATGTTGCACAAGACTACTCAAAACCTGAATAAATATGAATAGTGGGGTGTAGTTTGAGTAGTCTATTCGTTTCTGCTTATCTGTGTTATACTTATTAAGGTCTAATTAGTTTAGCTTTATGTATTTGAATATTTTGTTAAAAGTAATTTCTCCCTCTTTAAAACAGTTGGTACTTCTCCATTTATACTTTCAAATCAATTGTAGAATTATTTGGTCAAATTCCAGGAAAATTCCATTGGGATTTGAATTAGAATTTTAATGATTGCACTAAAACTTTAATAAAAACTCTTATTTAAAAAAATTACTCTTCCTATTTAGAAACATATTAGTTCTCGTCCTTTATGCAGTTTTCTTTCTCTTTTATGTCTCATAAAACATTGCTTTTGTCACATAAGACATTATTTCTATTAATTTAAATTTTGCTTTGTGATTATAAATAAGATCTTTTTGTTTTATATATTTTCTATTATATTGTTACTTAGAATACAAGAATATTTAAATCTTATCTGGCCATTAAGCCAACATTTAATTTAATTCTAATAGCTTTTCATTTGATTTCTTTCTATTTTTATGTTCTAAAATCAAGTCACCATGGAGTTCCCATTGAGGCTCAGTGGGTTAAGGGCCTGATGTTTCTGTGAGGATATGGGATCTACCCCTGGCCTCACTCAGTGGGTTAAGGATCCAGCGTTGCTGTGGCTGTGGTGTAGGACACAGCTGCCGCTCTGATTTGACCCCCGGCCTAGGAACTTCCCTATGCTGCAGGTGCGGCTGTAAAAAGAGAAAGATAAAATAAATTAAAAAATAAAAATAAATAAAATCAAGTCACCTGTAAATAATCACACTTTGTCTCTTCCCTTCTAATGTTTGTAGTTTTGTTTCTGTTTTAAATCCTAAGAATTTTAATATAATATATATGAATTATATATATTAACATATCTTAAGAATTTTGATTATATATATATATATATCCTTTAGCATACTATAAGAACCTCATCAAGTGTCAGGTGATATTATTAGTAATATTGCTATGAAATAATAACAGTTCTTTCATATATCTATTTTAATGAGAATTATTATTTCAGCATTAAAATGTAGGCTGATGGTTTCAGTTGGCATCTTAAAGACATGTTAAGAAGATACACTACTATTGAGATGAGTATCTTTTAAAATTGATTTGAATCTACTAATGCTATACAGTAATAGATTTTTCTAATTTTAGGTTTTTCATGGATTCCTATAATAAATACTGTTTGGCTGTAAGTAGATTAGCTTTTTCTACATTATTGAGTTCTAGTTGATAGAATTTTATTAACATTTAAAAATATCTTTATTAAGTGACCTTCAGCTGCATTTTTTCTGGAATTTGTTAGAATTATAAAAATTAGGATATATTTCTTAAAATGATCTGAAATACTTTTAATCTTTGTCTTTTCTCGAAACAGCTTATATAATGTGGCCAATATCTGTTCCATGAAAGTCGGAAGGAATTCGAAGGCTTTTACTAGCAAGTCTGTTGTGACACTGAGTTCCTCTTCTGGGGGCTCAGATGTGGCTTTCAGACAACTTTTTCAGTTTATTTTAATTTTAACCCATTGTGCTCATTTGGATGTCTTTGAGTTTACACAAAGCTTTACAGTCTAGTTCACTTAAAGCAAAATGACACATCAAGATTTTCCTCTCCATTTATTAACATTTTACTCACGAGGTTTAGCATCTTTCAAGATCTGCAGGTATCCCCTGGCTATTTTGGAATGAAGTGAACTCATTCCTGAGCACTGCCTTGATGGTTATGAACTGGCAATTTCAGCACATACCCACGGAGGCAATCCAGTCAGATCTTTACGGCACCGTTAGCCTGTAATTCTCTGGTTCTTATGACTCTCGTGCAGGCCTAGACCTCATAAAGCTCTCTGTGTTTTAATTCATCTTAAGACACCTTCCCTAACAAGCGTTTGGTCTGCCTTAAGATATCTTTCCTCATAAGCATGTGCTTTTAGATGCTGTTCTCATCCTTTAAAAAGCAATGAGTGCAGCAGTTAATTAACTCATTAGGATGTCATAAATCCCAACTCCAGCCATGACCACTGACTCCTCCCCCACCTTCACCAAGAGCATCTTCATTTATGATGAATTATCCCCTGGGCACGCAGTGCAGAGGTGGTTGACCATGCAGAACTCAGGGTCAGACACAATAACACAGTCTATACTGCCGGCTAATGACAAGCCTCCTCCCACTACTTACCTTCCAGTGCCCGGGTGCCTTTCTGCTTCACTGAAATCAGCAGGCATTGATGACAGAACGAGGGGGCTTCTCTCCCCCACATTTCAATTCTCTGGAAAGTAAAATCTTCAGGATGATTTGTGCGTGGGTAGATGTATGGGGTTAGATCCCTGGCTCGTATGGTAATGAAGCTGCTTATTTGAATTTAACACGGAGGGCTAGTAACCGTTACTTTTTTTTTTTTTTTTTTAAGGTGCTTTTTACATAGAGTGAATACAATTAGGAACTGTTCTGGGTGCCTTTTAAAATCTTAATTTTCTTCTTCATCTTTCCTCTATTTGATTTTAAATATTTGCTTTTGCCAAATGCTGGCTACTGATAGAACTTTGGACCTTTTTCCTTCTTATGACTCTCCTTTTACAATTGCACGTTTATAACCTGGGGTTCATTTGATTCATTTTCAATAACGTGAAATTTTGAGAATATCCATTTATTATGGGCTGAGTCAGGTCCCTGCCAAAGAAATGTGTAAAAGTCCTCGCCTCCAGCAGCTCTGAATAGACCCTAGGGAGGGTTGCTGCTGCTGTAATCAGTTAAGATGAGGCCACACTGGAGGCAGGTGAGACTTTAATCCAAGATCACGTGTGTCTTTATGAGAAGACAACGTGAAGACACGGGGGAGGATGCTATGTGGACCCAGAGACCAAAGTTAGCGTAGCTAGAAGGCAAGGGATACCAGCGATGCAACTGCTGGCACCTGGAAGAGAAGCCTGGATCAGGCTCGCCCTCAGACCTCCTAGTGGGAACCTGCTCATGCTTGGCTCTCAGACTTCCGGCCTCCAGAACTGGGAGAGAATGAATTTTTCTTTCATTTCTTTCTTTCTCTCTCTTTCTTTCTCTCTTTCTTTCTTTCTTTCTTTCCTTCTTTCCTTCTTTCCTTCTTTCCTTCTTTCCTTCCTTCCTCCCTCCCTCCCTCCCTCCCTCCCTCCCTCCCTTCCTTCTTTCTTTCTCTTTCTTTCCCTCTCTCTTTTTTGTCTTTTTGGGACCACACCTGCAGCATATGGAGGTTCCCAGGCTAGGGCTTGAATCAGAGCTGTAGCCGCTGACCTACACCACAGCCACAGCAACACCAGATCTGAGCCATGTCTGTGACCTACACCACAGCTCATGGCAACGCAAGATCCTTAACCCACTGAGCAAGGCCAGGATCGAACCTGCGTCCTCATGGATGCTAGTCAGATTCGTTTCTGCTGAGCCATGGCAGGAACTTCTGAATTTCTTTTTAAAGCAACCCTGTTTGTGGGATTTTTCCCAGCAGCCCTGGGAAACTAATACACCATCCAGGGCACACGCCTAAGGAATGCATTTTGATCCTAACTGAACGGCTTTACCAGTTACAATTTGCGTCACACTGACCAAGTCATTGTACCTCTCTGAACATCTCTTCCTCATCCCTAAAATTTGGATACTGTTTATACTTTGGAATAAAGAGATTATGTTTGTCATGCCCCTACTAGAAAGCAGTGGCTTGGTTTTTCTTTGCACCACTCAATTTTCAAGGACTTTATTGAGTCAACCATAATGGAGACCAAGTTGCCGCCTCCCCAATCCCCTTCTGTACCCCAAAGTAGACTTTTAATGCTACAGTATGTGTAAGCTCGTCTGAATAGCAAAGTAGTGACGGAGTGGGGTAGATGTTATTATCATCCTCATTTTAAAGGTGAGGCAACGGCCGCTCTCAGCAATGGCGTCATCCGCTTATTGAAGGTTACAGCGTTAAGTGTGGACCCAGAATTCAGACACTTGACTTCCAGTCCTAAACTTTCTAATTCCATGCTTCCCAGCATCACAGAAGGCGTAAAGTGGCAGACCCTTCAAAGTCATGACCTCTCCACATCAAATATAAGTGACTTTTCAATTAATCACACTTTATGTCTTTATTGTCCAGAGTTTAATGTGTTTCACCAGAATCATTATTTTTTGATTTCTCTGATTTGACTTATTATTTGGACAAGATTAAACCAGTTGCATACTTCATTCTAAAAGTCATTAATAAAAAATTCATAATATGAACATTTATTGAGCACCTCCTATATTCCCAACACTGTTCCAGTCTCTAAGAATATAGTCGTGAAGTATAAGTGTCTTGTCCTTGTATAAATAATAATAAAACTAGTGCTATATATACCTGTCACATTTTTTATAATGACTTTTATTTTTTTCATTATAGCTGGTTTACAGCGTTCCATCAATTTTCTACTGCACAGCAAGGTGACCCAGTCACACAGACATGTATGCATTCTTTTTTCTCACATTATCAGGCTCCATCATAAGTGACCAGACATAGTTCCCAGTGCTATCCAGCAGGATCCCATTACTTATCCATTCCAAAGGCAATAGTCTGCATCTATGAACCCCAAATTGCCAGTGCATCCCACTCCCTTCCCCTCCTCGTTGGCAACCACAAGTCTATTCTCCAAGTCTGTGATTTTCTTTTCTGTGGAAAGGTTCATTTGTGCCATATATTAGATTGCAGATATAAGTGATATCAAATGGTATTTGTCTTTCTCTTTCTGACTTACTCCACTTAGTATGAGAGTCTCTAGTTCCATCCATGTTGCTGCAAATGGCATTATGTCATTCTTTTTTTTATGGCTGAGTAGTATTCCATTGTGTGTATATACCACATCTTCTTAATCCATTCATCTGTTGACGGAAATTTAGGTTGTTTCCATGTCTTGGCTACTGTGAATAGAGCTGCAGTGAACATGCAGGTGCATGTGTCTTTTTCTAGGAAAGTTTTGTCCGGATATATGCCCAGGGGTGCGATTGCTGAGTCATATGGTAGTTCTCTGTATAGATTTCTAAGGTACCTCCATACTGTTTTCCATAATGGCTGTACCAGCTTACATTCCCACCAACAGTACAGGAGGGTTCCCTTTTCTCCATACCGCCTCCAGCATTTGTTATTTGTGGACTTACTAATGATGGCCATTCTGACAGGTGTGAGATGCTACCTCATAGTAGTTTTGATTTGCATTTCTCGAATAATCAGTGATGTTGAGCATTTTTTCATGTGCTTGTTGGCCGTCTGTATATCGTCTTTGGAGGAATGTCTCTTCAGGTCTTTTGTCCATTTTTCCATTGGGCTGTTGGCTGTTTTGCTGTCAAGTTGTATAAGTGGTTTTTAAGCCCTTGTTAGTTGGATCACTTGAAACGATTTTCTCCCATTCTGTAAGTTGTCTTTTTTTTTTTTTTTTTAATATATATAATGGTTTCCTTTGCTGTGCAAAAGCTTGCTAGTTTGATTAGGTCTCATTGGTTTATTTTTGCTTTGATTTCTGTTGCTTTGGGAGACTGACCTGAGAACACATTTGTAAGGTTGATGTCAGAGAATGTTTTGCCTGCGTCTCTTCTAGGAGTTTGATGGGGTCTTGTCTTACATTTAAGTCTTTCAGCCCTTTTGAGTTTATTATTGTATATACTTGTCGCATTTGTGAATAATTACAAGTAAAAATTACCTAAGTATCTTGCTTTCTCTTTTGTTTCCTTCTGAGTGAGAATTATACACCTCCATTTTTCTAGTTTATCATTCATATTTTTGGAATTTGAGAAGTGTATTTTTATCACGTCTTCCCCCCGTTTGTATGCCAGCTATGTCTTCAGAGCTGGTGGGTCTTCGCCAGCCTGTGAGCTCTAAGAGCCAAGCTAGATCCAGCTTAAGGCGTGAGTTTCCTTTTGTCGATTCTAATTGGTCCCGGAAGGGCTGATGCTAACGCTCCCTGACAAATCTGATCGCCTCCTTTCTGACTGGTCTGCAGGTACTGCGGTTTTATTCAACCACTGTTGGGCCGGAAAGGTCTCTTTCCATCACGCCCTCATGCGGACTGACCTCTGCTCTCCTTCCTGGGTCTTTACAACGCCTGCGCCTTCAGCGACTGCTCTTCTTTCTTGGATGCTCTCACCGGTTCCCGTTGGAGCCGTAATTCCAAAGCCATGGTTGTTGTTCTGCAAGCTGAAGAGTACTCTCTTGCTCAGCTTCCTGCAGCACTGTTCAGGCATTTAGGAGTACGCGAGGACGTTGCCCTTCAGTGACCCGAGCCAGGGCGAAGATGACCGTGGAAGGTAGAGTTGGGCATTGATGACCTAACACCGAGAGTCAGAGACAAAGACACAAAGAGAAAAACCAAGTAAATCTATTTGGTAAGTGAACGTGCCAGTAAAGTTGAATTCTTTTTTTTAGAAAATTGCCTTTTCTGATTATACAAATAATACATGTACATGGTAGAAATGAGGCCATACAGATATACATATAAAACAAAGAAGTAAACATTTTCTGTAATCGCACTGTCCAGAAATAATTATTGCTAACATTTTGGTATCTATGCTTCCAGATTCTTTTCTATGCATACATCACCTAAAACAAACAGAACGAAAGAAAAACGAGACCACGCTCTGCATATTTTGTGGTGTCCTCTCCCCCTTAATATAACGTGGCTCTTTCCCCACATCCATAAATAAAGATCTTCTTCTTCATTTTTAGCGGCTGCATTTTATGGAGGGACCGTCATTCTCTGAACTTTCAAATCCCTTTCATGGTCATGGATGTTCCTTAGACTTTTAACCATTGTAATAAATTTCGTGATAAACATTCCTCAACAAATGTCTTGACACATCTGTCTGTTTAATATTCAAAATAAATGCTTAAACTATCACAGCCGTGTCTAAGCGGTCCTCTTCCTCCCCCAGCTCCCTTTCCTGTTCGATTAGCATGTCTACAAGATCTTTCAAAACCTGCTCTTAGCCTATTTCTCTTGGAGAGCTAACGTGGTCACCCCACAGCCTCCACTGCGGTGACGCACGCTTTTCCCCCAGGCCAGTGTAATGTCTGCGTCTTAATTCTTCTTTCCTGCTGTTCTTTCTCTCTGAAATGTTTGCCCGCACCATGTCCTATTCTGTGAAGTTTCCGATTATCGTTCAGGTCCAGCGCCAGTGTTAGTTCTTCTCTGTCTTTTTCTAACTCCTCATACGTAAAATCAGTTTCCCTCGTCCGCGCTCCTGTCGGTCGTAGCGTCGGACTGCGGTGTTTCCTGATGATCTTTCCACCTCTCAGTTGGCCAGTCCTCAGATCCTCGGTAAGCGTCTGCTCGGGGCCAGGCTCTATGGCAGGTGAGCAGAAAGGCTCATTTGACTCATCTTATGCAGCTTATATTCTTGTATATTTTGGTAACATTATTGTTTTTCTTTTACTGCAAGGCTGCTTGTATGGTGAAGAAAACTAGAAACTACTGGATGTTTGCCCGAGAATTTGTCAGTTCAATTACGATCCGTTCCTACGACAGTGTAATTTCCCGTCTCTACCACTAGGGAGAGCGTGGACGGTGGACGTGGGCGTGATTCTAGATGGGCCAGAGGGCAAATCGCGAGGAAGTAGCTTTCATCTCATTGGTCAATAATAATAAACGATCCGTGGCTCCTCGGAGTGTGTGGCAAGAAAGATGATGAAGTACACTCTGCTCAGAGGCCTGTCGTGGGCCTGGGAGGGAAGGTTTTGGCGTATCTGGGCTTGAGGGAGGTGATGCTGTAGATGGTTAGCGTTTGGGACCCCAAGGGGCCATGAGAGGACCAGGCAGGGAGCGGAGGAGGGGCTGGGAGGAGCCGGGGTGGGGCGAGGGCCTTCCCTCAGCACCCTCCTTAGACGTAGGCGCCTGACGGCTTGCGGCTCTTCGGTTGCCGCTTGTCTTCTACCGTATCGTCCTGGTGGATGGTGTCCTGTGCACATTCTCGTCCCTCCTCCTGGCCGAAGACGGCTGACCTTGCGTTCTCCCGCCAGGTCACTCGTGATCTGAGTTATGTGGAGGTTTTCATGGGCCCTAAAGTGGGCTCGCCATGCGCATTTGTTGACCTGTTGTAGATATAAGCAATGCTGTTAAAAACATGCCGAATCTACAGACTTTTATGTTGTGTCTTTTGGTATGAAAGGCGCCTTGAGATTGGATGACTGTATCGCCTGGTGTGCAGGGGCCAGTGTTAGGTTAAGCCTGTTGTCCTGGCACTCTAATTAATAGAACCCTCTTTCATTCTGCCATAGTAGTTTCATTTGCTCAGTGTAAATTTTTAATGGTAGTAACTAGAGATATTTGGGGGGGGGCCTTTTCAGATTGGCTTGAATAGCAAAAAAAAGAACAAAACCTCTCCAATATAACCCTTAAGTCAAAAGAAATAGAATAATTGGTATGGGTTAGGAATTAGGCTTTTATTCCAGGAGGGGGAGAGGGAGCTATGGAACAGAGGAGATACCAAGTATTTCTAATATGGAAATACATCTTATTAAAGCAGCGTATTTAATCATTTAAATTAAATCATACTGTGCTATAATGGCACAGTAACGACCTTGTTCTTTGGAGAAATACTCAATATTGATTCAAGATTATTAAAAAAAAAAAGACTAGGAAGCTCTTGAATGTTTTTGACGTTCCCTGTCATATATTAGCATAAAACAATAATTACCAAATTACATGGTATTCTCAGGAACAACTCTTAAGAGCCTTGGAATCAAAATAACTCCATCAATATCAATAGATTCAATATGTGGCTTAGCTTTAATTGCACTTAGGAGAACCTGTTTGTTTTTAGCATTTGAAAGCAAGTCTAAATTGTGTCCAGTGGGGGCACTTAGACTAGCAGGTTTTGGCACCTGCCTCAGGTAAGGAAAGTTTTGTTTATTTCATTAGTGCCTGATGCTTTGACAGACTATGGCTTTCCACTTACTGCAAGAAGAGCTGCCAGCCATCCCTGCTGGGAGAAGCTAGTATGGGACTAGCAATGAACTTTGGAAAGAAGTTATTATGCCTTATATGGTTGATCTCCCATGCAAATAGAAGAAGCATTTCATAGTGTAGCTAAATGGAATTGGTATTTCATCCAATGTAAATGCATGCCAGCATGCTTTCCGGCTTTTATCAGACACTGCATCTCTCTCCAAAGTAGATTCCAAGTTCATCCATCTACAGGGCAGCTGCAAGGCAGGACTGGAGTATTGCAGACACATGGATCTGTAAGAAATAGAAAGGAATCCATCAGACCAGCATGTGTTTACCAATAATGCCTGACTGCAGGTTCTAGGGATCTGACCTCGGAGATTCTGCAGGTCTGAGGTGGGTGCTGCTGTTTTTAAAACAAATGCTGTCCTTCTGACAAGGAGTCGGAAGTTTATTATAAGAAATGCTCTCTCCTTTCCCTCAGCACGGAGTCAAGCCTCTTGATGGATGAACAGAGGTAATAGGCGTGGATCCTACTCCTAAGGGAGTTAGGAGTGCAGATACGACCAAAATAGCAATCGCCAACACACGCCGAGCATCGATGTGCTCTGTGTCCGAGCTCTTGGCCTCGCTCTTTCCTCCGCACACGCCGCTTTGCTCCAGAGGCCTCTGCGCCACTCCTCCAGGTCTGCACCAGGACGTCCTCCTCGTAGTCAGGCCCTTCTGCATTCAAGGGAACAACGGCAGTGATTTATTTTTTTTATGTTCCCACTGTCTCGATTTTCTTCTGAAGCACTTAAGCAACTTGGTACAATATTTTAATACTTTATATTTTACCTATTGGTCTCTTGTTGGAAGTGGACCCCAAGAAAGCAGGCATTTCCCTCAGTTTTGCTGACTGCTAAATCTCCCGTGCCCATCGAAGTCTGAAACAGAGTGAGCACCCAGCAAGTGTCTGTTCGCTGACTGAATGACATCTAACCCTTGGTGAACACCTCTTACTTGCTGTTCTAAGAGCTCCACACGCAACCATTTACTTAATTCCTCTAGGAAGTCTGGGAGGTGGAAACTACAGTTATGTCCACTGCAGAGAAGACAGCTGGCGCAAGACACCGCCAGGGGCCGTGCATCCAGCAGGTGTGACATGCCGGAGCCAGGATTTGAGTCTGGGTGACCTGATTTCACACCTCATTCTCTCGACTCTGTGGTCTACGAATGTAGAGAGCATCTTTCACGTTCTTTGTGGACAATTTAGAGGCCGAGCTCTTACGTTGCAACATTTGCCGAAGGCTGAGGGCAGAAGTGAGTGAAGGAAACACGACAGGTTCTCCCCCTGCTTTTCTGTTCTTTTCTTCTCCTCCACAGGCGCGTGTTGTTGTTAGAGAGCCTCCCTGTTTAGAATAAAGCCAATCGGACTTTTGCATCTACAGGGCTCGCGAGGCTGCTGATGGGCATGGGAGGGAGACGGGTGGCGGCGAGGAGAGGTCTCCGTCTGTCTGCCCTGCTCTGACCAGATGGACGGGAACCTCAAGGGTGATGGGTGGATCCACCCGTTTGAGCCGTGTGGGCCGAGGTCGGATCCCCGACTTGGATGCTGCCCTGGCTGACTTAGCTGCGGCGGCTGCTCTAGCTGATGGCCAGCCTTGTCTTTTAACCCCCACATGTACCGCTCCCCAAGCAGAGTGTTCAGCCAGAGACAGTTTTACCTCTGCTTTTCAGCTCTGGTAAACATTTTGTGTTTTTATTTTAAAATTTGTACTTTTTCCATTATAGTTGGTTTACAGTATTCTGTCAGTTTTCTACTATACAGCAGTGACCCAGTCTCACACACACACACACACACACACACACACACATATTCTTTTTCTCACATTATCCTCCATCCGGCTCCATCAGAAGTGACTAGACAGAGTTCCCAGGGCTGCACAGCAGGGTCTCCTTGCTAATCCATTCCAAAGGCAATAGTTGGCGTCTGTGAACCCCAGACTCCCAGTCCATCCCACTCCCCAGCAAACATTTTAAATGTATCTGAATTCTGACCTGTGTCATTATCTCAAGGATCCTAAAAAAATCAAATAGTTATTGAAATATATGTTGGGAGAAATTTCCTGACCGTTGAGGGTAATTCTTCCCAATTCTTGCCAGAAGTGAATAATAATGTACTAACCTACCACTCCTGCGTTACCCATATCGTTGACTGATCCTTAATATGGCTCTTGGTCCATATCGATCATTAAAGAATATGTAATTGGTTATTGAATAAAGAACTCCATTCTAGCTTTAAAATTTATTACTCTGCTCATAGGCATCCGGAGTCTATAAGAATGTTCTGGTCTTCCCTTGACTGAAGGCTGGTGGGATTGACCTCTGGAGTATCCAGTAGGAGACGAAGAACAGGGGTCTCGAGATTTTAAACGCTAACCCAGAGTCCAATGTGTCAGCTTCACAAATCACCTGAAATGTCTAATAAGCACCTCACGTACAGAAAGAAGCCTGTGAAAGCTTTGTCCTCTGCTGAGCAATACTGCACTTGTAAAGATACTATTAATACAAAATTTTAATGCTCTGTGGATCATTATCTGGCAGCAGACAAACAGCAGAGCATAAAACATTAACAATGAAGGGGGGGTTCTGAGTCCTTTAATTGTTGTTCACATAAAAGCCACCAAAATCATCTCGAGCCGATTCATGGAGAATTAAGTAGATTTGGTTTAATAAAATCATCAGGTCTCTGAATAAATCATTAATGCGTCTTGATGGTTAGAAGGAAGCATTGAGACAGTAGGAGAGGGCAATGAACAGATACTCAGGGGAGGGGAAAATGCCCCTTCCGCAGAGCATCCCATTTGAAACTGATTAAGAGCGGATGAAATCTGAGTTTTGTCATGGGTCGATGTGCAACAAGTCATGAGTTGTGGACTTTAATAATATATTTTCTTCACAAGCAATAACACAGCAATTAGGAGATGCTCATTGAGGTAGAACTAATGGTGGCTGCTGTGCAGATGAGGTTTGCTGAAGGGAGCTCTCAGACACACACTAAAGCCACACTTTCCAGGTTCCTGTTGGTGTGTAATTTCGACTTTATTTATTTATCATCTCAGTTAAAGAGGGCTCCTGGCAGTAATGAGGCTACGTAGAATAGTTTAAGATGCTACAAATTATATAAAAGATAAATCTAATGATTGCCTATTCTAATGACAGTGCAATCCTGTCTCTCCTCGTGGGGAAATTGTAGGGTTGTGAGAAGCTCATAGCTGGGGAGAGCGCCGCGCTATAAATGCATCCATTATTTTTCTGCCTGCTTTGCTTCTGCATGGCTGTTCATGAAAGCTGGGTAATTCGTTCGAGCAGGAGCCACTTCCCGAATGGTTCACAGCCCTTTCGCTGGTGCCGCGGTGCCTGTGAGCGACCTGGCAAATCCACACAAATGGTCCTCTGGAGAACAGGGTGGGACATTTTTCCGAGGCGGGAGCACGGCCTGCAGCGGTGTCACCAAATAAGAGAAAAGAGCCTCTGTCACCTCCCTTCTGTTTACTGTACTTGCCCTAGAAGTAAACTCTCATGAAAGACGCGAAATGAAACCCGAGACTAGACGGTGGTTTTGAGGGTTTCTGTACTCACTGGGGAGAAAGCTGGAGAAAACGCCGAGGACACGAGCAGAGGTTGGGCAATAACGTCAAGTTGCAGGGGACAGAAAGATAATTCGGTTTTCTTTTTCATAACTGCATCTTGTTCCAGATCAAGTGATGCATTTTTTTTCCTTTCCTGAGAATCTCCCTTTCAGGATTGCCAACTAAATGCTGACAAGCTTAGGAAAGTAAATAGCAAGAGGAGGAATGGTGAAAACCCCTCCTGTAGATGAGGGAGCACGTGGCTGAGAAACGTCTCTGCCTGGGCAGTAAACAAGTGGCTTGGGGGAGCCATGCGACCTGAAATTCCTTTGCTATTTTCCAGAAAGGAAAGGTGTATAGTCAAACTTCTGTTATGAAGCCTCGTCTCTGTTAAGGGGTGAAATTCAGTTTGTGGGATCTTTTTTCATTTTCATTTTTCACCTTTCTGAGTTAAACAGCTCCCCGTCGCTCCCCCAGCCCTATACCAAGCCATGTGAACTTAGCGTTCAGTTTCTGCTTCTAGTTGTGTTAATTCGCAGCAGCCTCTTTGACTGTGCGGCTTCGACTGAGTGCCATCCCTTTCATCCCCTTAAAGCAGGGGGTGTCCTCATCATTCCGGGGTCCTCAGAGGGTGCGCGGCAAAATCCCTGATTGTCATTTCTCCCCGCTGCTGAGTCCAGGGTCGGTATTGCTACCTGGCCGGCCACTGCTTCTTCAGGGCCTGGAGGTGGCCTTGAGATCTTTGTCAGGAAGCCACTGCCCACAGGGGACGAACCCCATCAGCTCCCCTCGCTCTCAGGTGGACTCTGCCTGGTGGTCAGGGTGGCGCTGCTGTCCTGGCTCTGGACCTCATTCTTTTTTTGTGTGTTTTAGGGCTGTACCTGCGGCATATGGAGGTTCCCAGGCTAGGGGTTGAATCGGAGCTACAGCTGCTGGCCTACACCACAGCCACAGCCACGCAGGATCCAATCCTTGTCTGCTACCCACACCACAGCTCACGGCAATACCGGCTCCTTAACCCACTGAGCGATTTCAGGGATCCAACCCACGTCCTCATGGATGCCAGTCGGATTCGTTTCTGCTGAGCCACGACAGGAACTCCTGGACCTTGCTCTTGGCTCGTTCATTGTTCTTTTTATTTCTGGCCACTTTGATGGCTCAAAAATGTGAACAATTCTGGCTTTAGATTTAAAAAACCCAGCTTCCTCTTTTCTCTTAGCCATGATAAGTTCATTGCTTTAAAACCCCCAAATCTTGGTGGCTTCATGCAGAAAGTAGGAAACAGATTTTCCTGGTGCAGGTTCTGGGTCAGGGGTGCCCCACAGTGTGGACATGCTCTGTGACCCTCCCTGCCTCCCATGCAGTGGCTCTGCCTCCCCCGAGCCGGGGAATCCTGCACCCCATTCCCTGCATTCGGCCCCAGAGGAGGGAAGAGGGAACTCCCAGGTTGCAGGACTTTGAGAAGAATGAGGTCCAGTTGTATGGCTATAGCACAAGGACAGCACACTTTTTCCTGGAAAGGGCCAGATAGTAAATATTTTAGTGAACCCTATAGCCTCTGTTTCAACTGCTCAACTCTGCCACTGTAGGACAAAAGCAGCCTCTAACAGTATGTAAATGAACAGGTGTGGCTGTTCTCCAACAAAACTTTATTTGCCAAAATAGGCTGGATTTGGCCAGGGAGCCACAGTTTGCCAGCCCTTGGTCTAGGAGGTAAAAAGAATTGGTCTGGTCAGACTGTAGCAGCGTCTCTTCCGTGGTGGTCCTACTAGCTGTGTGGCTGTGGGAAAGTAACTGAACCTCTCTGAGCTTTTGCTGTGTCATTGGTTAAAAGAAAGAATAAAGCGTCTGCCTTGGTTTATCTCCGTGTTGTTCTGAAGGTCAGTCCTTCGGAAGCGGTAAGACACACACACGTATTGTTCCTTGAAGGACATATACAGAAGTGCTTCTCATTGTCATGAGGCCTCTCATAAACAGGAGCAAAACAAGGTGAAACGCTGTTTTGTTTTAAGACACTTGAGTATTAGTTAAATTAATCTGCCAAATCCCATGGGCTTAAAATAATCCAATTCTTGATTTATTCTTTCCAGTGAAAACCCCAGCTTGGATCTAATTTGAGGATTCAGTGTAGTTAGAAAAATAAATCAATGATTGATTACATCAGCCATCCTGGAAAAAACCTTTTATTTAGAGGGCTTGCTACAGAGGTAACTAGAATTTCTTTGGAAAGGAGCCTTGTACTAATAAAGCAAGTTCGACGCTCTTTGGAAAGTGTATGAGTTTGCCGGGCTGCTGTAACAAAGCACCACAGACTTAATGGAAATTGACCTCCGCACAGTTCTGGAAGTTCGAAGGCTGAGGTCAGAAGGCCGAGGTCAAGGTGAGAGCACGGCTGGTTTCCTCTGAGAGCCCCTCCTGGGCTTGCGGGTGGCTGTCTCCTCCCTGCGTCTTCACGGCGTCTCTTTCCTCCGTGCGGTGTCCTCACCTCCTCTTCTGACAAGGACGCCAATCACAGGGGATTAGGGCCACCCCAGTGACCTCACCACCTTGGTCATCACTTTAATGGCTCCGTCTCCAAATACAGTCACGTTCTGACGTCCTGGAGGTTGTCACTTCAGCATGTGACTTTGGGGGAGTACAGTTCAGGCCACAACACCAAGTTCCAACTGCCACTCAAAAAGATAAGGGTATCTCTTGGGATCCTGAGCGGGTCTTCTCCCCTTATAGCCGTGTCTTTCAGGTTGCTCCTTTCTCCTTAAACATTGGTCTTTATTGCTTCCCCCCTGCTTCCTTTTATTAGAAATCCCCCCCCCAAATCCATGCATCTGCCAAAAATGGAGTTTGGATGAAGAGAGAACAGGGAAAAAAAGTGGTTCTTTGCCCTTTTTTTTACTCTTCTCTCTAGTTTCTCTTGTTGATCTCAGAAGTTTGAGTTTAGAAGGAATAGGTCTTAGGAAATGAAAGGATTAAAAACAGATGTCAACTGGTAATACAATCAAATGTCTTTGTACCCCAGGATATGAAGAAGCAGCTATTCAATGAGCATGAGTTTGTGCATTTCCTGCCTTAAGTATTTTACACTGAGATGAGTAGGGATACAGCAAAATAGCTAAAAAATAGCATTATGAGAATTAATCAGTCATTTAAAGGACCTTGAAGATGAAAAAGCATAAGCAAGCCCAAGCTACATTATTACTGTCATACCAGCAGAAAAAAGCGCTCTCATGGAGGGCTGGTCCTCATCGATTCTGGCCAAAGCTCCATTCGTGATGAGTTATGATACTCAGATGTTACTAGTTAAAATTCAGCACTATCAAAAGGTTATTAATAAAAGCATTTTGAGTCAACGCACCCTTACAAATTAGAGCTATGTGTGGCCGATTGAGCCTGGTTCCTGTGCTGTGTCTTTCCGATAAGTACAGTGTAGAGCTACGGTTAGCACTTGATAGTAACTTTGAGTTTCTTATTTTAAACCTTCTACAGACTCTTCCTATCTCCAAGGCTTTCTCCTCAGTCATTCCACACATACTTATTGCCAGGCATTGTGCTAGCTCCTGGAGATATCACTGTTGGCGAAACAGATGTGACAGACGGGAAATTATATTTGTGACCACGTATCTGATAAGGGTCTAGCATTCAGAATATATAAAAAATGCATACAGCTCAACAAAAAACCAACCCAGTTAAAAAATAAGCAAAACGCTTGAATAGACATTTCCTCAAAGAAGATATAAAAACGGTCAGCATGTAAACGATGCTCCATGGTGTTATAGCCATTAGGAAAGTGGAAATCAAACCACCACGAGGTCATACTTCACTCCCACAAGAATGGCCAGAATTTTTAGAAAATGGAAAATAACAGGTGTTGATAAGATTATCAAAAAATTGGAATGTTCGTGGAGTGCTGGTAGGAAGGTAAAATAGTGCAATTATTGTGGAAGACAGTTTGGCAATTCCTCAAAAAGGTTAAACATGGAATTACTGTATTACCCAGCAGTTTCACTCCTAGGTATGCACCCAAAAGAATTAAAAATGAATACTCAGACAAATATCTGTAAATATTCACAGTTGCTAAAAGGTGGAAACAATCCAGATGCCCATTGACGGATGAATGGCTAAACAAAATGTAGTACATTCACTCAGTGGAATAGTATGCAGTCAGAAAAAGTAATGACGTACCGATGCATGCTTCAACATGAATGATCTTGAAATATTATGCTAAGTGAAAGAAGCCAGACATAAAAGGTCAGATATGGTATAATTCCATTTATATGAAATTTCTAGAATAGATAAACTCATAGACATAGAAGGCAGATGTGTGGTTGCCTGGGCCGGGGGAGAGGGGCCTGGGGAGTGGCTGGTCTGGTGGGGAGACAAATATTAATAGATATTAATCAAATCATTCTATAAATAATGTTATGTGTCAACTTGGCTGGATCATGGTGTCCAGGTATTTGGTCAAACATTTTTCTGGAAGTTTATGTGAAAGTGTTTTTTTGGACAAAATTAACTTTTAAAGGCGTGGACTTTGAGTAAAGCAAATTGCCCCCCTCGATGTCGGTGCCCTCATTCCATCACTGACGGCCTTCACAGAACCAAGACTGATACCCCTGAGCAGGAAGGGATTCTGTCTGCCTTTGGTCTCTGATCGCGGATCGTCCTAAGCCTTCAGCCTGGTGGCTGCCCCATCGGACAGTGGGCTCACTGGTCCTCCGCCATCGTACGAACCAATCCCTTAAAGTAAATCTCTTCTTCTCTTGGTACATATACGCATCTTGCTGGTTCTGATTTTCTGGAAAACCCTGGCTTATGTGGAAGCGTCACTGACCCTCAACGTCTGGCTGAAGGTCTCTTCCCGCAGCACCTTGTGCAGGTCTGGTCTATCACCTGACTGTGTAACAGCTACCTGCCTACTTGCCGGCATCCCTGACTCTTCCTCAGGCATCTTGAGGTCCAGGGAATCAGCTCCACAGTTTTGAAGTTTCAGCTCTGTTACAGAAACTTCTCTCAGGAAAAGTTAGATATGCCTTTACAGTGTTTACCTCCAAGTTGGTTACATATCATTCTTTGTGAAAATTTTTTTTTTTTTGTCTTTTAGAGCTGTACCCACGCCATATGGAGGTTCCCAGGCTAGGGGTCTAATCGGAGCTATAGCCACAGGCCTACACCACAGCCACAGCAACACCAGATCTTAGCCATGTCTTCGACCTATATGAGAGCTCACGGCAATGCCAGATCCTTAACCCACTGAGCAAGGTCAAGGATCGAACCTCTGTCCTCACAGATGCTGGTCAGATTCGTTTCTGCTGCGCCACGATGGGACCTCCTGAATGGGAAATGCTAGTCTGAGTTCCAAACATTTTTCAAGATGGTCTCAGTAACACTAGATCAAGGTGAAGCCAAGAGTAACAGGGATGTGCTATTGCCTGAGGCCTCTTACCTCATTCCACTCCTAAGCCTATCAGATCCACACTCTGAGAACCCTCTGGGGTCTGAGTCTTTCCCTTAAGTCTTTGTTCCCCTGAAGTCAAGAATTATATATAATTTATCGCGGAGTGTCTGTTGTGGCTCAGCGGTAACGAATCCGACCAGGATCCATGAGGTTTCAGGTTTGATCCCTGGCCTCGCTCAGTGGGTTAAGGATCCAGCCTGGCCGTGAGATGTGGTGTAGGTCACAGGTGGGCTCCACTTCGACCCCTAGCCTGGGAACTTCCATGCTGGTCCTAAAAAGACCAAAAATAAAATTATGGATATATAAACATATCCATAAATTATGAAGTATATTTATAAATTTACAGATTATCAAGTTTATAATTTATAGATGACCCCGTCCTCTGGTGGCCACCATCCTTCTTCATGAGTCTGCCTTGTCCCGTAGCTTGAGCTTGCAGGGTCCTTGTTTAGAGCCACCTGTCCGTGTCTGCAAATGCTCAGTGCCTCTATGTCTGCCTAGGACCGCTTTTCTCACTGTCCTTGTTATTAACACATGGCTGTATCACCATGAGGCACGGAAAAGAGGAGCTGCTCTCGGATGAGCTAAGACACCACGTGGGAACGCTGTCGCAACCCAGGCCCTTGGAGTAGAATTCAGTGCGTGGCGGATGGATTTTGAGAAGAGCTCTCCCTTCTGATCCTTCCTTCCTTCCTTCCTTCCTTCCTTTCTCTTTCTTTCTTTTTCTTTCTTTCTTTTTTTTGTCTTTTGTCCTTTTAGGGCCACGCCTGCAGCATATGGAGGTTCCCAGGCTAGGGGTCGAATCAGAGCTACAGCTGCCAGCCTACGTCAGAGCCACAGCGACGCCAGATCCGAGCTGCGTCTGCCACCTACACCACAGCTCACGGCAACGCCGGGTCCTTAACCCACTGAGCGAGGCCGGGGATCGAACATGCAACCTCATGGTTCCTCGTCGGATTTGTTTCTGCTGCGCCGTGGTGGGAACTCCCCTTCTGATCATTTCTGTGTCAGGAGGATCTTGGTTCTCATGAGATGCTGTCCTGACCTCTCTCAGGAGAGCACACCCTTTATTTCTGAAAATGTAATGAGAAAGCTGCCTGCCTGCCAGCCTTGTGTGTAACTGGCCCCTTACTGTAGAAAAGGTGACTTCCTGTTGTCTGCGGCCCCCGTGTGCCTGGACTCGGGAAGTTAACCATTCAGGGAGGAAGCAACATTCTTCCAGCTTCTTGCTGACTACAGATGATGGCAAGTATTTCCAAGGCGAGAAGGCTGCGGGCGGGGCTGTGCGTCATTCCTGCTGGGCCTCCTGTGACTCATTCGCCTTCATTAAACTGAGCAGAGTCAATAGGCCTTCAGTTTTCTGCACGGTCGATCCGACGCCGTCATGACAGGCTGCCGAACAAGCTCAGCCGTGTTCTCATTTATGTATTAAGCAACAGTAAAACAAGTATAAAGTAGCCATCAGTGGATAATGGGAGGACATGAGTGGTTTTGCTTACAAATCAGACCTAAAACAGTTTCCTTTAGATGAAAGTGGAGAAGGCTGGGCGCGGCCCTGTCCGTGTGAGGGAAAAAATGCCATTTTGAGGCCCAGGGTCTGCCAGTGTCCCCGCCTCCCCACCGTCTTCCGGCTTCGGCCTCACCTCCGCACCCCTCCCTTCCCGCTTCTCTCCCCACCTGGACCGCAGGCCTCCCGGCCGCTCCCCTGCATTCTGGTCCAGTGCGTTGCTTTGACCTTCAAGCCTCTAGCGGGTCAGCCCTCAGTCTGAGCTAGTCGTCCCTGCTGACGTGTTAAAAAGGTTTTTACCAGTAGTTTTTTGCAGTGACACTGTCTTTGTCACCTCTCACAAAAAGTAGCCATGTGGGACTTTCAAAAGAGGGTTTGGGGCAGGGCTTTGGAGGTGGATCTTGGGTTGAATGTGCCATTCACGTGCTGCCTGACTTTAGGTAAAAGCTATTTACTTTTTCCAGGCCTCACATCCCCTCCCCCCGCCGGAACACAGGGGTAAAATCACAGGGATTTATACAGAGAGGAACGAGGTAACGTATATGCAAGAGGAATGTTCCGAGGTGAATGGTGAAATGTCCTGTCATGGTTTCCAGGTGATGCCCACGTATACCTGTTTTCTAACTGTCCAAAAACAGGTGGGGGAGGTCCTGCGGTGGCAACGAATTGTCCCCGTCTCTGCAGCACCAGGATGCAGGTTGGATTCCTGGCCCAGCACATTGGGTTAAAGGGTCCCCCGTGTTGCCTCCGCAGTTGCGTCGTGGCAACTGTGGTTCAGATCGGATCCCTGGCCCAGGAACTCCATATGCGGCGGGGTAGCCAAAAAATTTTAAAAATTAAAAAAAAAAAGAAAAGGAAAAAAGAAAAAGGACAAAGAAGGAAAAAGCAGTTGGAGCATTTCTCAGCCACCCCACGATCTTCGGTGACTTTGAAACAAACATCCAGGCATCTTTCTTGATTTTATGGCTCAGAAACCAGTTGGGAGGGAAATGGGCAGGCTGGCCTGCGTGGGATTCCTTGCGTTCACCCGTGGGTGAAGCGGGGGTTCATGCTACACCTGCTCCTCTCCCTCGGTGTCGGGCGCCTGGTGGCCACTCAGACGGTTCCCGTGGTGTCGGGGTCGCACAGCAGTAGACGTAGCAACCAAGTCCAAGGGGCAAATGACAGCAGATGGGTGGTCGTGGGGCGGAGCGTGTTTACTTTCACCCTATTTGTTACTCATCACAGCTCAGGGTTCAGATGTGAAGTCCCTGGACTCGTTTCTCTGCGCTGACTCGTTTTCTCCATCTGCCACGGACAAGACTGAGCGTGGACCCCAAAGAGACTGGGGGGCCAGGGCGGGGGCATGTCGTGGAGCAAGCGTTTGTGTCTCCTGCTGAGATTCCAGATACGGAAATCCCGCCTTCCCCGGGAAGAGAGGCTGGGAGCCGGGGCCTTTCAGAAGGAACTAGGGTTGGATGAGGCGTGAGGCTGGAGCCCTGTCCTGAGTGGGTTTCGTGCCTTTCTTTCCTCTCTCTGCTCCCCGCCGAGGGCCAGGCCGTCTGCGCCCGGCAGAGGGCTCTCCCTGCAGCCTGACCACCCAGGGCCCTGACCTCAGGCTTCTGGCTTTCAGAACCGTGAGAAATAAATGCCTGTCATTTGGAGTTCCCGCTGTGGCTCCGCGGGTTAGGAACACTGTCCCCGAGAGGACGCGGGTTTGATTCCTGGCCTCCTTCAGTGGATTCAGCATCCACCGTTGAGGTGAGCTGAGGTGTAGGCTGCAGACATGGCTCTGATCTGGTGTTGCTGGGGCTGTGGTGCAGGACTCGGCTGCAGACCCATCCAGCCCCTAGCCTGGGAACCTCCATGTGCCGCAGGTGCGGGGTCTTAAGGAAAAAAAAAAAAAAAAGCCTGCGGTTTGTGGTTTGGAACCCACCCTGTCTGTGGTTGCTTGTTACGGTGCCTGACGCTAAGTCCGAAGGCACGGAGGAGAAGAGCGTGGCGGGGAAGGGTGTTCTAGATGTGTTCTTCATCCACTTACAAATGGGAGCATGGAACTGAGGCATTAAACGGGAGCGAGGGGAGGTCTTCTTTGCCACCACTGCCCTCGCATCCAGCCTCTGCTTTGAAGGCTTGGGGATTTGTATTCCGTTTGCACGCACGACACGAAAATATTCAAAATATATCAGAGTCTTTTCCAGCACGCCAGATCTGAATAGCCAGTGTGCTGGCAGTTTGGTACTTGACCCGTATACCCTCAATTCAACATCAAAAAAGTTAGGGGTGTCTGGCTTCATCTCCAGCCAGGAGACGTGGGATTGAAGGAGGTGGGAAAAAAAAAAACCCCGGGCTGGATAATAAAGCCAGTGAGATTTATTGTATAGATGACAGTAGGGAATTCCTTTAATCACATATTCTCAAGTGCCTTTGGGAACGTGGACAATAATAAAGTGTGTGCTGAGAGGAATCAGGGACCATATTCTCCCGGAGGAGAAACAGTGACGCTGAAACGCATCCTTCCGACCTTCCTTGAGGTGGCTCAGAAGCGCCGTCTTACAGTTGCCTGCAGTCGGGCCGAGTGGGGTGGCAGACTGGACCCCGCTCAGGGGGGCAGCGATGCTCCCGGCTAGTTCTGTCCGGGAGAAGTCGCTTCTCTGGGCACTTGGCCGTGTGAGGGAGCAGGAGCGGCACTGGGAGGAGAAGCCTCCTTTCATCCCCTCCCCGAGCCAGCGAGCCGGCCGGTGGGAGCCGCACCTTCATCCCCGGGTCTGTGTCCCTGGTCCTGCCAACAGGGACCAGACTGAGGTCAGAGGGAGTTCCAGATGGTTGGGTGCAAACCACACCACGTCGTGGCCCAGATGGCTCTCGTAATGAAATTAAATGCTGGGCCATCCATCAATGGGCGTATATTTAGCACCTATTATGTGCGGGACATGGTGAGAGGGTAAAAGGAACTCTGAGACCTGTTTCTGCTCTCATCGCGGCTGCCGTCTAATAACGAGACCAAGAACACAGGCGGAGGACACAGGTGGGCCGATAACGGAAGTCAGCTCCTGTTTCTGTTTCTGTGAAGCTGTGCAATATCAAGCATGTGGGGAAAATGATGCACGGGTTTATAAAAGCCTGCCTTAAAGATCTTTCCTTTATATGTGGGACATCAGATAGTCACAGAGAAGCTATTAAAATATGATGGAATAGGGAGTTCCTGTCGTGGCTCAGTGGTTAACGAATCCGACTGGGAACCGTGAGGTTGCGGGTTCGATCTCTGGCCTTGCTCAGTGGGTTGCGGATCTGGCGTTGCCGTGAGCTGTGGTGTGGGTCGCGGACGCGGCTCAGATCCCGAGTTGCTGTGGCTGTGGTGTGGGCTGTTGGCTGCAGCTCCGATTGGACCCTTGGCCTGGAAACCTCCATATGCCGCGGGAGCAGCCCAAGAAATGGCAAAAAGACAAAAAAAAAAAAAAAAAAAAAGATGGAATAATTTCCATTGATGAGGAGATGAGGTGGTGAGACATCAAGCAGGTTAGAATTACTGCGGCGGAGTTCCCGTTGTGGCGCAGTGGTTAACAAATCCGACCAGGAACCATGAAGTTGCGGGTTCGGTCCCTGCCCTTGCTCAGTGGGTTAACGATCTGGCGTTGCCGTGAGCTGTGGTGTAGGTCGCAGATGCGGCTCGGATCCCGCGTTGCTGTGGCTCTGGCGTAGGCCAGTGGCTACAGCTCCGATTAGACCCCTAGCCTGGGAACCTCCATATGCCGCGGGAGCGGCCCAAAGAAATAGCAAAAAGACAAAAAAAAAAAAAAAAAAAAAAGAATTACTGCGGCAAGGTCTGGGGTCTTGCTGGTTACTCTGGCTTCACTGGGAAGAGCCACTGATGACAGGCAGTCCGTGGAGAGGGCCCTGCTGTGCCCTCTTCTCAGTGCTTCCCGTTCATTATCTAATCTCTTCCTGTTAGAACCTCATATATTCACCAAGAGTGTTCCTGGGACCTGGGAACAAGTAGCATGCCCAAAGTCACAGAGCCAAGAAGTATAACAGGATGCCAGACTCGGGACAGTCCAGATTTGGGGTGGCCGTCACATAGGCATCTGGCCCTGTTCTTGGACGAATCACGATTCTTGGTTGCAAACAAGGGAAACCAACTCTAGTTAACTGAAGCAGAAAAGGAATGCACTGGAGGGATATCAGGGATTTCACAGAATAGCCAGGAAGTTCTTAAGAACCAGGCTCAAAAAATAGGCAGGAGCCAGAGGATACTTGGCAGCAAATTCTATAGAAAATGCCACAGAAACAGTCAACTTGGGAAGCTACTATCGAAGCTGCTGCCAGTGGCTACTTGCCCCTGGATCTCTGGATAATCCAGCCACAACACACCTCAACCACAGCCCCAGCCAGCAGTCACTCTGGGCCCCTCCATCTCCATGTCACATGCCTACTACCCAGCGCCTGGGAGGAGAGGAAAGGAAGGGCCTGTCCCTTCACCTTGATTCCCACTTCCTTTGGAATCGCTCTCAGCGGGGAGCACCTGCATGCTGGGTGGGCCACCGCATAAACCTGACAAAGGGCCTCTTCCAGTCTCCCCATCCTGGACTGGACGCTGCGGGATGCACTCGCCCGTCTCTTCCTACGGCCCCAGACCTTGCCGCAGTAATTCTAACTTACTTCACTTAGTATGAGAGTCTCTAGTTCCATCCATGTTGCTGCAAATGGCATTGTGTCATTCTTTTTTTATGGCTGAGTAGTATTCCATTGTGCATGTGTACCACGTCTTCCTAATCCAATCATCTCTCGATGGACATTTAGGTTGTTTCCATGTCTTGGCGATTGTGAATAGTGCTGCAATGAATATGCAGGTGCATGTGTCTTTTTCTAGGAAAGTTTTGTCCGGATATATGCCCAGGGGTGCGATTGCTGAGTCATATGGTAGTTCTCTGTATCGATTTCTAAGGTACCTCCATACTGTTTTCCATAATGGCTGTACCAGCTTACATTCCCACCAACAGTGCAGGAGGGTTCCCTTGAAAACTGAGTTCTTTCCAGTGATAGAAAGAAGAAAAGCAATATTCTGTTCTTTTTCACTCTTTCAGCCACGTTTCCTTGTTTTCTAGATCGTCTGTTAGCCATACTACATATTTAAAAACGATTTATAATTTGAATTGATATGTCGAAAAGTCTCTCAATAAGAAGGTGCCAGTGTGCTATCCCATCAGCGACTGGCCTCATTACAGCAAAAACAATGTGCTGTATTATGATTTCTTCCACCCCATGATGCTTAGCAGAGTAAGTCTATAACTATAATATAATAGATGCTGAATATAAAAGAGATGCTCAATGAAAAAGCTTTTTGAGCCAGTGATTTCCTCTGTGGGATCAGGCAGCTAATGAATCCTGTGAAGCCGGATCTCCCTCGGCCCCTTTGGGACTGAAACTTAAAGAGTTGCGAGGCAGGAGGCAGTGACGAAGTAGCTTGAATGGGATGCTTGGATGAGCCTGTTTCCTGTTGGGTGTCCCAATTTGGAAACGCGAAGACCACCCACAAAGGGTCCCTGGGCACATGCCCAAATTCCCAGGGGGCTGGAGTGACCTTGGGCAGGATTAATCCTATATAAGCAGGGCCACCCTCATTAATCATTCACAGTAAGCTCTTATTTATGAACTAATTTCAGACAGACATATTGAATCCATTTTCCCAAGCAAATGTGGAGTTGGGTACAGCATAAACAGCTAAATTATAGTTTTGGCACATGCACAGTGTTTTGTTTCATATGTAGAATTATTTGCTTCCTAGAGTAACCTAATACAATGGGAACACTCTGCAAAACACTACCGAGAGCGAGTGTTTATGGAGACTTAGATCCCATCTCCATTGAAGGAGCATAAAGCTAATTGCAGAGGGACTGTGCTACTAAAACACTCATCCTAAGGGACAGCTACGTGCGGATGCTTAAAAGAATGCTGATGTGACGGCTTGAAATTGGGACCCTCGGAATTAATTTCCACAGCTAGAAATAAGGGCGTCTTCAAATGTCCTCGGTGGACACGGATGTGTTGGAAATGATTCCTGGACAAAGTAGCTGTTCTATGAGAACATCTTTATAATATGAGATTAACATCTGGAATTGCAATTAGTAGTGAATATATCCATCTGCATTAGTGTGAAAACGTGAGAGTGTTGTAAGAGCAGTAAACAGGTAGACAGCTAATGGCTGGTGCCTGTGATAAATTGCCTTGTTGCAGTCACTTTTATTCTCACTAAACGGTCTAATTTTTCTTTTTCTCTAACCCCATATGCATATGAGAAAAAAGTCCCCTCCCAAGATATTATTTTTAAGCCATTTGAAATAAAATGCCTTAAAAAAATCCTCTTTCAGACTTCTGTTATGGAAGTTAGCAGATCTAGCTGTCTTTTATGTTGGAAAATTATCTAACTTAGAAATTATATATTGCTTTAATATTTTCATTTTCAGACATTTGGGGGCCTTCTTTTAGTGGTAGTTTCGAGCAGCAACAGTTACCCTGAGAAGTAATAAAAGTAATATTTTTATGTGTTGCGAGTGTTATATTATTCATCAGCTCGCAAGTACTGTACATGATCCTTTAAATCATTTGCATCCGTGTGTGCACGCCTGGGTGTGAAAGCACACACACAATGACCCGTGTTCTCTCCGTGCTGTTTCTCGGCTTTTGCTGTTTCGTCGTGACTTTGCTCTAGTGTTGTCTGGGAAGGTTTAAATGAAATTTATAGCATGCATCATGTATTGTAAGTTTGTCTGTCATAGAATAATCAGCATGCACACAAAAAAAGCCACATATTTGGACGGTATATTTAAGCCTTGTAAGTAATCATATACAAAACAATGCAAAAATGTGAACATTGTAAGGCAATTAATAACCTCTCTGCCAGTGTAAATACGTTTTTTTCCCCATAAATCATTTCCAGCTTGTCAAAATGGATCTGTGCTGGCAAAGAAACAAGGGTAATGTTTCAATTTTCTCCATCTGGCAAGAAATTTTCTGTTAGATTCCCTCCTTCCCTTTTTCCGTTACAGAATTTGTATGAGCCACTATATATAGTCTGATTAAGAAAGGGCGCGGGGAGATGGGGTCCGGGACAGTGCGAATATTAGGACCTTGATCCTGCATAACTGCCCCACATTGTGCATTCATATCACATGCGCATATAACTGAAAATATTTAGTTGTTGGAGCATAAAAACGACTCCCTTCGTAGCAAAACATTGCTCTCATTAAATAAAGCATAACTTTGTCTTTTTCCCCGTAAGGACTTGAATATATTTTAACTTGTTTGGAATAATTTCTTATACTGATTGGGGATGCATGTAAATCTGAAAATTTGTATCATGTCACTTTAGAACATTGTAGAAATTCCAGCAGGACGTATACACAACACAAATTCGCAATATGAGTCTAGGAAAGAATTTGCCCTTTCACGACCCAGTTTTTAAAACAAAATGCAATAGGGCAGGTGTACCGTATATACATTATGCTTGCCGATCTTCAGCAGAAGCGGAGTGTTGGTTTTTATAACCACGTAAATATCTATAAATTACTCTGCTCATGAGGGTATAAATCCACTCACAAGCACTCAAATCCATTTATTTTCATGTACAGTGATGGGTAATTTCCAACTTTCTCTTATTGTTTATAAGAACATGTTTTTAGAACTTACACACTGTGCTATCCTGCCAGTTACTCAGCTGTCGGTACATATGCAGGGGAGTGGGTTTGATAAAAATGATGTATCTCTGAGTACCTGTGTGCATCCAAGGAGAAAGCAGGCACAATGCACCAGCTATGCCAAGAGCGCCTGCGCGGCACGCCCTCTTCCAAAGATCTCTGCCTTTGGAAGGGCACACGTGATCCAAAGACCCAGAAAATTCATTTATATTTGGTTCTGGACTAAACTATAAGGTGCCTTAGGAAGCTCATTTTTTTCCCTCAAGAATGAAAAAAAAAAGGTTAATTTGTATTAGTTCAGTGATGGCACCCTGGCCAGGGAGGGAAGGAGAGAAGCAAAGCCCGCTGGACTCCAGCTTGCAGAGCTCCCAGGCAGCTCGCTCCCAGGCCCGACAGCTGTGGGCACAAACCTGCCGATAAACGTGTACCACGATGGAACTGGGAGCATTTTCCCCAGGAGAGCGGAGATCAGTGCAGCGTCTTTGGGTCGCACAAGTGAGCCGCTTCGTGCATTTTTTGTGGATGACTTTATCCATCATGTAGGTCATTGAGGAGGTGGCTCCGGTGTGTTGGTATTAATCACTGGCAGCCAGGGTGCTCCACTTGCCGCGCACCCTTATTGCGGAGAGTTTTAGCTGCACATATGGAACATTATTTGTCATGCACTCTTCGGAGACCCTTAGAATGTCAGGACGCCACACATGATTAAAGGATTGAGAAGCAACCTTCACTCTGAATATCTTTGTCTTAAATTGTCAGATCAGAGCTTTGGTGCAATTTGATGGTTTCGTTTCCTTTCACTTAAGTTTTACGGGCATACGCCAAAGAGAATTTGTGCAAAACGTTACCTGAAGGAGCAGCTAGAGCAAGCACTGGAAGTCAAGTATCCTCAAATGGATTGCTTCCTCTTCTCGCCCCACCTTAGCTCCTCTCTCTCGCTGTATTTTTTCCCCCATCCCAGGAGGACCCGTTCTTCCGCCCAAGGTTATTTTCACTCATTTTTATTCAGGATTGACTCTTCCCGTTGAGGGTCACGGGCCTCGCTGGGGTCCTGTGTAAATACGACTCCCCGCCTCCCGTGGTCCATCGCTCTGGTGTGTTGAGAACACTGTGTCTCTAGGTTGTGTCGGATTCTTCCAACCAGGGCAGTAGATGAACTCCCAGAGAAACCCACAGATCGCTTCCTTGGCATCGAGAGATCATTTCCTCTTGGCATCATAATGGAAAGTATATACTTTAAATATTTCTACAAGAACATCTTTGGACCCCAAGATCAATATTATAGATTTTTTTTTTTCAAAAAGGAATAGTATTTCGACTATACAGGAACTAAATTGCAAAATAGCTGAGGTGGCGATGGGGGGTGGCTCTGGTCCTGGCCGTGTGCACGGGTGCGGGCGGGCCCGCTGGCACCAGGGCCGTCTGTTCTTCTCACCCTGGGCCGGGCTCTTGCCCTAGAGGGGGGAGCAGTGAGGGGAGAAGGGGCCGCGGCCCGCTCAGAGCTCCTCAGTAAGGTTTTCTGTCTTTCTTCCCTTTCCTCCCGCTTGGACTGCAGCTCTGCAAGGCATTCCATTTTTAAAAGGTCAGATTGCCTTGTTTGTCTTGGAAGCCTTTGCCACTCCCTCGCCAGGAGGCAGCGAGTTGAGCCACATAGGCTGTCACAGTGCGTCCGGCTCCCACGTGCTGTGCTGCTCTTCCTGGTCGGTCCGTCTCTGATCCATCAGCTGGGACGGGATGCTGCTGCTGCTCGGTATTATCCTTAAAGTCCTAAGCAGAAGCTCCTCCTCTGTCTGGTAACCTCAGCTCTGGCCATCTTTCCTTTATCCTCAGACCCTTCACTGCCCTCATGGAGAGTCGTTCTGGATCCGGGAGGAGAGGAAGCAGTGGCTGCTTTTGCTCCTGCTTGGGAGCCACTGGGGATTTGCGCTGTGCCCGCTTAGACGCCGTCTTAGCTGAGCGGCAGAGGGCTACGCAGACAGAGGGCTGGGGCTGCAGGCCTGTGAGCCAAGGGAATGGAACCGCGTTTTCCCGTGGCAAAAGGGGGATCAAGTCATGAGCAAGCAGAATGTTTCCTTACTCGGGAACTGAGGCTTGCGGGTCGTTCCCACGCCTGCTCTGGTGCTTTAGGGGAGCAGCTCTTCCTCGGATTCTTCGTGGGGGTGGGGACCTGTGCTGACTTGTATGGATGATGAGTTGACATCAGCCTGGAGCAACTGAAGAGGTAGGAGCTAGCAAGAACGTAGTTGAGAAAGGTTTTGGCAACAGTCCTCTTCCTTCCTAGGACATGATTTTATTGTTTGCATGACGTTTGGTCGTAGCCTAAAGATACAACTTCTAGTCTTGCCAACCACCTGTGAGGTTGAGAGCATCAGGCAGGGACTGTGAAATGGATCACTTTCTCCACTTTCACTTTCTCCAGTGAGGCTGGAGTGCTTCTATGATTTGCCTGAGGCCCGTGTTTAAAGCAGTCCTATAATGTACCAAACGGAATGTTTGCAAGCCAAGGCTTTGCAGTCAAACAGACCTAGATTCTGACGTCAGCATGTAGTGACTCCCTAACCCTTAGTTTCCTCAGCTGTAGCCTGGACAAATAACACCTGCCTTGTAGGGTTGTTCTACACATAAAGTGCCGGTAAAGCTTTTGGCATAGCTGGGAGCATAGAATTGTTATACATAGTTATGTTTATTGATACAGTTTTCCATTTCATGTTATTTCATTGCAACAGTGCTGCCTAATGTACTATACTTGATTGATCTATTGATAGCATCTTTTCATTCCTAATAGTATTAATTAGAGTAGAGGAAAGAAAAAGAATGGAAGTTCATTTCCCCTCGAGTCCTAAGGGATTTGTAAGGGTCAATTTATTAATGAAATGTGAAGAACATTTGGCAAACCCACCAAATGAAACAAAGCCTTGTAAAGAGCCTTTAGAAAGAATTGGTATCTAATGGTAATGTCTGTGGAATGGAACTGTCATGGGATAATGGCCTTTTGATGGCACAGCAAATGCCAAGGCAGAGATAAGACATTTACTTTTAAAGCACTGGACAGTCACCTTTGGCTAGTGTCCTTCTACCAGGTCTTTATTTCTAATAGACCAATAATTGATACGGTTGTCATTATTTTTCTGGAGGGATGTGATGTATTGGGCAAGGGCCTTGCTCAGTCGGTGCAGTTGTTGAGTTGCTGCATGCTCACTGGTCGCCAGACCAGACCTTTGATGCTGTATTCTCTCCAGTCAGAATTCTGAGGATCCGGGATGTTTTTTCTCTAAATACCAAGTGTAACAGAATATATTTTTTTCTCACTATCAAGTGCAGCACCCCAGGATACCACGGGGGTCACCACAGGCTCAGCGTTCTCACCTGCCCGAGATGAGGCGATTCAGGAGGCGAAACCCTGAGCTTTGCGGCCGCCCTAGTGATGTGACCATCAGTTCAGCAATGATTTACATCTCCTGTAAGCAAACATCTATGTGTGTGTGCTCACGTATGTGTGTGTGTGCACGTGTGTGCGTGTGTGTGTGTGTGTGTGTGCGCGCGCACGCGCGTGCGTGCACATACCAGTTAGTGCATGTGTCAGGCAGCCATCCGGCCCCTTAACTGGGTAGCTGGTTATCATTGCTCTTTACAGAGAATGATGAAACTCTGGTAAAAATGTCTCTGATTTGTTATTGTTAATCTTGTTTCAAGGAAACATGAGACCAGGTTGACGGTTTGGATTGACTTTTTATTTGCTCCGCGTATGTAAGTTCAGCCACACGCTGTCTTGAATGTAGGTGCTTCAGCTTAATGGGTTTCTCAAGAGACAGGTTCTGGCCTTGCTGCAGCCGCGTTCCTCCCGTGGTGCTGCAGGACGGCCCTCCAAAGGAAGAAAGGCCTCTGACCTTCTTTTCCCGGCCCACCTCTAAACTCCGATAACGCTCAAATGGCAGGCGGGAGTTTCCTCTTTTGTCTCCTGTCCCGAACTTCTCTGCTACATGTCTTGCATTTTTATTTAAATGACTTTGGGTTTTAATTTATTCAGTCAAATGTCAACCAAGTGTTGTTTATCCTGTGGATTAGAGTCATGCTCACTGCAGAATTCTCTAACATTTGATTGCTAATTATTTTCTTGTTTATCCATGTGGTAGGATGTTTTGAATATTACCTCTGACCACTGACCAGTTGGAATTATAATTTTCTCTTTTTCCTAAGCATCTGCTAGTAAGGTTTGGCAAGCATAGCGTCTCAGCACATCTAACGACGGCATTGTCTTCGCTTTTATTCCATATAGCACTGTCTTCTTTAGGTATTTACTGTACTGACACCAGCTGATGCATTTGGGCTACTGGATTTGAGCCTTGTACACAGTGGGAAACCGCAGCCTTTCTAGGTTTCCCGAACTCAAGACTGTCCAAAAGGGCCTCGAGGTATAATCTCCAAGGAATTCCAGACTCAGTGAAACACAGAGCTGGCTTCAGAAACCAGAAGCTGGTTCTACAAGAGAGACCAACCTTGAACTCCTGCCTGCTCTATCCCACCGTGTCCCATTCTAGTTTTAAACTCATTTCCTTCCACCGTCCTCTGAACTCCGACTTCTTCCTCTCTCCATGCACAGAATTTGCAGAATTCTGCAATCGTGCAAAGCGGTCCTCTGCCCCTGCCAAGCAGACTGCTTGCAGCCTGGGCTGGGAAGAGAAGCACAGCGTTGGGCGTTGGCTGTTTGGGGAAGAGGGAACGAGCTTCTATCAGAGTGAGGAGCTCATTGACACAATCAATGGCATGAAAGATAAGAGTCTTTTCAAAAAGAAAAGTACAGGCTTTGGCACGCCTACAGGTTATGGGGTGAAGGAGCAGCACGTAGGAAGGTGAAGACGGAACGGTCAGGTCAGACCACGAAGCCCCGCGTGCCGGACTGGCACGTCGGGCCCAGCGGCTGGCGGAGGGGAGGCAGCAGAGGCTCTCATGAGAGGAGGGGCAGCGACTTGCAGTTTAGGAAGGGGGTCGTTGGAAGCCGTGTGGAGCGCGGGCTGGCGAAAGGAGAGGCTGAGCCCGGGCGGCTCCCCAGGAGGGTGTTCCGCTCTAATTGTGATAAAGACCTAAAGTAAAGGAAGCAAAAAGGACCAGAGCGGAGGGAGAGACGTTTGAGCGTCAGGACAGGACAGAGGGGATCGGAGGCTCGTCCCAGGTCGGGAGAGACGGAGGGGGAGGAATCCTAGGGCGTCCCCGGTGCGGGCTGCTGTCGTGTTAGGGCTCCTGGGACGAAGGCCTGCACACCGAGAGGCCTCGGGGACAGACCTTTATTTTCTCGCCGTCTGGAGGCTGGAAGTCAGGGGCTGGCCGTGCTCTTTCTGAGGCTCTAGGGAGGGTCTTCTCCAGGTCTCGCCCTCGCTTCTGGTACCCACTTGGCCTGTGGCAGCGTGGTGCCAGTGTCACGGGGCTTCCCGCAGGTGTGTGTGTCTAGCTTTTTACACGACGTTCTTTGTACAAAGACCCCTGTCCCTGGCCGAGGGTCCCACCCTACAATAACCCTATTTCCAAACAAGTTCGCATTCAAAGGTCCTAGCTGTTGGGACTGCATGTCACTTTTGAGGGGACAAAATTCAACCCAGAAGAGTCTGCCATGAGGAAGGCAAGTAGGAACCTTCCCTGAGTTTGCAGCGAGCCATCTTGTGGATGCGTCTCACACTTGGCAGCCCGACAGCTCTGCCAACCAGTTCCTTCAGATCCCTCGCTCTCTGTCTCCACTCCCCCCATAGAGATGCAGACGCAGCTGCAGCGACGGGAATAGGCGGACGCAGGCACGGGGCTCCTGCTCGAAGTCCCCTGTCGGCCCCGCCTCTCTGGGGGGCCCAGACCGAGGCCGTGGGCGAGGCGGAGGACTTAGGACGGGTCTGCGGACACCTGGAAGCGATGAGAAGGGGGACAGACGTCTTGGGCGCAGAGTAGGATTCAATGCCCAGAAAAGAGTGACCCAAGGAGAGGAAAGAGGAACAGAGGGCACAGTTCCCAGGTCCGAGGATATGTCTCTATGATTCCAGTTTTATTTCTGTCTCGACTTGGCAACTTCACAACTAGAACTAGGGTCAGCTGATCCTGCCACCTTGAAAAAGAGTATTCTTTTTTTGAAGAGAACTATTTTGGTGATTTTATTTTTTTTTATTTTTTTATTTTCCCACTGTACAGCAAGGGGGTCAGGTTATCCTCACATGTATACATTACAGTTACATTTTTTCCCCCACCTTTTCTTCTGTTGCAACATGAGTACCTAGACAAAGTTCTCAATGCTATTCAGCAGGATCTCCTTGTAAATCTATTCTAGGTTGTGTTTGATAAGCCCAAGCTCCGGATCCCTCCCACTCCCTCCCCCTCCCATCAGGCAGCCACAAGTCTCTTCTCCAAGTCCATGATTTTCAAAAAGAGTATTCTAAACCAACTGAAGACCCTGGGCTGTGCTGTATAAAATTGCCAATACTTGACCATTTATTTTTTACCAACAATTTGGACAGTTTCATTAAATTCAACATGAAATAGATTATTTATATACAACGGATACATTTAGAGAAAGCAGCCTGTTTTCTTGAATATCCTAGGATCTAGTCTATCAGCTGACAGTTTCAGAGGGGCGGAGTCCTTGGGAGCAGGTGTTCAGGCTTGTCCTGGTCAGACAGCAGTGTTGTGGGTGGGCCACCAGGTCAGCATATTTTTGGATCTTCATTTTTTTTTTTTTCCTGTCTTTTTCTAGGGCTGCTCCCGTGGCACATGGAGATACCCAGGCTAGGGGTCGAATCGGAGCTCCAGCTGCCGGCCTACACCACTGCCACAGCCACAGCAACGCCAGATCCGACCCATGTCTGCAACCCACACCACAGCTCACAGCAACGCCAGATCCTTAACCCACTGAGCGAGGCCAGGGATCAAAGCCACAACCCCACGGTTCCTAGTCGGATTCGTTAACCACTGAGCCACGACGGGAACTCCAGGATCTCCATTTTAAAGCAAAAGCCGACAGTAGCTAATGGTCATCCAGTGCAAAATCTGGGAAAATAGCAGTAGTGACCACCCCCGTTATGCCATTCACTTCCCACAAAAGTCTGTGAAGCAGGTATATTAGCATTGGCATTTTACAGTTAAGGAAACTGAGACCCACACGTGGAAATGGCTTGCTGGAGCGGTAGAGCCAGAATGGAGTCCAGGCAGGCCTGACAGGCGCGCACACCCAGGTCTCATGCCCTTCTGCTCCTGCTCCAGTAGATGGTCCCTGCAAGCCGGTTCAAATCGAAACTCGAGTCCAAAGCCCCTGGTGTGACTAAGCCAGGAAGCAGAGCCAGCAAGAGCAGGGAATCAGGTGCCAGGATAGACGGCGAATTTCAATTTTTTTTTTCTGTTGCTCCAATGATGATGTGTGCCCTTCATTCATTCATTCATTCATTCAAAATATTTATTAAATAGTATGTGTACCAGGCGTTGGTCTAGGTAAGTGGGCACCATCTCTGAACAAGGTGGGAAAAGATCTCTGCCCTGAAGAGCGTAGGTCCTGCATGGGGAGACCAAAGGGACGCTGGCCATGCTAGAAGGCATCTTTATGGCAGGGTGGAAGGTTACACATGTGGGCAGAGGTTGGACACAGACGAGTAAGGTGGTTCCGTAGGTAGGTCGGTGGTAAGGTGAGAGGTGGGGGGGTTAGCTAGCGGGGGCAGGGCTCCTGCTTTGAGGGAGAGCCTGTGATTGACTGAAGACTTGAAGGCAGTGAAGGGCTCCGCTGGGCTGGTATCAGAGGGAAGAACATTGTCCTCAGGTAAAAGCGCTAAGCCGGGAACGTCCTTGTCATGTTCCATGAGCATTAAGGAGGCCCAGGCTGTCTGAGGCGGAGGAAGAAGGAGCCCAGTGGAGGGGCCGGCAGGCCACTGGCAGGACTCTGGGGGGCACTGCGCCTCGAAGGCGTTGCAGTGACTCTGGCGTTTACTTTGAGTGAAAGGGAAGTGGGAAACTGCAGCAGGGTGTTGAGGAGAAGAGGGATGTGCTCTGACTTGCACTTTTGAAAGCATCCCTCTGGCTACGGCTCAGAAGGCCTATGGACTTGTGGTTGCCAAGAGGGAGGGAGGGCAGGCGTGCGATGGACGGGATTGGGGGTTAGGAGATGCAAACTGTTACATTTCGGATGGAGAAGCGATGAGGTCCCGCCGTACAGCGCAGGGAACGGTGGCCCGTCTCTTGGGATAGACCAGGATGGGCGATACTGGAGAGAAAGAAGGTCTGTGTATGTATGACTGGGTCGCTTTGCTGTGCGGCAGAAATTGACAGAACATTATAAATCAACTCTCATAATTAAATTAAAAAAGAGAAAGACTGTTGAGAGTCAAGAGGGCATCCAGGAAATCTGTTGGAGGCTGTCTTGGGGGCATAGCCCAGGAATGAGGGTGGCCAGCGGGCGGTGGCCCCGAGGAGACGGGATGTCGCAGGATTCCGGGCGGGATTTTGACGGCGGAGCCAGCAGAGATGTGAGGTGAAGAGAGAGGGACAAGGATGACTGCAAGGATGTGGCCGGAGCAACTGCAAGGAAGGCGTTTTGGATTCACGTCGGGTTTCGACGTGGGTCCGACGCGGAAAGACGCTCGTGCGTTCGGGTCTGGACCCGCAGGGACTCGGCGCGTGGCTGAGCCGGCGACAGGAGCCGCCGGCGGACCCCGCACCCTCGGCGCCGCGATGGTCGAGGCGGAGCCGGGCCTGAGCTGCCGAGAGACCGCTCCACGTGGGGCAGAGAGGAGGCCCCGGAAGCCACCTCTAGCTTCCTCTCCCCTCGCCCCTGACGCGAAGAAATGCAGGAGAAGAGGAACTGGCTCAGGAGACCAGGAGGGAAGGACCAGGGACGTTGGAGGCCTGTCGACGAGGGGGGTGGTGACACCGGCGGGGCGTCGCTGCCTCGCACCTTCCCACCCGCGGGCCGAACGCAGGCCGCAGGGCCTCAGAGGGGGGCAGAGGCACCAGGCCGGGGTCCTTGCTGTCCACTGGCCTGCGATGAGGGCAAGGGGTTCCACTGTCCCGGGTGGGTGCTGAGATGGGGGGGGGTTGTTGTCAATGGGCATTTTTTAAAGCAGCTGTTAGCCTACCCTAAAGGAAGAATTGATGCGTTTTAAAGGCACTGGCATCTTATTTTGAGAGCTGTAGCAAATTTCAGTCCTTGGTACACCCATGAATGTTATTCATTATTAATGAGTCATTAAAGAAGGACTCCCACTTAGAAATGATTTATTTGATGTTGGGATTATGTATTCAAAAGCAATAGAAAACAGTTTTCGAAAAATGATTTCTCATCAGATTTGTGCCTCCCGGAAGGAAGTCTTAAAGTAATTCCATGTTAGGTGTTCCATTGACCCTCGATCTCAGTCTGGGTTGGGCCGGCACCGACCAAGTTTCGGCATAGCCGAGTTCCCTCTTGGGCCTCTTTGCGTTGGGATGGTCCATGGCACGTCCCTGATGCTGTCTTTTTTTGAATTTTTTTTAATGATGGCACCTGCAGTATATGGAAGTTTGGGGCCAGGGATTGAATCTGAGCCACATCTGAGGCCTGCACAGCAGCTGCAGCTGCGGCAATGCCGAATTCTTTAATTCACTTGTGCCGCACCAAGGATCACACCCATGCCTCTGCAGTGACCTGCCTGCTTAAGTCAGATGCTTAATCCACTGCACCCCATCGGGAACTCCCTGATGCTCCCTCTTAACTGGATGCTGAAATCATTTATTAGTGATGGGAAGCTCTCAGTATTCCTTTAAGGTCTCTTATTGATAACCTTTGACTGATTGCTGTGGTTAAAGAAAAGCGTCCCCCAATTGCAGAGTTTGGAACCATATTTAGAAAATTGATGGAAATCGCTCTTGTGAGCCTGAGCTGAGTAGTGTGAGCCCGTTTGATGCTTGAATCCTACTTTATTCGTTCTCAAGTCCTAAAAGTCTAGCCTCAAAGGACAGGGCTGAGTCTACACCCAGGGCTTCTCATCACACTTAGCATTGAATCCAGAGGTATTCCCGTGGCTGGCAAGGGCCCAATCCATCTACGTCCTGCTGGGCCCCCGGCCGCCCCGCTCCCTGCTGCTCAGGAGCGCACTGCAGGCTCTTCCTTCTTCTGCCTTCTTCGCCTCCTTCTGACCCTTGCCTCCTGTCCACTTTGTCTAAACCAAGAGCTCACCCTCGGCCCCCCCTCTGCATGATCTTCCTTCTTAGCATTTATGGCCAGCGGACATTAAGGCGTGTAGCTGCTCCTTTCTTTGTTTATTGTCTGTTCCCCCTGGAATGTAAGCTCCCCGAGGCAGGAACGTTCTTTCCTTCACTGCTCCGTCATCATCACACCTGAGGTGCGCTTGGGTCACGGCAGGGGCTCAGCCAATATTTGGTGAATAAATAAATAAGCGAATGGACTCGTGGGGTCATTTGATTTCTTTCTTCTTTTTTTTTTTTGTCTTTTTAGGGCCACACCCATGGTGTGTGGAGGTTCCCAGGCTAGAGCGTGAATCACAGCTACACCTGCCAGCCTACACCACAGCCACAGCAACGCCAGATCCGAGCTGTGTCTGCCACTTACACCACAGCTCATGGCAATGCTGGATCCTTAACCCACTGAGCAAGGCCAGGGATTGAACCTGTGTCCTCATGGATGCTCGTCGGGTTTGTTTCCCCTGAGCCATGATGGGCACGCCTCACTTGATTTCTCAAAACAAACTTATCTGATCCTAGGAAAGACTCATTGTTCTTTTTCCATGGCACAAAACACAGTGATGATAGCCAACCTAGGGGAGGCTTAAAATTTTAGAAAATTCAAAAGGAAGTGTTTTTAGCCCCACACCCTCCATCCCTCACTGCGTTCTTCCTTTTTTAATCTGTGTATTCATTAAACAGTCAAAACGTGTATGTGGAGCTCCATCTTTCCTTCGTGTGTCATATGGCATACAGTCTAATTCATGTAATCTGATGAAGGAAAAAGCCCCACCTCTACCCTGGCCATATAGTTAGTGGTAATACTGTCTTGAATAAGACAGGCTTCTTTTTAAAGGAACAAAAACCCACTGACTATTAGTTAAAAACTTTTCAAGGTCCCCAGGGGGACAAACAACCCCTGTCTGTCTGCATTAGTTATTCTCCAATTTGTAGCCACAGAATCTATCGGTTTTCACATTTCCATAGTTTAGAAGCACATTAACGGCCACAAGGAAAAATATTAAATGTGAAAATGGTTAGACACGTGTCAATAGAAAGTCTGCCTGGGAAGTGCTTCCTGCCACACCGACTCCCATGATTTCATAAACCGGGTTACTCGCTTGCAGAGTGGTCTGGTGCTTAAAATGCAATGAGAGGTAGGGGGCTTTCTTCTTTGTTTTTGCTGTGGAAAACTGTGTTTCCTTTAGAGGAGCTCACAATTTATATACTGAAAATATATAAAAGAATTATGTGTCAACCAAATGGTGTTTAAGGTTTTAAATCATCCTAGCAGTGAGCCCTGAGACTTCCTCACCAGACATCCAGAGACTTTATGAAAGTTTTATTCTGCAGTTCCCTGCTTCCTTTACTCTCAGCTGCTTCTTCCAGCTATTCATATAGTTTGAAAAATGGAGTTTATATGCTTTAAGTTGCAAGGCATTTAGAATTTTCATAATCTCTTTATTGTGGCTGAAGCAGTCAAAAAAATGAAGTCGACTGTTGATCGTATTTCACTGTGCCTTTACGGGATTAACTGAGGCAAGGAGCTAGAACCTGGGGCATTTAAAAAATACTCCATTTTTTAGCAAGCTTTTACGAGCAAGGTATAGGATAATTAAATTGGTTTCAAAATACTTGGTAAAAATCAAGGTACAGGGTGATAATGAATCTTTGTAAAGGACAGGTGCTGAAGATAAGTTTCTTGAGAACACAGATTTTATGTTTATATACTTTAGTATCTTTGATAGCATGTAGCAATGTGCTAAGCACATAATAGATGATCACTAAGTACTGGTTTAATGAACCTAGAAAATTGCACGTAGCGTCAGATTTTAGGTACTGTGTTTTACATGATAGAGAGTCATATGGAAAAATTTCCCTTGCATAATTATCGGTTAAAAATAAAATATCTTTCACTAATTGATGAGACAGGTATAATCTCTTGTTGTTTTATGTAAATTTCCTTAGAGTTACCAGTTTATTGGCAACAGATCCCCGTCCCCTGCCCTGTGGGCCTTCCATTTGGCTTCTTGTTTCTGGATTTCAATATCTATCCTATTGAGTATTTACTGAGTTTCGGTGTCATATCTGTTCTTTGCCCTTGGGAAGCAAATAATCCAGGGATAAAGACCAATGGGGACAGAGGACAACTCAGGGCTCTTTTGATAAGACCCCTGTATTTACTAGAACTGAGACTCAGCTCATACATTTTCATGCATTAGAGAGATTATTGTAAAAAGGTAAGCACTGGAACTTCCCATCGTGGCACAGTGGCAGTGAACCTGACTAGTCTCCATGAGGATGAAGGTTTGATCCCTGGCCTTGCCCAGTGGGTTAAGGATCTGGCATTGCTGTGGGCGGTGGTGTAGGCCGCAGACGCGGCTCGGATCCCACACTGCTGTGGCTGTGGTGTGGGCCAGCAGCCGGAGCTCTGATTCAACCCCTAGCCTGGGAACCTCCGTATGCTGCAGGAGCGGCCCTAAAAAGACAGGAAAAAAAAAAAGGTAGCGCTGAAGAACCACCACCAGGGAGGGCGGAGCCTCCTGATTCAGAAGAGGGAGAATGGAAAGGCAGCCCCGGGAGCCGGGTCATCTCAGGCCGGCCCTGGCGAGTCCGCACCAGGCTCCCTTTTCTTCCCGCCTCACACCTTCGCTTGTGTGTGGCTTCTGCCCACTTAGAGCTTTCTCTTGCGAAGGATCAGTCACGACTTTTCTCTGCTAATGGAGTTCCAGAATTTCCCCCTTACTTCCAAATGTTTACAAACATGATAGAATTTGTCCAGCCTGTGTTTTTTGAAAGCAACCGTGGATGCCCGTTAACACTCTGTACCCACCCCGATTCAATCAGCTGTAACAAGAGTGGAAGGTCACATGGAAATTGAGCCTGGGGTCATCACAGGCCATACAGGGAGGCGTAGCCTAGGCACTGTGTTCCTGCGTCGACCTTAATTTGTCCTCGTCGTGCTAGAATGCGATGGGGAACTGAATTCTCTGGGGTCCTAGAATTGAGTCACTTGGCCAAGAGCCGGGGTGGTCAGAGCATATGCCTCTCAGGAAAGATGAGCACCAAGCAGGCATAGTCCTGTTGGCTGGGGACGAAGTGGTGGGAAGCTGTCTCAGGCAGAGAAAGAGCGTTCCTGAGGAACAGGAGCAGGAAGAAAGATGCTTAACCACATGTAGTTTAATCTTCCCGGAACCTTAACGACCTCACCACGGTGAGCGCTAAGAGCAGAACAGGCGGGATTCGGGTTAGAATTCGTGGTGCAAGTTGGGGGAAGAAGCCATTGTCTTAGGCAGGGGAGTGTCAAGGTCACGGGTGCCATTTAGAGACATCCCCCCGGGGGCAGCTGGAAGAGGTGCCCGAACAGGTGGGAGATGCAGAGGATCCGGTGGAAAAGGCAGGAGTGGAGAGGAGCTCCCGCGGCAGAGACAGAGGAGAGTGTGCGGGGGCGGGGCATCTGGGAAAGGGTCCAAGGCGAAGGACCCCTCACTGTGCTGGAGGGGCTGGAAGTGGGTGTGAGGTAAGGCGGTGGCGGCGCAGATGAAGAGAGAGGGAGCTGGCATTGAAGACAGCGAGGGATCTGTGCGGCTTCTCTTCGCGTTACTGAGAAAGCACAGTTGTCAGTGGACCAGGTGGGGTGAGGGCAGAAGAGGAAAATCAAAGTTTGTCCACAGAGGGATGTCAGGTGAGTGTCGCAGCCACAGAGGACCCTCCGCCGGGGTCCCCGCAACTGCCTGCTCCCAAGCTGAGGCCTTGTTGGACATCTGCTAAAATTCATTTCTTTCTTTCTTTTTTTTTTTTTTTTTTTTGTCTTTTTGTCTTTTCTAGGGCTGCTCCCGTGGCACATGGAGCTTCCCAGGCTAGGGGTCTAATTGGAGCTGTAGCCACCGGCCTACACCACAGCCACAGCAACACGGGATCCGAGCTGCGTCTTTGACCTACACCCCAGCTCATGGCAACGCCAGACCCTTAACTCACTGAGCACGGCCAGGGATCGAACCCGCAACCTCATGGTTCCCAGTCGGATTCGTTAACCACTGCGCCACGACAGGAATGCCCCCAAATTCATTTCTTTGGACCCCAATGATGTAGGGTGGTTTGGGACAGAAAGCACTTCATTCATTCTTCAAACAAATACCTACTATGTGCTAACATGAAGCCACATACTTTAGAAGGCAAAATTTGCTTACTACCTGCAAACGACTCTGATAAACTTTAGGATTCCTCAGGAAAACAAGGTCAATGGGAAATATTGAGGGATGTAAACAAGGGAAGAAAAAAGATTAACTTCCACAGAATGAATGATTGATCCGCTTTAGATGAGAATGGCAGAGAAAGATGGGTCACAGCGGACGTCCGATTGAACAGGATTCAGCAAATGTGAAAAAAAAACAAGCATCCTATTGAGACATCGCATCAGGCATCATTGTGCTATCTCGGTAGAGGCCACGCGTACAAGACCGGAGAGGATTCGCCTTCCCGGGAAGGCGGATTCCGAAATGAGCGCTGGATCCGCCGAAGGTCTTTGGTTCTGACCTGACGTCCTCAGGATCGTTTCCGTTTCACGTGACAGAATATCGACATCAAAGTGGCCTAAACAATGAGGGACATGTGTAACCAGCACGTGCAGGCTTCCAGCCTTTTCCATTATCTCCAAGGATGGCGTTTCTTTCTTTTCGTTACAGGTTTCAAAGCGTTGGCCTCATTTTGGGACTGGTTCCTCCTGTGGTCCCAAGGCAGATACTGGCACTGACGGAGCCCGCGCTTTGTGCGTCGCACCCGGTGAGAAGGAGGGCAGGTTTTAAAATAATTTCCCCAGACGGTAGCAGTAACCTCTTCCCCAGGGTCCCCAGTAAACATGTCTTGCTTTGACCGGCCCACATCCAGCTACGTGTCCACTTCTGAAGCGTGTGCTGTGCCCAGGGGAGGAGATGTGATAATGAGCTTGAGCCAATCAAGACCCTCCCCTGGCGAGAGAGAGATGGAGGCGGTTCCACACCGACGGCGCGGCCGGCACGGCCTGGCCGGCGTTCAGTCGGACAGCGAGCAGGGGGATTGCGGGTGGGACATCGGACCCGCTGCTCCACAGACAGCACATATTCGGGAAGCCCAGCCAGCAGCTCAGCCTGATGCTGCAGCTTCCTGAAGGAAAGGCTGAAGAAACAGGACAGAAACGAGGCCGGCGCCTGGAGTCCAGGGACCGCGTGACTGGGACCGGTTGACAGTTATTTCAGAGCTTGCTTCTGGAACAAACCACCCTCTTTGCTTTTAGCTTCTTGTTTTGCTCGGCAGAAGCCTCCACGTCGTGGTAGAGAGAGCTGGCCAGACTTGGCTCATGGGCTCACAGCCCGGGCAGCCTGACGGATGGTCCCACCAGAACTGCTCGTGGGGGGCACGGAGAGCTGTTTCTGAGAGCGCGGGTAGTTTTCTAAATCAAGGGGAAAGGAGGCTGGCCTACCCCAGATCCTTGTCCACTGCAGCGGTTATTAAGTCCCAGCAGAAAAGGGAAAACCAAACCTAAGTGGCAGAATGAGGTAAAGACATGTTAGAAGACATGTCAACTTCACATGTTTGCGTCGGGCACCCAGTGTGCACGCAGTGTGCTCTGCCCACAGGAGGGTGTGTGCGATACCCTCTCTGCCTTTTTGCATAATAGCGTGGGTATTTTAGAGCTACGAGGAAAGGCATTTAAGTTTCCTGCCCTGTGACACCTTACTTGCTAGGCAGAAAAGGGGCAGGTTGTGCATCTCAGACACAGCTGTGACCAGACCCCAGACGGCCTTCTCACCTACCTAGGGTCTTTCTCTGATGCTTGGCCACTCCTTTCGTTGCTGCAATGGTCCTAAACAAAATAAACCTCGGAGAAAGGAGCCTGCCTTATCTCCTGTTGCAGATGAGGCCGCGAAGTGACTGGAATGTCTTCTTTATCATCACAAGGGGCAGCTTCAAAACGCATTCACATGCCAACTGTTCAAAGTCCCCTAAAGACCCGAATTCCCGGTTGGAGGCAGCAGAGAATTGCTCCAGCCAGAGGTCTTTCAGCAGAGAAGTGGGCTGTGTGCTTGGAGCTCCTTTCCTGAGAACGTTAAACACAGCAAGACCAACCACGGCCAGCTAACTGCTCATCTGCTTGGGACTGGTTCCTGACAGGTATGCTCCGTACGGAAGACACAGCAAGGCACCTTCCAGAGGCGCCTCCTGCTCCTCGCACTCTGCAGCTTCAGGCCCTCTCGGTGTGTTTTGGTTCTAAATGCTTTTTGCATCTGCTCCCTGTGATCCGTTTGCCACTGTAGTACATTTAAACATCAGCAGATGGGGCCCTTGGTTCCTTTGAAGAATGTCAGGCCTGAATTTTGTTCCTGTCTGCCGTCCACATGAATTTTGCTGGTTTTTACAGTTTGTTAAATTTGCACTCTTTCTAGCTCACAGACACTTACTTAATCAAGAAAAATAAAATTGGTTCATGACAAGCTATTCCTTTTTCCACTGTTTTCCACTGTTTTGTAGAGATACAGTGAGATCTGTGTGCCGACGGAAACAGGAGTATGACGCCGTGCCCAGATAACGGCGTCTCTGAGAGGGCGCGAGAAGTCGGTGTCCACATCAGCCCATCGTCTGTAACTCAGGAGGTTGTGTGGGCGGCTTTCATTGCAGGGGACCACAGGGGACCACAGGGGACAGGTTGTATTCCACTCACCTGATTCTGGCCTGTGTTCCTTCTTCTCTCCTGAATTTCATTTCACGAAGGCCTTGGGGGAATTGGCTGGTTTTTTGCACTCACCAATGATCGTGATTTTTCCAAGTGGTCCTTGTCGATAGTCTGTAAAGAGAACACCCGTTCTCTGGGCCTTGCACCTGTTCAAGTGGGGAAGTTGCAGCTTCTTAAAGGTGAGGTCTTTTCACATGAGAAATGTAGCAGCCCTTTGAGGAAGGAGTGCAGTTTTCAGGGACAAAGAGAGGGCAGCTTCTGGTTCTCCCGGACGCTTCTCTTAATTTTCTGCCTGGCTTTTAATGTGACCTCGCTCTGAGAATTAATCGCCGTTGCTCCTGTGTCCCTCAAAATGGGGTGACCCAGGACTTTTTTTTTTTTTTTTTGCAAAGTACCCTGAGGTGCCCAGAGCAAAAGTGTTTCCTGCGTGGGGTGTGCATGCTCAATCCAGTGGCCTGCTGCCTCTCTGATTAGTATGGTTTAATTGATAGATTGAAGGCCTCTTCCTTGTAAGTGCAGTTAATATTTGTGTTGTAAATAAGCTCTGATGCTTGGACCGATCTTAGTAGCAGATTTAAAGCACAGTAGGAAGACTGAGGCTGTATCGCCGATGGAGAGATGAAATCGGGCCTCGTTTTTGGCACTATTCTGAGTGTAAATAAATAGGTCTGTTTTCCAGAATGATTGCCACCGCTTGAGGACGATGTTTTTGCTTGAAAGACTGCCTGTACGTTTTAAGGTATATTACGGATTGCACTCATTTCCAAATTCAGGTCTTAAATAGCTCATCAATCTGGGAATGAAGTGTCTTCATTGGTCACATTCTCTATATTTTTATAAATTTGCAGCCTACTATGGCAAATGGGGATGCGGTTTGCAGATTTAGGATCTACGGGGCTTACCCTGATGAAACTAACGGATGACTTCTGGGTCGAGGTGGTATCTGCCTGCAGTGAGCCCGGAGCAAATTTTAGGCAAGCATTGTTCTGTTCTTTCCTCCTTTTGCTGACATGCTAAGTGATAGATACGGAGATTGTGTGCGCTGCTTGTGCTCTGGTCTGAAGAATGGCTTGTGGGCAAATTTCATTAGTGCTTGATTAGTACTTGTGCTAATTAAGCCGGGCACAATTTTGCCTCCAGTCCTAGTGTGATGAGTTGAGGCTGGACTGAACATGTGGCCCCAAATGCGTGCTTTGGAAAAACCCACAAAGCCCAGAGAGTCCCAGGGAATTCTCACTTGACTCCCCCATTAAGGGTCTGAAAAAGCACCACAGAGCCTTGCGTTTCGGTGCGATTCGAGTTCACCCAGATACGTGAGATGCTAATGTTTCGATTAAGCAGATGGCAAGGAAGGCCGTTGTTGGCTGAGGACTGTTTCCCCTCTCTGCTTATTATTTTCAAACAAACAGCTTAAGAGGTAAGTCCCTTTACCGGCTCCCTTTGCATCCTCTTGCAAAGGTGAGAAATCCCTGGTGGTGTGATTATCAGGCTGTGAGCTCAAGTGACCCCATCTTATTGGGGATGTGAGGTAGCAGTGGTTTCCACTGTTCGGTGAGTTGTTGGCTATTTATATGATTTCAAAGGAGAGGGAGAAAGGGCCTGGCTGAGGCAAAGCAAAGAGAGGGGGTGCAGTGGAAACAAAAGCTGCTGTGAACAGAAGAGCAGCTGTTATGCCTCCTTCTGCACCTCTGATTTCTCCTCTGGGCTTGGCCAGCCTGGCCCTCTGCTCCTGCTGCCTGGAGTCTCCGCCTCCCCCTACCCCGCCTTCTCCAAACCCCCTTCCCTCATACTGCTTCCCTTTGCAGTTTGGGAATTTTCCGCTTTAGATCTTTACATCCTGTATGATGTGGCATCTTAGTAACTTTATTTTTTGAAAAACCAAAACCCCTTTAATAACCTTCAGAATTCCTCCAAGCTTGCCCAGCCTCTCACAAATGAAAAGGTGGAGTTTTAAATATCAGCTTCTATCATTTATAGAATCATAAAATTTTAGAGCTAGCACTAGGCAGCACTTCATCTCACTCCATTTATATTCTTCGGAAGAGATTTTCCTGAGAGTCTGGAATGGTGGGACGAGAGGGGTGGGCGCGGAGAAAGAGAGGAGACGGAGAGAGACGGAGGTGAAGAAGGTGGAGGAAGGTTTTTTTAAATTGTATGTTATCAATTTAACTTCCTTTGGGGATTCCTCCAGAGACCACAAACAGTATTTAATTGCTTTTCGATGATGTTTGAATACTAGGCTGACCTTTTTGAAGCTGCTCCTGGCTCAGGTGGGCTCCGGGGCCGCTGGGCCCAACTGGATGAAGTGGACCAGTCTGCAAACCTCCTTCTCTCACCGGGGAGGTGCCCCTCCCTGCAGCCAGGACCGTGGCCTCATCCGCCTCCGGATGTTGTTCCCTCCCTGCGTTCTTAAGAACATGTTACCTGTGCCATTTTCTGCCTTGGCAATTTTGTCATCTCTGTGAGATGATTCCCTTTGTCTTACACATGCAGAATGCGAGGCGCCTAAACCGTGCATATCCCTTCTTATATCCCCTCCCTTCTTGCCTCCCCCGTCTGGGCATGATTCTCAAGAGAGTTGTCTATGCAGGTCATTGCCGTCTTCACTTCCCTAAGTCCTGTTTAACCCACCCCGGTTTGGATTCCGAGCCATGCAGTTCCCTGAAGTCATCCTTGATGAGGCAGTCTCGTTTCTTGGTAATGACAGATCCAGCTCATATTTGTTTTCTGTTCTATCTTTTTTTTTTTTTTTTGGCTGTGCCCGAGGCATGCAGAAGTTTCCAAGCCAGGGATTGAACCCCTGGCCCTGTGGTGACCCAAGCCACAGCAGTGACAATGCCGGATCCTCAACTGCTAGGCCACCAGGGAACTCCTGTCTTTCCTTTTCAGTAGCAGTAGAGTGGTCCTTGGGCTCTTTTGAAAAACTCCCTCCTCTCTGAGTTTTCATGATGCCACATTCCCCTGCTTTCCAACCTCTCTGGCTCTTTCATTTTTTTCTCCCTTTTGGTCGAAAACCAAAGTCTATTTTATTGACCATATGCTGCATAATGCCTAGTACTGGGTCTGGTATATAGTAGGCGCTCAAGAAATATTGGTTAAATGAATAAATTAAATTGTTTCAGTTCAATGAGCATCATGTTTTTCCTTCCAGCGATGAGTTGTGCAATATGTGGTCACTAGCCATATGCGGTTATTTAAATTTGAATTAATTAAGATTGAACTAAATTTAAAATTCAGTTCTTCAGTCATGGTGGACACATTTCAAGTGCTCAATAGCCACATGGGACTAGTGGCTGCCACACTGGGCAGTGCAGCTTTTTAGATCCCTTCTAACGTTGCTGGGAGTTCTACTGACTAGCGCTTATTCTGGAGAGTTTGCCTTCAGTGCGGGTGCTGGACGCTGAGTGATATAATTCATGAAGTCATGCAGACATTAGTCAGAGGATTGGCTGATTCTTTCTACAGTCTTACAAAAACACACAGAGCAACAGTTCCACAGGACCGAGAGCTACTTCAACCATTACGAAGCCGGGGAGTGTAGTATCTTCTTTCAATGCCTGGGACTGCTAAGAGAGACATTCAGAGGTTGGTCCTGATGGGTCGTCTGACAGCTATATGCCAAGAGCAAGGGTTCCAACCGTTTGGCCTCTTTACAGCTCCAGCTTCTAACTGTAAAACGGGTAACTAGCGCTGACTTCCCGAGGGTGGTTGTTGGGAGGTTGGCGCGTTTAAAGCACACTCAGTGTCGTCCCTGGCACCAGGTATGAGCTCAGCCCCGACGGCGGGTGTTCTTGACGCTGTTGTCGTGGTTCGTGTATCTTCAGGGGGAGGCACCTACCTGCACGTGTGTCCCTCCGTCGCAGTCCTGCTCTGGAAGCCTAGGGTCTTTTTTAAAGTTATACCAGCAGTGAGTAGGGGTGGGGGGTGGGGGAGTCTCACATACTAGTTAGCTCTGTTAGACGGGATTGAGATGAGAGGCTTTGGAAGAGTGGCATCTGCCTGGCAACGTTGGCTACAGAGTGGATGGAGTTCTCTAGAAGCCCACATCTTCCGCTTCGCTCCCCCCTCCACCACAACCGGCCCTCGGGAGCGTGGGCTGGAGCAGCGTTTCCTGGGAGCCCGCACGGTCCTCCCAGAGCCGCAGTGTCAGCTGTTTGTCCTCCCTGGGACAGATGCCCTTGCTCTTCCCCAGCAGGGAGAGGCCCTGGCAGCACGCAGCCTGGATTTGCCGGAGCTCCTCTCGTGGATCCGCCGTGTTCTCCAGGAGGGTTTTCTCCAGTCCGCTCCCTGTAACGACCCACAGTGTTGAGTTTCACCCCAGGAAGGCCGGGGAGTGCGCCAGCCTGCCTGGCAGAGAGGACGGTCTCGGAGAAGCGCGTCTGCGAGGCCCTGCCACTTGCCGCCGGACTCTCCGATGCTCTGCGGCCCCCGAGCCCAGGGCTGGAAATTCCTTTAGGGAGGACTGACATTTCACAAAGTTTTAGAATCAGCCTGATTACCCCTCGTGGTCTCAGATTCAGGTTTCCATCCGCGAGAGGCTTACGCAGCCCAGGTCAGCCGCAGTGTCTCTGCAGGGAGTGGGTCTCCCAGGTTTAAACATAGAAAGTGGCTCCGACACACCTGTTTAGGGATTTACTCGTCTCACAAGTGCAGTAATTTGAGCAAATCACATGTGAAACACTTAAAAAAAAAAAAAAATCCATTCGTAGCAAGAGCCCTGACTGCCTCTCTTCCTGGGGCTGGAGCCCCAGGCCCAGCTGCTGTTGCTAGATTCCACTGTGGAGCTGCTTCATTTTCAAAAGTTCTTATGGTCAGCTGTTTATAAATGAGAGTGTCTTAATTCAATTTGGCATCTACTGGAAACAGAAGCGTGATTCAATTTCGCACTGTCCCTTGTTTTGCTCGGATGCGATTGTAAATGACGGGTGCCTGCGTTTCTAGCTCGCCCATCACCTTTCTGATCTCTGGGCCTGCTTAGTTCACTGGGCTAGAACTTGACACCAGCAGGTTCTCCAGCCCCGGGTCACACAAAGCCCCTCTAACTTGCATTGTCACAAGGGGGACAGCAGGACATCTGCACAGATCATGGCAAACCTTCTCGGAGCCGCCGCACGGCTTGCCCTTCTCAGGAGGGGTTGGTGTGCCATCTTCCTCCGTCAATAGCAGCATCTTCTCTAGGCTTCACCCGCACTCAATTGGATTTACAATTGAATTACAGGCAAAAATTTTAACTGGGCATCCCAAAAGATGGTTTTCTAAGTCAGTGAAAAAAGATGCACTTGTAAACCCTTGGCTCTTTCCTGCAGTAATATTTCCATCAATACCTTAAAAAGAGGCAGGTAATTTTCTGATGTGAAGCCTATGGAATGTTATTTAGAGAGACCTGAGAGATTCAAAAGATGAAATGTTTCCCTCTCTGTTGCTGAAATAGCCAATGAAAGTGAAGGAAGAACAGCAGCCTGCCCGCCATGGGGAATAGAGTAAATGCCCTTGATAATGAGAACGGTGGTTCCGGGGACAAAGAGTTCGTTCATTTAAATGATTATTACTTTGTCTCACTTGCGTGGTTTTGGTTTTTTTTTTTTTTTTTGTATTTTTCTTTGAGCCACTGTTTCCATCCTGTTCTTACCAAGCAGTTACCACTCTTTCAAGTGAGCTCAAACGGGTTTGCACTTCCTGTTTCCTGGGGGTTGGCTCCACTATTGAAAATTATGGGTGCCAAGCAGAAAGAATCGGTCACTAAAGGGAGATTTCTCCCTTTCTACGGAAAAGCTGCATTTTAGTTGAAAAGGAAAGACAATGCAGCTGTTTTGAGTAGCTTACATCTTTAGAAATGCTAATGAGTGTGATTGAATGTCCCTGAAAGTGGGGCTGAGCAGTTCAGATCAAAAAGAAAAAGGAGTTTTTGAGGAACTAGTCTCATTTAGAGACAAAGATCTTATTTACAGTAACTTTATCCTAAGATCTCCCTTTGCGGTGCTCCTAATTTAAAACTCTAGGGCCGACGCAAAAGTGTTCACCGAAGCTTTTGGCTCTTATCAGTTCTCTCGAAATGTCTTTTTTGGGAAGGAGTATTGTTCTCAAATGATAACGTTCAGGAAATCTGCTGTCAGCTTTCTCCAGCCCGTCCTCGTTTAACTGAATAGGGGACGTGGAATGAAGGAACAGCGGGGAGAAGGAGACCCTTGCCCTTGAGGGGAGCAGAATTTGCCACCCCCCCAGCGGATCTCTTTGGTATGAAGCTTATTTTGGGGTGATTGTTTTAAGGAAGCAGGAGACCGAAGAACCCTTCTTGTCACCCCCTTAAGCGGCTAAAAGAATGTAGACGCAGGGGCTGGTCCAGGCAGAGCACTGCCGTCTGCGATACCTTCCCAGGATCTGGGCTAAGTGGGGTGGGGGCTCGGCAGGCCCTGGAGCCCACAGCCTCTGTGTGGCGCGTTGCCCCTCCATGGTCCCGCAACCGCTTGTCCACCAAGCCTTTGCCGTCGTCCTCCGTCCTGTGGTTGGCCTTCCCTCCCTTGCCGTCCCGGACTAACAGCACGCCCTCCTTGGTCCAGGAGGACAGATATACCTCCTTTCAGCCGACCGGCTTTGGAGCCTCTCCCAGTGTTCTGATTCCCCGTACGTATGTGATTAAATTTGGGTCTTCTCCTGCTAATCTGGCTCATTTCAATCTCATTATGAGGCCACAGCCCAAAGAACCTACAAGGGGAGAGGAAGCTTTTGTTCCTTTTCTAACCCCCTGTTGAAGACCTCGGCTGAAACTGAGAGCAATGGAGCTGTGTAATTACGTAGGCTTACAGTTGTTATTCTTCATTATACATGGATTTTTAAAGGATAACAATTGATCTATCCATCTAGGCCATAAGCCCTCCATTTTTTAGGGATTTGGAGGGAAGTCTTAGGTGTCTACACATGGCAAACCTAGCCTGTTTCAGATGGCTAGGTGTCCTGCAGAGAAGCTGCTCGCGGCTGAGTGCTTACGCAGCATCCGGAATAAAAGATGGCAGGGAAGACAGGAAGTCAGAGGCTCCGAAGAAACCCCTGACCTTGACCCAGTGCAGGCCCATCTCCCGGCTTTCTCTTCCGGGTTTCTTTTTGGCCTTGCTCTCTTTGTCCTTTTCTCCATCGGTTCTCTTTTCTCAATCAGTTCAGAGTTCGTCCAGTAACGTGTGGGAATTAGGAAGTTGGGGGCATGATGGTGGGGCATTTTGTCTGTTTTAGGTGCTTTCGACATTGACAGGAAGCTGACCCTTAGCACAGCGCCTGGCCCTGAATAAATCTTTGTGAAGAAACACAGAAGATATCTTGCTGGTCACTTTATCTGCCATGAGGGTCTAGCCGGAGTGCTGGAGCTGGGAACATCTGGCTTTGGGCAGAGTCACGTGGTGTCCTTGGGTCTGCACAGGATAAGTACTCAGAGAAGATGGAAGCAGAGACGGTAGAAGGAGAGGAAAGCGAGTAGGTTAGAGTCAGCGTCGAACACGCTGACACCAACCTACTGGTGTGAGCAACAACCCCAGGACAGTGACTGCGAGAGCAGGGATGGGCTCGTTGTTACATCCTGAACATTCGTATGGAAGGTCCTCCCCACATTTTGGACGAGTACACTTCGTAAAAGTCGGTACAACGTTGCTTTGAGTGGTAGGGCTGTCGTTGTCTCTGAATAGCCTGGCATCTTGGCCGAGGTGTGGTGGCATCAATAGCTAAGTGCGGTGAAGAAGATCCTGAGGCTGTCTTAGGGTAGGTAGAGGTATTTAAATGGAAATCTTTGTTCACAGTATACCGAAACTTAATCTGAGTAAATTTAAACAGATGTATGTGAAGTCGAGAACGTGTGCTCCCTGCCAAAGAGAAGTTCCCATTGGACCAATTATTCATTTATTGTCCATTCATTCACTCACGGAACCAACAAAAGTCTAGTTGGTATAAAACATGCTGTTGCAGACTGAGGGGAGAAGAAATGCGTCCAGAGTGATTTTTATTGTCTTTGAAGATTTGGTATTTTATACGCCGTCCTCAATCCATTTGGTCCGTTAGACCCTATGCTGTGATCTGTGATCAGACCGGCTCATTTTCCTCGATGGCTCTGATGGCGGAATTGAGAACAGGTGCCCTGCAGAGGCGTGTGTGGCCTGGTCAAGCGAGGCTGCCCTGGTGACAAGCTTAGAAGCAGATGCCCTTGACAACACGAAGATGTGCGGGGACGTTGAGAGGCCGAAAAGCAGTGGGAAAGAGTTGGCCACCTGGGAAACTAACAGAGAGACCTGGGCACTGGCTGCCTGTGTCCGTGTGTGGATACGGCTGGAAAGGGCCCTGGGCCAAGGGCACGATCGCCCGGAAGCAGGCGGGCAGTGCAGCGGGTGGAGCAACGGCAGGACGGGAGCGGAGGACCTTGGGGTGAGATCTTCCTCGACGAGAAGGGCAGGGCGGCTGCGAAGAGGAATCAGCGCTTGGGGTCTCGGACGGGCTTCTCTCTTCAAGGGCAAACGTAAGAGGATAGACGTGGCGCATTTAGAGCCATGCTTCTTATTCAGCGCAGGAAAACAAAATAGAAAGCAAACAGAAACTCCTCATACATTGTAAGAATCTTCGGGGTGTGTTAAATAATTTGTGGCTTTCCTACGAGCTTGCAGTGGTTTATTCATATTTGGGTTTTGATGAGATTGACTGCGGGGAGGGGCGAGAGAGGACTGAAGAGGCAGGGATGCTGTATATTCGAAAACACGCTTTGGAGGAAGGAACACGCGGCTCCAGAAAGAACATATTTTTAGCCGGAAGAAGAAACGTGGAATTTAGACATGAAAAATAGCCAGATTCTCTTTGCCAGGGAGGGGCCATTGCACCACGTGGAGGCAAGCAGATGGAGAGGAGTGGTGAACTGGGGTCCCCGGCCGGATTATGGCATCTCGTCTCTGGCCGTCTTTAAGGACGCAACTCCTGCCTCGGGTATCGCTTTATCCAGGACACAGAAGCACATTCCTGATGGCAGGCAGGCATTCTTTACCACCCTGTGATTTTTGTCAGTTGAAATTCTTGGGAAACAACATCAGAAACCAGAGATGACCGAGCTTGGGGACCAAGATGAGTTTTCTAAAGTCAAGGTCAAGGGTCAGGGCAGCAGAAGCCGGGAGCAGGGCTAGTAACCACAGACACACACACCTGAGGCTCTGGTGGGGCGACCCACTGTTAGACAGAGTGCAAACCAGCGTGTGTTTACGTAACAGCCTCCGCTGCATTTTCCCTTTAGCTCCAGGACAGTCTAGGGACACGCTCCAGGATTTGTTCCCATCACTGGCTATGAGCAGATCCCGCTTACCCTCTGTAAGCTGAACCTGGTCTTGTAGTCAGATGCCTTTGGAAAACTCCCTTGTTGTCTGGAGCTGCTGCCAATGTTTTTCAGTATAAATTAAAAGTCGCAAGGCTTTGCCACTTCTCCCTGTGTGTTAAAGAGTTGCAAGAAGCCATTCTGAGTTCACTTTCCTTAAGAGTCCTTTTTATTACTCACATTGAAGCCGTCAATTCCAAAGAGACTCGTTATAAATGGATTAATTTGTGGCAAGATTGCTGATTGACAGGAAAAAGTTTGTTATGTATGGATTCGACGTCACAACCATGCACAGCCAATTTCCCCACCAACAGCTTCTTTATAGAAGAATTCTTCCAGCCACATTTTGCATAAACAGCTGGTGGGAACACCTTTGCATCGATCATTTGTAGTGGTTTATTAAAGTGGTACCTGGTAACATGTCTGTATAGGTAAAGGCGCGCTCATTACTAGACCCCACCTGTCAGGAGTTTATTACCCAAGCTTTTCAAATCGCGTCTAACCCAAACCTCACACGCGAGCTGCTCATGCCAGGTGTTGTTTCTTTTGTTAGTGACGGTTCTGAAGCGGGGCCCTCATTTCTTAGAGAGTTGCAAGGATCCTGACTGATGCTCTGTCAGGTTTTTGAAAAAAGTTAGTCATTTTTTTCCCTCTAAAGTAAGTTTTTGAATGCTTATACTTTTTCTCCTCTGGAAGTATATATATTTATGAGAAAATGAGGTCCTAATTATCATAAGCACACCCTTATGATTTTACTTATTTGCATTTAAAAAAATTAGAGTTGATTGACAGTGCTGTGCCCCGTAGGGTTTTTCGTTCATACGTTTATGCACCTGCACCACATTCGGAAGCTTACCTTGATCTTTAGATGCTGTGCCATCTTGCCCTCCTCTGTTCTTGCCTGTAGCCCTTTCCTTGCAGAGAAGTGCCTTCTTGCCTAGCTTTCCTTTGTCTTTGAATTGAATGGCAGCTCTCCTTCCACAGAGACTGTGGGAAGATGGCTTATTGAAAGTCAGGTGGCCACATGATTATAGGCAAGCTGTTTTGCCTACGTAACTCCTTGTTTCTGTTTCATTGAAAAAACAGGGACAGTCATAGTCCCGATTTCTTAGGGTTGTTTTAAGATCTAACTAAGCAAATATGCGTAAAGGGCTTGACATAGTGTTTCGCACATGGGGAGCGCTTGAGAAGCGGTTGCTGCTACCCTGCTAACATAGAGTGAGGTAGAGGTAGTAGTTGACACTAATTTTCCTGCATCCTAGGATTCTCTTCGAGGGTCAGGGCACATGTTCTTACAAATATTGATATCCCCTAGCTCCTCCATAGGATCCTGGCAGTTCCTCTTGGCAGCTTCAGTGGCAGTGATGCCTCCTACCCCAAACCTGGTGCTTGCTGGAGCTTCCTCACAGGGGGCAGAGGAGAAAGGTGCATAATGAACTGTGATACGCCATTCGCCTAGAGAAGCCCCAGAGCGTCTGAAGAGTGAAAGGCGCCAGCTGGCTCCCCAGTAAGCCCTGGTTCTGCCAAGACCCACTGATTGCTGATGAGGAAGCAAAGAGGAAGCACTGGGAGGAGAGAAAAAGGAGGGTTTTTACCCCCAAGATTAGAAAGTTATTGACTCAAGCAAATCGCGAGGACTGAACGAGCTAATGAATGCTGTGAAATCCATTGAGAAAGATTCTATTAAAATCCACTGCCTTGGTTTGTCACTTCTAATCTCTTGGATACTGGGCCCTTGAACAGGATGGGAACAAACGTCCTTGGCCAGGATCTGGAGTCCCCGAGCTGATTTCCAGATCACACTCTCACTGCAAGCAAAGCCCTGTGCTGGGCTTCCTCCAAAATGATCAGACTTTCACAGCTGGATTCTTAAAAAGAAAAAAAAAAAAAAAAAGTTGATGCTGCACATGCTGCTGGTAAAAAAAATCATGTAGAGTTTATGTCTTTTCTTGCCCCGTTTTTAAAAAAAGTTTTAGAATGAAAGGTCCTCTGCCGCTTGACGTAACTTGTGATTTTTCCAGATATTTAAAGGAGATATTCGCAGACAAAGAAACGTTTTCCTGCCCTAATGCAGTATTCTTCCCTCTGTCCTCAAAAGAGTGTTGCTAAATGTGTCACTTGGAAAGAGTCCACTGCCCGCTTTGCTTCAGAAAATGTTCCCTTAGCTTCTGGTGAAAATAAAGAATTCTCCTCCTACTACACATGCAGATTCTCACGGAAATATACTTCTGCTCCTGAAAAACATCACAAAGTAGATTAAAAATGTTGTGACGTTTTTTCAAAATTACCAAAAATGCTCGTGTGAGCGCAGCAGGTAGTTTCCGAGTCACAGTGGGGACCACATGCAACACGCGAGGCCCCGAGTTACGACTTTGGACATTGCTGCTTCAGTATATGCACCTGAGGATTATTTTACTTTATTCTCATGAGAGTCCACCTTCAGCCCAACAGAACCAGTCAAATCAGCCAGTTCTCGTCCATCGCAGTATTTAGAAGGCCTGGCAACGCATGGGTGCCGCTGTCTTTTCACTCTTTGGAGACGTGCTCTCTTGTGACGGCCTTCCTCACAGTGACAAGAGGCAGGAAAATCAATGCGCCTTGACATTATTCCAAAAAACACTCAGGAAATGGTAAATTTTTTGAGATGAAGTTGCTGGAGAAGACTGGCATTTTTCAAGACAGACATGTCCCCCTGTGATCCTGGCAACAGGGCCCCCAGTCTTTGAATCCATTTGGACTGCGTGGGAGGAAGATCATGGCTAATCCAAATGTTCATTAATTTCCTCCCCTTTAGCTTGGTGCATGGGCCACAGTTTTAAGTATTACCTCATGGAATTAACCAGCAAGCGGTCATCCCAAAGTCTTCTGCTGGGTGAAATCATTGCATTTGAGATGTGGGGACACGTTCCATTGTCATGACTATTTGAGGAGATTCCCAAAGGCAGCACGGGGAGGCATTTGGACCAAGAATGATTGACAGTGTCTGCAAGTACTTATTATGTCAAGGCTTCAGCTTGTCGATGGATGGGAAATGATGTCTAATAAATTAGAATGATCACACATCATTTCCCATCGATTGAAATGCCAAATCCTTGACGGAGTAATGAGTTATGGCCAATACCACTCACTGTCTTAGGGAGAGATTGATTGCATATCCCTCATCGATGTGATCCAACAACCAAGAAATCCTAAGTACGCATGGGCTCCCCAAGCGGACCATCGTTCCCGTGCAGGGCATGAGGTTAGCGCTGCCTCCGTGAGCAGTGCACAGTGCCCCGTGGGGACCAGAACGGGCATTGGCCATCATCTGTGCTGCGAGAGCCTCCTCACTCCCTGCAGAAGTACAGATCCATCCCAAATGCAGAGACTCAATGAGGCGCCACCCTCGCTACAGCAGGACAAGGCAAGGAGCCTCCCAAAGTCTCTTCACGGAAGAGCCTCTTCTCTGACAGTCAGCTCAACGGGGTGGGTGTTTTTTTTTCCTTTTTCTCTGCTGTAACTTATTCTCAGTATAATATGCTTCTTTGAGCTTTCCAGTGGGTAAGTCCAGTTCATGTTCCTTCTCCTCTCATCATTAAATACCAAACATCACCAGCTATGCAAACATTTTGTTTTTTTAGATAGTCAACCTGTCTGTTTTCCCCAGTGGAGGCAGGACAGCTGGCCTGATGCTTGAAATTCACATTCTTTGCTCCTCAGTCAACAGTCAATGGCTATTTCTAAGGTTGTTTTGGACTCGTTATATCTTCATAGGCATTTTAAAGCTAAAATAAATAAAAGCTTTTTAAAACTTCATATAATTTAAAAAAAATTTTTTTTGAGTAGCCACCTATGCGCAAGACATTGTCATAGTCTTAAAAATGTGTTATGGGGAAACAATCCAACATGAAATTTCCATCTTATTTAAGAAGTAACAAAAAACTTGCACGATTAGAAAATATAAAGAATTCCCCAGCTTTCTAAGTAAACTCGAGCATTTTCTTTCTTTATAGTCTGAAGGCCTGTAGTTTAAGTGCCCTGTGAGGGTTAAGGAATACTGTCTGTCTTGTGATATCACTCTATACTCAATGCTGGAAAGTTCTTCAATGCATCCGTCAGACACTCAGTAAATGTTCCTGAATGAATAAGTGAATGGACGCGGTATTTGGAATGATAGCTCCTTTTTGAATGCAAGGGACTTAATCAGTGTTTTCAAAAATGTTCACTTTTATATGTACGTTTTCTCCCTTAGTAGAATTACAGTGGCCATTATGTCACTAACATGGTCACATCACAGTTGGCTACGGCGGGACAGGAACGGGGAGAGAGGCAGGCAGAGGGACCCCACTGGATGACTCCCGCCCTGTGTAGGCACCCTCCGGGGTTTATACGTGTCGTGTTATGACAATTCTGCAAAACTGGTATCGCCTTCATTTTACAGATGTGAGGTCTTGAGAGGTTAAGTAACTTTCTGACGTTTACACACATCGTGAGTAGAATTGCTGAGAGTCCAACCAGTGTCCTTAGGTCTGCAGTTCCTCTATTGTTGGGAATCATCAGAGTAGAATCAGTGGCTTGAGGATTCCTGCGAGAGACTCAAGATGTCAGTGTTCCACGTGGGGAGGAGGGTGCGGGTCATGCAGGGCCCATGGTCTCCGTCCATGCTATGGACTCACGGACACCACAGCTACCTCTCAACGATTCACTGAATGAAGAAGCGGATCAGAGTAATGCACCCTGTGAGACGCGTGACAGTCTCAGGAAGCGTGCGTCTCACTGTGGCTCACGTAGTCAGAAAAGAGTGATTGTTTACGCGATGGCCTTTGTCCTGTAGCAACCTTGCCTTGGGTGATCGGTCTGTAAGCAAGTCTATCAGGTGGTGGGTAAGGGCTGGTGGAGCTCCGCACGGGGCTCTGGGAAAAGGGGGTGGAGCCAGCGCGGTTGTGCTTGTGCTGGGGGCGGGGCCGGAGGTTAGCTTGGGTCTGAACACACTGAGAGGAGGAGGGGCTTCCCCAGAGAGGCAGGGAGGGAAGGGTTCTGGGCAGAAGGAACAGAGTGTGCAAAGGCACGGTGGCCTAGACAACAAAGTACACGGCACAGTTAGGAAACGGCAAAATATGGACGAAGATTAATGCCAGGGTTTATGAGTTCTTTTCTGGAAAAACAGAATTAGGCCGGGTCTGTAGGGTTAAAATAAACAGACTCTAATATGGCACAATAGTCCTGGTACTCAAAAGAGTCATTTTACAGCCCCGTGTGGCCTGTTAAGTCACAGCTCTGAACCGGCGTTGATAGAATCAGCTGAGATAAGAGTATCCAGACGGTCGTCATTAATTTATTAGTAATTTTAAAAAGTGATTTCCTTAGTAATAGTCACATTCGTTTGCAAAGAGCACTAAGGTTTAAGAGAGGAGTTACTGGTAATTAAAGAAGGAAGAGGTCAATTTCATTGACTTCTTCCTCGTGTTCAAGCAAGTGGAATATTGTCGTAAAACACTAGCTCATCAGGTAAGCACAATATAGGGTAGCAGGAAAACACTCAAATAGAAATGATCCGTTTCAAAGCAGACTGGAACCATTTTCGTGAACCTGGGATTCCCAACAGGGCATCTTGGGGTGGCCTTTGACTATTACGAGCTCTCTAGCAGGCCAGTCTTTGAGCCCATCCTCAGGAAGGCTCATGCTGGTAGAATTTGCAGTATAATTGGTGTCTAATTGGGGGTACAAGGAATTCCTAACTTTGAGTGGAGTGGAACTCTGAATGTCTACTTAAACTTGTTTGTCTGCATGTAAACCCATTTTCCTATAGAAAGAGTGCCATGTATGAGGGTTAGCTTCAGAGGCTGCCTGCAGAAGCCTCTTGTGCCCATGGAAACCAGAAGTATAACAGTGATGGCAAGTTTTTTTCACCTCCATTTATCACATCTAACAGTGTTTCCACGAAAACAGGCACCTAAGCCCCACTTCGGAACCCCAGGAAGCGCTTTGCTCAGCAGGAGTCTCTCTCCTGGAAAGGGGCCTGCTTTGTGTGGACCTTGAGTTTATGAACTCTTTTCCCCTTGACATCTGCGTAGACGCAGAAGCTCGTGAGGTCATCCTCTTGCTACGCATTTTATATTAAAGGGAAAAAAAGACATCAGTCTTCTAACGGAATAGGGGCTGGTCCTTCCTCCATCCACAGCTGATGGAAATGGGTTATTTGTAATCTAGGGAGGCTGTGCTGTAACACAGAGTCCCAGTGCTGGATGTTCCACCACATCCACCTTGCTTTCGTTTTCTCTGTGCGTCCACTCAGTGTATTTATGTTTTCTTTTTTTGCTTTTTAGGGCCGCACCCGCAGCACATGGAGGTTCCCAGGCTTGGGGTTGAACTGGGGCCACAAGCTGCTGGCCTACACCACGGCCACAGCAACATGGGATCTGAGCCATGTCTGTGACCTACACCACAGCTCACGGCAACGCCAGATCCTTAACCCACTGAGCGAGGCTGGGGATCGAACCCTCTACTTCATGATGGTTGCTAGTCCGTTTTGCTGCGCCACGATGGAACTCCCATTCAGTGTGTTCTTAAAGGCTGAAATTAGGATGTAGTTGACAGTTGTGCAGTGATTTGCAATATACAAAGCCCTTCCACATCATTTTTCCATTTAATGCCAACAATAATCTCATAAAGGTTAGGTGTTGTCATTCCATCCGGGTCTCTCAGACTCAGTGACGTGAAGTAGCCCGTCCAGGGACCCAGTGCTGTCAGTGGCAGAGCTGTGATGCTCGGAACGATTTTTTTGGTCCTCATGTCCAGCGCTCTGGCTCTGATGTCAGACTCGCAGGGCAAAGTATACGCTGTCCAGCACCCCAAGGCTGAGCCCCCAGATCCACCACAGCCTCTGTGCCAGTCTTCCTTTTGGAACGTGGAGGACCCACCTCCGCCTTAACCCGAGGTTTCTTCCCGTCACCATTTTGGAGACAATTGGATTTTCTGCCAAGAAACATTACGGCTGATTTGACAAGAATGACGAGGCATCTTAAGGGTTGATAGACTGGTAGTCCAAGGCTTTTAGAGCTCGCTAAAACTGCATAAACAGTAAGTGAAAGAAGTGGAACTATCTGTGCAGAGCTTCAGAGGAAAGCCTGAGACATAAAAAGATGGTCGGAGGGCCAGCTACGTGTACATGTACCCCACAGCTCTGATTCCTACAGCAGACAAGTTCCTTCGGTTTTTCCATAACTTTCTAGAGTTCTCACGCTCAGGGACTCACTGCGGTCTAAATCGATTGCCATGAAAAGGAGTCCTTTTGTGTTTATTGAAGGACTTTCAGAAGACCTACTTAGATAAGACTCTTGTGGAGATAGGGGCTTGCGACTCTGTCTTGGAACTTTGAATCCGAGGCGAAGCTTCCCTCCTCTCCCCATATCGACAGCATGTGGCAGCACCAGAAACCAAGGGCACAGGAGGCTTTGGAGTGGACAGCATCTCTGCTGAAATCTCTAAGGTGAGTGTTAGGAACTTCCGTCATGAATCTATACTTCTTTAGGGTCCCCGAGGACAGAATTATCTCAAAATTGTTACAGTTTTAAAGAACAAAGGCAGATTTTTTTCTCCGTCGCTTTTTCAAAGAACACGTTGAACTACAGTGTACACTGGTGTCAATAACCTATTTTCACTGCTCTCCTATTAAAGAAAGGAAAACAAATTAACACATGTAATCTTTTATATATGTCTCTTTCAATCTCATACAACACTGGCTTTTAAAATAACTTTTAAAGAAGATTCTTAACTGGACTTTCCCTAATTTTCACATTTAATTAATGATCGTTTATATTGGGATATTCTTGAGCCCTTACAGGAGTGAAATTCCAATAAGAAGATGTTATTATCTAATCCTCACAATGCGGCAATAATATGAGGCCACTGACAACCTTAAAATTAGAAAAAATAGGCATTCCCATCAGGGCGCAGCAGAAACGAATCTGAAGGAACCATGAAGTTGCAGGTTCGATCCCTGGCCTCGCTCAGCGGGTTAGGGATGCGGTATTGCCGTGAGCTGCGGTGTAGGTCACAGACGCAACTTGGGTCTGACATTGCTGTGGCTGTGGTGTAAGCCGTCAGCTACAGCTCCGATTTGGCCTGGGAACCTTGGTATGCCACAGGAGTGGCCCTAAAACAACAAAAGACTATATATATATCGATCTATCTATCTATCTATCTATCTATATACATAGAGAGAGAGAGAGAGAGAGAGAGCACCAAGAAATAACCAATGCTCAGAGTTAGGGAAAATAACCCGATAAATGGTCACCTATTTAAATAGACGAGTGGATAAGCCCACATCGATTTCCAAATTGTATCACATTCATGATACTATGAGTATTGGTGACTTGAAAACAGATTTTGCAACTGCCCTTCCTAAGATAGGAGCAAAGACCACTGGCGCCTAAAGTCTAGAAGACTAATTTTACGTGAATTAGAACATATTAAGTCCAGCAGTTTGTGACCATTGAAATAAATGGCGATGTTCTAGACGTTTCTGAACTTTTCCATCTTTCAGAAGAGGAAAGTTCCCCATCATCACCTGAGCAGGTCTAGAATCTGTGAAATGCTCAAACTTCAGTAACCTACAGAAGTAAATGTTTAAAGTTTGCATGTATCAGCCACTCGAAACTTCTCTTCTGCGATATGTGCTCACGGAGGGTAGGAGCAGGGTTTCTCAGTAATGTTGGCAGGATGTTCTTTGTGGTGGGGAGCCGAGCCGTCCCAGGCGGCGTAAGGTGTTTAGCAGCATCCCTGGCTCCTACCCTTTAGATGTCAGTAGCTCTTTCATCCAGGTCGTGACAACCAAGGATGTCTCCCAGCGTTAACAGTTGTCCCTTAGGTGACGGAGGGAAGGATGCAGCCATGCTGGTGGAAAGCGCCGGGGTGGAAGCCCAGACTTCCAGGTGCGCTTCTTTTGAGTTTACGCAGATAGTACATCTGAAGTCGTGAATGGGCTGAAAGACACAAAACTGGCTGTAAGTCAAGGTGGAAGCCAAACGCAGACCTTGTTATCCTACAGCCTCTTTGCCATTTTGCAGCATGTCGTCTTTGACTCCTGCGTGTGGAAGGTCTGCTCCACAGACCTGTGCACATAAAGTCACGCCTCGGGAGCATGGAGACGGCGGCCGTCTGACTCGACTCAGAAAGAACACATTATTTATGCAAATGAAGTGGAAATGTTCAGAAAGCTCTCTTTGGGTCATGGTTCAATCTTGCACCTGTTTGGGGCGATGCTAACTTAATAACATCACACTGCTTACCCGGCGTGCTGGAAGTTATAACTAAGTGTAGTGAGATCTGTGTGTGCGTGAGACTTTTGCTTCTGCCCCCTTCTTTGAGACGGGAGTTTCTTGCAAGTGTCCTGGCCCTTTATTATTTTATAGCTATAGGTAGACAAAATGCGCCTGGTAGGAGTCATAACCTAAAGACCAAAGTTACAAGCCAGGACCACTCGTTATGTCAGGAAACACGTGCTCAAGCTGTGACAGTGGCTGTCGTCTTGGGTCGGCCCCGTTAGCCCTCTCTGGATGCCAAGGTACTAGCGGGCGTCATGCCCCTCCTCTAGGGAGAGATCGCCAAGCAGGCACGCTGCTGGGTAGGCAGCTGTTTGGGAGCTGAAGAGGATAAAAGGAGCGTGAGACCAGGTGGGATATGCTTTGCATCTTCTCCCCAGATGCGAATGCGTGCACGTGTCCTGTGGGAGTATCTCTCGCGCACACACACGGCTCTCTCCCGGCCCGTTATGCCAACCGTTCATCACCTTCATGCATCAGCTTATCCAGAATGATGTGCTCCTCCTCGCTTAGATTTACCCGCTTCCTTACAGCACGTTTTACTGAGCTCTTTGGTCAAAATGTGTAAATGTTCTCTGGGCCATTTTATCCTTTACACTGCGTGGAAGGTGTTTTGTGGAAGCGTTCGTGTGTTTGGAACAGAATTTGCAGTGTGCAGTTAGCTAACGGGCCTAATGGGTTTCAATGTAGGGCGGCGTCTCGGTAGTTAGAGATGGTTTGGATTTGTCCTCATGTCAGTCAGACTGGCTGCACACGTTTTAAAAATAATTTTAAAACTCGGATGCGTGAGGAATATATATGCATTCTTGTAGACGTGGACAATATAGAAAAAAGAAAAATAAATAAACAATGAAGAAAATCATAATTGTACGTAGTCTCATTGCCTAGAGATTATACGTTAATGACCTCGCTCCCTCATGTATGTGTATATATGTATACGTGTGTATATGCACACGCATATATGTGTAGGTATGTATCTATTGGGGATTATATGGTAAACACTTTTGGTTACTTTTTTCACATTGCTGCACTTAGTTTTTTGTATACTTGATTATTTCAAAAATGTGTTCTGTTATGGAGATACTCTAGTTAAATATTCTTCATTTTCTTGTTGGTGAACTTTTAACTACAATTGTACTTGGCTATTTTAGTATAAAAATAACGCATAATACAATAGTAAGTTGATGGTACAATTGATTTTGTATCTTTGTTTTTCCTAGTTTATTATTTCCTAGATGTCTAAAGATGGGTCAAAGGCCATAAATATTTATAGAACACCCCTTTTTTTTTTAAAATTTAGGGCCACACCCATGGCATATGGAAGTTCCCAGGCTAATCAGAGGGGTCCAATCAGAGCCACATCTGTGACCTACACCACAGCTCACGGCAACGCTGGATCCTTAACCCACTGAGTGAGGTGAGGGATTGAACCTGCGTCCTCATGGATACTGGTCAGGTTCTAAACCCACTGAGCCACAATGGGAACTCCAGAAAGTGCATAATTAACTGTAGTATAAATTCCACAAATATAGAAACAGTGGACAAAATGCAGTGGAAATAGAAGAGTGTGGGTGAAATGTCTTATTTTCTCTGGAGGATGGAACCAGAACAACCTCTGTCAAAGAGTTAATTCCTAAGGAGTGAATTTTTTTTTTTTTTTTTTTTTTTTTTTTGGAGAAGGAAGAAGGGCTTTCTGGGACAAAGCAGCATTAGAGAGGCACGAGGCCCTAAAGTGATACAGCTTGCTCAGACAGCACTGGCAGTGAGGTAGAGTTAGAACAGAAGGCAGTAGGTGTAGGGTTAATATCAAGTTTTCAGGGTCATGTTAAGAAGTTTGTCTTGGGAGTTCCTGCTGGGATGCAGTGGAAACGAGCCTGACTATTATCTGTGAGGATGTGGGTTCGATCCCTGGCCTCCCTCAGGATGAGTGGTTTAAGGATCCCATGTTGCTGTGGCTGTGGTCTAGGTTGCAGAATTGGCTTGGATCCCACATGGCTGTGGCTGTGGTGTAGGCTTGGCAACTGCAGCTCTGATTCGACCCCTAGCCTGGGAACCTCCATATGCCTCATGCGTGGCCCTAAAAAGCAAAACAAAAAGTTTGTCTTGTTCTGTAGTCAGAGAGTAGCCCTGAAGACTTGATTCTTTCTGTGTCTGTATTCAAGTTCAAGGAGACCGGAGGCAAGACGACTGACTCTTGGTGTTGCCCCATGGAAGTGGCAAGCGATGGAAAGCCTGCGGGTGGGGCGGGAAGAACCACAGCCCATCAGCCAGTCCATCCGCAGGTACTGCCTGAGAGCACATGAGGTGCTGGAGGTTCAGAGACGACCACCTGCTCCCCATGGACTTTGTTTCTTTAAGGGACTTGGGCAGCAAATGAGGAAGTAAATATAGAAGAGCTAATGATGCTGAGCACTATGGTTAAGGCACCGTGAGTGTAAGGGGAGGGGCTTTCTTAGCTACGACGACACAGAAGTTGCCATAGGAAGGCTGAGAGAAGAAGGCGGCCAGGTGAAGAGCCAGAGTCCCTTTGCCTGCAGAGGGTGAAAAGGGAGGAGGCCTGCAGGGAGGGACGTTCTGAGGAGGGGGAGCTGGACCCTGTCAGTACCTGGCAGGTCCCTGTGGGAGAGGGGACAGTCCCGCAGACCCCGAGTCACATGCCTTCCCAGTTAGATGTCTGGGCTCTGCCACTTACTTACCCCGTGTCTCAGCGTCTCCTATAAGTGAGAATGATGGTGCACACATTCGAGATTACTGTAAAGAGTGTGTAAAGTAATTCCACAGATTATATCGTGCAAAATTCAGCACATGGACTTCAGACAGTAAAAACCCAGTGGAAGATGCTTTGCCATTATCGTCCTCGTCCGCATCGTCGTGGTCAAGAACGGGGAGGCTGTGGGTCCTTCGTGTTTCTGTCTTCGGCGACTTAGTCGTGAGCTAGGCAGCCGGGAGTAGAAGCATGCTGGGGTGTCCGTCTGCATCTGACTCGAAGGGCACCTTGGAAATCCAGCGCACGTGAGCTCTAGAGGTCAGGAGAGAGGTCAGCATGTGAGCCATGGCGGTTGCTGACATCGCCCCAGAAGATAAAAGCAAAATACAAAATTCAACGTGAGAGAACGCAATATAGCACTTCGTGAAAGTCATTTCTTTCTTAGAAACTTCTAATTATTGGAAAAAAATTTTTTTTAGAGCTGCACCTGCAGCATATGCAGCAGGTTCCTAGGCCAGAGGTCGAATCGGAGGTGCAGCTGCCCCCTACACCACAGCCACAGCAAAAGCAGATTCTGAGCCGTATCTGCGATCTACACCGCAGCTCATGGCAACTCCAGGTCCTTAACGCACTGAGTGAGTCCAGGAAGAAAACCCACGTCGTCATGGATAGTGTCAGGTTTGTTACCCCTGAGCCACGACGGGAACTCCCCAGACCTTCTTTTAATGATTGGAAATCCACCTACAATTTATATCCACCAGCCCTAGTCGGACTCCACGGAAACATTCGGAGTAAGAACAACCACTGTTCCAAATTGTAGCCTTTCAGGTGTTTTGAAGATGTTATGTGTGACTCGCAGTCTCTGTCTGAAAAAATGGTGATAAATACTGAAGTTTTTCCTCAGATATTGGGGCTTTTATATAGTCTCATCATTCCGATTTTTTCTATGCAGTTTAGTTGGCTCAGAACTAAACCCGGTCCTCCCAGGGCCGTTCGACCACCTTGTTAGTTTCTCGCTATCATTTTCGCCTGTCAGGGTCTTTATAATTTTGATGTTGTCATCTAGCATATTAGTGATTCCTGCCAACTTTGTGTCATATGCCACCTTGACAAGGGTGCTTTCCAAATCTTTATCCAAGTCTTGAACTATGCCTGCCATTGACTAGTCAGTAGACATCAAACCCTTGGCTTCCTTTGAGAGGGCAAGTTGTTGTGCTTGAAAGTTAGGCTTTAAAGGGTGGCCTGAGAGTGAGCATAAAGGAAGGAAAAGGAAAAGGGGGGGGTAAAAGCTGTTTGGCACAACTGTGGGGGCTCTGCAATCTTGAGGCGTGTGGGCGGCACTTGTTTGGCGCCGCCTCCGTGTTTGTCCTGATGAGGATGATGTGATAAGCGTGAAGGTGGGGGCAGTGCCAGTTTTAATCGGTCGTTGGCACCCATCATGTGCCAGGCCGTCCGAGAAGGACTGAAACCCAGTTCTCACAGGAACCTCCTGAGGAAGCATTATTATTTTTTTTCCCCTTTTTTTTCTTCAGATGAGGAATATGAGCTTCAGGAGAATGAGATACTGTGCCCAGAATCACACAAACAGAACACGGATGAGTCTGGGAGTTGAGTCTAGGCAGTTTAATTCCAAAGACACTATGTTACACTGCTCCATTTTATGACGACTAATTATTACATTTTAGCCCATGTCACCTTCAATACCAGTTACCTTTATTTTAAGGGATGTTTTTCACAAGAAACGAATATATCATTCCTCGGTACACAGCAGTGATTAGAAAAGAAGGCTACGTTAGGATCAAGATGGGGGAGGGGGAGAGAGTGAGGTGGGTGGGGAGTCTGGGGTTGGTAGATGCAAACTATTCCATTTAGGACGGATAAGCAGTGGGCTCCTACGGTGCGGCACAGGGGGAGAAGTTTTTGGAGCAGGTGGCTGGGCTTACCCCTTAGCTAAGTTATTCTTCCAACATACCAATCGCACAATGGACATGAGCAAAAATAAAAAAAATAAATAGCTGCTTCATGAATGTTCGGAATAAATCTTAAATAGCCAAAAATTAAATCTATAACTACCAAGGAATAAGTGTCTCCATTTGGGGGGGAAGGGAAGAAATTTAAGTGACAAAGACTCTTGCCTTACCCAATTCTTCTTAGTCTTCATGTGCATATGAAGGGCGGGCCCAGAAATAGATCCAAGCACCTGTGGTCAACTAAGCGCTGACAAAGGAGGCAAGAACATACAGTGGAGGAGAGACGGTCTCTTCAGTAAGTGGTGCTGGGAAAACTGGACAGCTCCACGGAGAAGAACAAAATTAGAACGTTCTCTAAGGCCATACACAGGAGTAAACTCGAAATGGGTTAAGAACCCAACATGTTAAGGCCAAATACCATGACGATTTGAACGGCTGAGGCAAAATCCTGGGCACTGTCAATGGCCATCACGCTGCAACAGGAGGTATCAACACTTTTAACAAATACTCTGATTGTATTCATAGAGTCCAAGAAACACTCAGTATGTACTTGACGATTTAGTGTTGAAATGGATCTCTTGACATATTTAAATGAGTTACCCACAACACCTAGAGGCAGTTTTTGAAAAGAAGTGAGAGAAACCAGATGCTTCTATTAATACAGGTAGCTCCGTGTTGCTACATAAGCAATTAAATGTCTATGTGAATACACGTCTTACACACGTCAGGTCTTCAGTGAGCATTTTCCAGGATCTTTTCAGATGGACACTGTGTTTAGTTGACCAAAAGGGGAAGCACAAGATGACTCAGTGCCTTTTAAAAACCTCTGGTGTGTTGAAGAGACTGTGCCATTTTAAAAGGCACATCTAAAAGCTTCTAGGTGGAATTTAAATAACTTAATTATTTTACCTTTTCCTTCAAGCTACCCCAAATAGTCTCGCCACACCGTGGGCCAATCACTTGACCAATTTTCTGTATGATTAAACATCATGTGCCTTCCAAAACTATTTGTCGGGGGAAAGCTTCTGAGATGCCTTCTGAGCTGTATCTTTTTATACTTGTGTAACTTAAAAATGATCGGGCAGAAATTTTTTTCTTGTCTTTAAATTGCTTTGCCAAGTTTCAGCTTTGAGCACATTTTTATGACTGATTTATTAAACCTGGAAACTAGAAGTTTATAATGGAAATTCTCATAAAGCCTTAACTCCAGCCTTGCTAGCAGCTGCTTGGAAGAATGGGAACCCCGACGGACCCCCGACTGGAGCGTTTTTAGAGCAAAACCTGAGGAATATGGTCACGTGTTCACTTCTTTTGTTTTTAGGTGAATGATCTTCAACCATTCCAGCAGAAATTTTTGTTCTGTTGACAAAAACAGAAGCATGTAGTAGTCTGGCCATGAATCATACCTTCTGTTGTCGTTATTAATTTTAAAGACACATTAAAAGAAACTTCCTCTATTACATTGCACTCTGGGAAAAGAAAAAAAACAGGAGGGCTTATCTTTTGGGCTGACTGCGGAGATTTATTGCAAAGAAAATGATTCCAAATTGACTAAGGAAATTGATTGGGAATGAAACTATTAGAAGTCCCTGTGCCTTTTTAAGATATTTGGAAATTATACCTAAGTGAAACATCTCCGCTTTAGTTGCAGAAATATAAACTTCTGGCATTGCTCATCATTAGAATTTTCCCCGCAGGCGCTGGCTTTATTAGCAGCTTCAGAGTATATTTAGCGCTGTCATATGTGAATTCTCTTCACTCCGTTAAACTAATATGGGATAAAATGTCTTTTTTTTTACAGTGGTACTCATTCATTATATAAAAATGAAAGCAACCACTTCATTGTGGATCCAGAGCTACTAACTATTTTTATGACAAAAGAGAGGTGACAGTACATATCCCGTAGGCACATGAGAGTATTATATAAGCGTCATTAGTATAATTGATATCCATAGAAAGAGTGTTTTATCCAACATGATTAAAATGTGCAATACATTATGTAGGTTCCAGCGTTCCAGCTGCTGTGTTGTAATCTTTCCTTTGATAGATATCTAGTGAAAAATAAAATTATCCTCGTTAAAAGGATAATCTTCGACTACTGAAGGCTCTGAGGATGTGAGACCATGGCATGCCACGTGCTTCGCCCGTTTACTTGCGATTTTCGCCCGTGCGTTGTGTTTTGTTTGGGTTCCTCAGCCACCCGGGGACAAGTAGAAAAGGGCTCTTTAAGGAAAGATGTCTTTCCTGGGGGGACGAGGAAGAAGCCCGGGTTATAACGCTCTGCTTTTGTTTCACCGTTGCCTTGTTAGGTCCACCTTTAAATGCCTGCAGTAGGGAGGCCCATCAAGAAAACAAATCATAGAGCCTAAAATTTTAAATTGGCTTCATGTTGAGAGTAACTTCTTAAAGGCAAATGAATCAAATAATTATTTTGAAAGAGCGTCTCTGCACACAATACGAGCATTGACTGATTCATTCATTTGAAAAGTCTTTATTGATTACTTACCCTGTATTGAGTGCTTCGTCAGGGGCTGGGAACCCATGGAACCGCAAATCCATGGATTTCATTTTAAAGAGTGAATCAGGAGAGGAAACCAGGTGAGGCTCAGGTAAGCCTGGTTCTCCCTTTTCAGGCTTGGGCATCACGCATAATTGAATCATAGCGCCAGGACAGCAGGTGACAGCACCGTCACGTCGCATTCACCTCCAGTGAGTGAGAGCGGAGTACACACAGTCCGCTTTCCCACCGCTTCTAAGACTGGCTCTTGGTGGCTGTCGCTCTTTGCTTCTTCGCGTGGAAGTGCAACCATAGTGATGCTGAAAGCTGAGAAAAGGGCGCAGGCTGAGGCTACTGCAGCCCATCCAGGAAAGTGGAGTCAGTGGCAAAGAGGCAGCGTGTCTGCTTCGTAATTCGTGTCTTCTCCGCCAGGGCAGAGAGTCTCCGGGAGGCTGCCCTGGCCATCGGAAGTTCCACAGGCCTCTCCTCAGCCGACTGCAGTGCCGGGAGAGGAGCAAAGGAAAGGAAATACGTGAACGTTCTCTGTAGACAAACCGCGAAGTCTCCTTGGATGTGTGACCTCATCGTCATTCGTGTGGGCCATCTTCTATAAGTTGCAGGCCTTCTCCATAAATAGGGGGGAACACCTGCTGCCCATAGAGTTACAAGTGGACTTCAAGCGGGATGCGCCATCCGCTGCTTTTGAGCATCCTGGATGCCAAGGAACGTCGAAAAGATTGAAATTGAGGGGAGTAAACTGGGGGGCCCAGCAAGCCCCCATTCTTGTCTGTCGGACAGTCAGGTGGAGGTGGTGGGGCAGCCGTGTTTGAGACGGCAAGGTCGCCTTTAAGGGCAGGACAGTGAAAAGGAAGAGGCCGTATCGGGGCGACTGCACACCCAGGCAGACCCTTTGGAGGAGGCGAGAACGATGGGCCAGACGTGCGCTGGGGAGAGATGTTCCCTGTCTGGCGCCTCGTTTGTCTGTTTGTCTGTCCTTCGCTGAACGCGCTCATTTGTGAATAACAAACCATCGTCCCGGCCCAGCGACGCGCTTCCCAGGATGGTCAGCGCCCATCAGGTCGTGAGTGGACGTTGTGACCTTCACGTTACCACCCCCCGAATTGCTCTCGTCACAAGCCTGTAACTTGCTGGTGCGTCGTCCAGCCTCACCCCCGCCTCACCTCTTGACATCTTTTCCGTCTGAGGTCACCCATGTCATCTGCCGTCCTGGGACAGACTAACTCGTCTTCCCGGCCCGTGCTCTAAACAGCGGCCTCGCCCCCCTCCTATTTCCTCATCATGGTCCAAAGGGATCTTGCGCTGTTGCTGTTGTTTTCCGGCCCCATGTTGTCCTCTGGCACCTGGGGATGGCGAGAGTTCCTGGGAGCAGATTTCAGAGCTTTCTGTGCGACCTTCTCATGACAGAGATTCAGCTGTGCCTGTGGCCGTGTGAAAGCTGGTGATGAGACTGTGATGCTAATGCTACATAAATATTGTTATTATCCGCTGGAGTAACAACAATAGGTGAGGATGATAATAAGACTGGCACAGGCTTTCCCTCTGAGTGCTCAGTGTTTCCACGGGCACAATTGGCGGGATCGCCGAGGACACCACGAAGCTACGTGGCCGCTCGGGAGCCATTATCAGCCTCTGTTAGAGCCTTTTCAAGCCCCGTGCTTATTGTGTACGTTATGAATAAGAGAGCACGGAAATTATGCATGCGGGGCCAAATTCTCGTCTTGCTCTGGACCCCCACGGACCTCTCTTTGAAGTCGGAAGGAGCTCAGTGGGGGGTGGAACAAGATGAGAATTTGGAGAAGGAACGAGGAGAAAATGCGATCTTTTTCCCCCGACCGACCGTAGCATCATTTGGTCCGTGTTAGATGCTCATACGGTGCCCAACCCCAATTCCTTTCACTTCGGTCTCAATAAAAGGTTTTTTCTGTGTGTGTGTGTGTCTCTGCGCGTATGTACCATAGGTCATTTTTCGTGGGAAGAGAATTGGATAACTTCAGGTACTCTCCTGTATGCTGTTATTATTGAACTGGAGCCAGGAGCGCTTTATTTTCAATAAAGAGACAGTCGTATAATACAACGTTCATGCAAATTCAGGTGCTGTAGGTTTTCAAAGATTTTCCAGAAAGGACATTTTCCACTGGCCCCAATAATTAACAACTCGTCTTTGTCCCCTTGCCTTCCTTCAACTAATTCTTCAAATTATTTTGTCTGCCGTGGAAGGCCCACACAATTGTGGGCTCTCCCAGGACAGCTCTGTGTGAACGCACAATGCAGTTTTTGTCTCTGCCTTCCCATAGCCATCCCCCTCCCAGGATTTGAATTGTTTGGGACACACAATGGTGCGTGAGTGTCCAGAGGGGAACTTTGGAAAACAACCTGCCCACGAGCCAGAAGCCACACCTTCGTCACTGAAGAGGCGCCTCCCCCTTGCGGAATCAGCACATGCCTTTGCATGAGGCCCTCCCCTCAGAAACTTGGCTTTCCGGAGAAAGCACGTTTAGATCACACTGTCTTCTTTCAGGAAGAAACCAAACGCCATCAGAATTTCACACCTGGATGTGTGTTGATAAAACGTCCTGTAACATAAGACCAGTAATATTCATGGGCATCTAATGTAATTCATGATGACCTGTGGTATATGACGGTAAACAGTATCATTTACGCCGAACCTTAAAAATATTGACAAAGACAAGTTCCTAAACACTGATGCAACCTTTTATTACGTGTTGTGATTTCTTGGCTTTTATACTTGGTACAGTTTTTCAATTAACTGCTCTGGATTCAGAGCAATTACTCATTTATTATCGTCGGTTTAGATACGGTGCAGATTAGAGAAGTAAAACAAATCATTTTAGTGACACTGGCTAGTGATACACTGTGATGATTCTGATGTTTATTTGTTTACTTATGTATTTATTTGGCTCTTACTCGACAGGATTTACAGTATCTACTTTTGAATGCTAAGTCTTTTTCCTCCCCGTCTCTATTTTTACGGCTTTAAATAAGCAGAACCGGCCATAAGATTTGACCTGAAGTTACCTATCTGATCACCAAACAATACATACATGTGTCGAAATACTAATTCACGCACACACAAACGTTTTTAAAATTCTTTTTGGCCAGTGACAAGATTTTCTCGGTTATGTGAAGTGAGTATCTTGTCTTTTGAAAGTGTGAAGATGCCCAGAAGTGGTGAAGACAGAGCTGAATTTATGGAGTACATAAACGAGGCATCGCTATACGAAGACTCTCCTAAGAAATAGCACGCAATTTTGAATGCAGGCAAACCGAGGTACCGGCACATATGAGACATTTGGAAGCTAATGACAGAGAGCACAAACCTTTCCGTCCGGCTTGCCGTGTGCTTTTCCCCGGGTCCTGCAACAACAGGCCCTGTAATGTGTCGTTTTGCTTCTAATGGAGTTTGCATGCTTTTGAAAGTGACTTAGATTTTGGCAAAGTTTATTTAATGCATTATGCATTAAAGTTGTCATCAGGATTTAACAAAGCATTTTGCACAGAAAGATTAGAAATAAAATCTCTGCACACCAAAATGATTTGGATGGTTTTGCTAGATGGTGTGAACTGAAAAAAAAACTTCGCATGTATCTTCGCCCTTTCTCAGATTTCGAAAGATGCAAAAGCTCCATGGCGAAGAGAATTTTAATGTACAGCCCCGGGCAGAGCTCCTCAGTGCTATTTTGTTTCGCTTTGGACTAGTATTTTCCTGTTTATTGGTTCCAACATTAACAATTCCGCATCCACCGAAGCTACGACGTTTAGACAAGGAAGGGTCAGGTTCAATAATATATACAAGGAATTTCCTACTTGAAAAATGAGGGTAATGAGAGAGGCAACTTGTTCCATGTGTTTGGATGCGAAAATGTAGGACCTGTGGTGAGATAAATAGTACTTGTAGGTGGAGAGAAGAAATTGACTGGGCAAATGGATAGAAACGAGAAAACGTTTGGATTTTAAGTTAAAATGGCCATTTTACAGTATTCTCTGTATTTTAACACTTTTTTAAAGCTAGACACATTACTTCCTTCTCCGTCCGTGTTTTGAGTGAAGGAGGAGGTTCTACAGGCGTGAGCGATGCTATGAAAGATCTGCCTGTGTAGCTCGGCCTCTTTAAGGTCAATGCTGAAGTCCTTGTGAAGGCAGATGGAGAAACAGTAACACGGTTGTGTTTGTTTGTTTTGTTCTGTTTCTTAAACAAGAAAGGGACCAGTTGTGTCTTGAAACTTGAGCCTTGAAATGTCTCTTCTGAAGTTAAGTGGAGGGTCCCGACTCCCAGTCTCACTCTCAGGGTCTCGTCCCCTTGTGGGTGTCCCTTTGATGTGTGTGTCTTGAGGAGAAGGGTCATTCCGGCAGTGGCATTATTGAGACTGTTTCTGATACCTGCTGATACATCAGCCGTGCTAATGGACTGATAGCTTCACACCACAAGTAGAGGGACGTCTCTGTTTTTTAGTGCTCTTTTTGGAGGTAGCATTACTGCAGAATTTGGGCTGCAGCCCTTGGAAATGCACTTTTTTCCCCTGGAAACCATGCGTCTTGGAGGGTCCTTGCAGATAGCAATTGGCTGAGTCACTTGTGAGCAGTGACTCAGGAAACCCAGGGGTCTTGCTCTATCCCCAGTCACCAGAGGGGCTTAGGAGTGTTGTTTCAGGTAGCAGTTAGCATTTGGTTAGTGATGTCATTACACATTATTGTTATTATTATTTTTACTGTACAAACTTCAGGGGCTTTTCAGCACTGAGACGGTTTTAAAAAATACCTATATAACTTCCTCTTTTATTTTTGGCTCTTCACTTCCAGGAAAGTTAATTGGAACTCATTGGCTTTATTTGCTGACTTACCAACTACCTCATAGCTGGAAACGAGTGAAGACACATTAGCTTTCTACTGTCTGTGTTAATTTTTTTAACTCTATTCTTTTCAGTTGGTCTTTTATCCACAAACCATTTTTTTCTTTTTTTTTCTGGTATGAAGTATTATTATTATTATTATTATTATTATTTTTATTTTCCCACTGTACAGCAAGGGGGTCAGGTTATCCTTACATGTATACATTACAATTACATTTTTTCCCCATTCTTTTTTCTTTTTTTAAAGAACACCAGTGTCTGGATAAGAGGAGAAAATTGAATTGAAGTATCATCATCATCATAATGCTTTCCCCTTGCGTAGATCTTTAACGTTTTTTCAAGTGTATTTATTTCTACTGTAACTGGATTCCCATAACAGCTCTTTAAAATAGGAAGGGAAGGGAAAGAACATTTATCGAATGTCTTCTGTACGAGGTGTATTCGCCACATTATCTCATTTAATCCTTGCTGGAGAGCTGATGAAGTAGAAAGTATTTCTCTCGGATTCAGGAGGAAATACGGACCAGCAGAGTGGGATTTGTTGAGCTTTGTGTAGTCAGCAGGGGGGGGTCCTGGGTTCGAACCCGGTTGGTATGGCTTCCCAGCTTAGTGCTATGCATCTCACGGATGTGGGTTGGGTCACATTTTTGGTCCTTTATTTTGAGATGCAGATAAGCGATGTGCTTGCAGATGTTCCTCTAGGTTAGTGCCTTAGATGGACAAAAGTGCTTGTTTGCCAGGCTTGCATGCTTTCTGCGATGTCTGCCTGCCTCTGCGACCCATCAGAAGTAATGACGCCTTCCTGTCCCGGCTGATTGCTCAGTTTCTCAGTCTGTGGAGCACCCCTCACCACTTGAGGGCACCTTCACAGACTGTTGCCGAGAAAGGGAGATGAAATCGGCAGGGGAGGAGGTGAGACTCAGCTTGGATTAGGCTCGTCTTTGCTTCTGTGGGTTTACGGATTACATGATTGCAGGGCGGGTTTTATGTTCAATACCTATTTGAGTCAATGTTGCACTGCGGTACAGCATAGTTAATATTTTTTGTGAGTGCTGCTTCTAACAATCAGATCAATACAATTAAACTTTAAGCCAGCAGTTTTAAAGTGAATGTCTTAATACTTGGCACCAGAGTTGATAGTTTAAATCTGATATATTGGAAAGAATACATATCTTAGGGGAGTACTAATGGGAAAAGAGTTGAAATCAGGTAGACCTGATTTGGATAATAATCAGCTAGTCAATTAGCCCGTACCGCAGAGATCCCTACGAGACTGTATTTAGTCCGTCTCGTACCGCAGAGATGTCTTGGCCGTGGCCGTACAGTAACACCTTCGAGAATCCAGAGCACTGCCCACATATTATTTTATGCTCGAGGTGCAAGGATGCAGATCATTTAACTCTGAGTCTGTTCTTCTTTGCAGCTGTCCTGAAGGGTGGATCTGACTAACGTGCTCTAGCCCTGACTTTCACGGATTCCTTGCTGTCTGGTGCTGACACTAACTGGTGCAAACCTCCGCAGAAGCCCCTTCCCTGGACAGGTACGTGTCCCCCTTCTCCTTAACTCAGAGGCATTCACTCAACTTCCTCAGAGATTTTATCGGGGGTAGAGTTTGAAGGAGCATCTAAATGGAGAAGGAGGTGAGATGCTGCTCTGGACAGATAAACGAGTCCCACTTTTTCTGTATCTTTCTTATGCCACCTCGCACCCCCCACTGTACGTTGCTCAGGCCCTTCCTTTGTCACATTGCCCCCTTCTTCTTTCCACATTGGACGCCTCCTGCTTTCGTTAGGGCTTCACCACTTCTTGCTGAGGGGAGTGCACATAGCTCCCTGGCTGGTCCTTCTTACCCAGTGGTCCGTTGAATGCCAGATACCCTTCTGAAGTTTAGATGGGCATTGCTTCCTGCCAAAAAATATGCAACAGGGTCTGCTGCCTCGAGAATGAAGTTCAGATTCCCTAGTCTGGCTTCAAAGTCTCCAGGATCAAGACCACCTTAGGAAGCAGTAGGGAAAAGCATCAATACGGGTGCGGGTTCCGGAGGCCGTGGAGTTCTACAACTGAAATGTGTGACGTGCAACAGACCCAACCTCTCTCAGCTCTGGATTCGTCACGACAGTGGGAATGAAGTGAGATGGTGTCTGTCAGACTCTGAGACAGAGCCTGGCTCCTTCTGTTCTCGTTATTCGTCTGTGTTCTAGTCCCGCCTCTCTACTCACCGTTCAGCATAGTTTGGGTTTGAAACTGTGATCGGCCCTGGGCTAAATCCTTTGATGTTCTGTCTGACTTAATACTTAACAAGGTAGGCGGTTATCTTATGGTCATTATAAAGAAAAATGATGAAGAATCCAGATAAAGAAACTTGGGTTCCGAGAGGTTAGGCACCTTGACCCAGTCATACAACTAGGTGAAGAGTCAGAACGAGCCCCCACATCTCCGTGAGTCCAGGCCCCAGTCCCTGAGTAGCCCACCTTTCTATTCCAGCCTCTCTGCTTAGCCCAAGCGCCACCTACAACATTCTCGCCCCTCTTGACATCTGTGGACATTTTCCGTAGGCTTCACAGCCTATAAAGATCCGGTCACGTGAGGCCTTGAAAAGAGTGGAGGTGAGAACAGAGTTAGAGATGCGAACGAGACGGGAGACATCAGCGTGGCTGTCGAAGCGCGGCGCGTGTCGGCACAGTCATTTCTTATATTTACTTGCGACGTATTTACCTGCATAGCATTTGAATTAAAGCTGCCTCACGGGTTCTGTGTTCCTCGCAGACACATGTTTACCGTGTGCCGCTCTGTGGATGCTGAGGCGCGATGTGCAGATGATAGCTGCTTGAGAACCTGGGCAGAATCCGCTTCCCGGAGCTGGGTACCTCAGTGGTCTGGAATGCCCAGCTAGAGGGGGATGTGGTCAAGCGATTATTTTTTTAAGTGAAACTACGTTGCAAGGGGTCCCTGGTGGCGGTGGAGAGGGCCAGCCAGGAGGACCAGAGCTGGAGACCGTGTGACTGGGGACAGAGGGACGTGGAGGTCGGTGGGGGCATGGCAGACAGAGCAGGTTGTATTGGGTGTCACAGGGAGCTGACAATTTGGAAGGTAAGCACCAGAGACTGGGTAGACAATAAATTAAGTGCAATAACAAGTGTTTTGGGGTCCGTGAATTTTGAGGTGTTCACGTGATAGTCTCACTTGAAAACTTCGGCACTGCTGGTAGTGAAACGAACCCTAGTCCTAGTTTACAGTCTCAGCTAAGGTACCACTGGTCTGTCCCTAAATAGATCTACGTTCTACTTCCCATCTCTGTACAATGGAATAATTAAAGGCCTGTCCTGGCTTACGTCACAGAATTCTCAGGAAACGCGAATAGAAAGGAATATGGGAAAGGATTGACATTTGACAGGTAATTTTACGGTTTTCCAGCGTGTTCTCGCACCTGCAAGGAGTTGCTGTTCTTACTAATGCAGAATATGGCAGCACTGCCTTTGCGGAACTTTTCTCTGAGTTGAGATGTGGCGTCTACACACGGAGGAGGGAGGCCGTGGGCTGGGGCGGGAGTTCAGAGAACGGGGTTCGCCGACAGAGCCAGATGGACCGTGGTCAGACCTCAGAACGAAGGTGAGCTTGGAGCTGGCTTTGGAGGATGCCTCGCGACTAGCTCGTCTCAAGGAGGGACGGATGCCAAGCTGTGGAGGACCCTGGCAGGACCAGGCTGTTGCAAGGGGCGGGCGTGTATCAGAGCCGTGGGAATGGGCGGAGCGGGGAGGCCTCGGGGACCAGGTGCACCTGCCTGCGAAGAAGCCCTGAGGCTCAGGAGCGCAGCCTGGAGGCCTCTGCGTGGGGCCCCGAAGAAGTTTAACTTATCACCCTCTTCTGTGTCACATTCTCTGGGAAATTGTGTCAGGAGAACAATTAGTACTGTATACGCACTAAAGCTAGAAGCTTAAGGTCTATCGACTTACCGTTTGGTGCAAAGAAAAAGACAGTGTTACCATTTGGTATGAGGCCAAAAAGGGGTCTTGCAGGTTAAGTGCTATGCAGAGCTTGAAGTCCTCAGAAAACGAGTTTTTGCAGGCCCTACGAAATGGCGGTGAGAGTCCTCATTGTTCGTATGTTCTGTTGTGGGTCTTGAGCTGCAATTTGGAAAAGCTCTGGGCAGGGCAGTTATCCAAATAATAATCATTGACTCAAGCTTTTTAATGGTAAAAAGATGACTTGATTCTCTGAAGAAGTGAACAGGCAACATTTTCTCATTGCTGTTAATTATAATTGAAGACAGACTCAATTTTGTATTAGTCACAGATGTTTCATTTCTCAGTTCATATATAATGTGGTACATGGACTATCTCCAAAGAGATTTTAGAAGTGTTTGCAGTCCTGTCCGTCTCTTTACCACTCGGTGTGGTCTTTTCCAAAAAATCATGACATTTGGAAAGAAACTTAGAGAAGTTTTGAAGACATTTTCAAGACATTTTGCTTTCAGTGATCTCTAAAAATATTCCTATTGAAAGTGAAAATTGGGAACATGCTCGGAAAAACAAAATCAACATGTATATTGTGTCTTTGGAAAGCCTGGTTTCAGGAGCGGCTGGGCTGTGTTCCAGTTGTGCCGGGGGTGGGTGGGGGCACACACGCGTGGTTTCTGAGTTGAGGTTAGCCAGAGAAACCCTTCAGAAACGCCCGTGCTCTCATTGCTCTGAAGCAAAAATGGATTTCAAATAATTAGACCCAGCAACTAGGCCCCAAATTACTCCACTGTGGATTGTTCTAACCAGGGAAAGCTTATCAGAAGGACAAATCACTCGTGAAATTGCGACAGGTTTGAGAATGTTCCAAGATGTGGCAGGTTTGGAATGCAAACCCTTGATGGGGCTGGGAAACTTGGGTTGGGTCGGAAGAGCATGCACAAGTGAAACTTACCCGAACGTCACATCAGCCACAAGGACGCAACACAGTAACGCTTATATTCTCTGCTGTAGGTGTCCATGCTGCTTGGAAAATAAAATGGAATTCCTAAGCCCCTGACAGGGAATATTTCTTGGGTTATCCTGATAAAAGTTGGAGTTGCATGCGACAAGCCAAATCTCTTTTAAAACATAATCAAGCCGTTTAATTTTAAGAGGAACATTTATGAAAGTTTTGGGATGAGAATAGTATAATTGTGGTACTTTACAAATATGTGATGAATTCATTATAGGCGGGCATGCAAAGTTCTTTAAATATCATTCTTCATCTTTAATCTTTATTATATACATTAACTTTTCCGAAAAAGAAAGGCATGTGATTTGTATATTTAAAATTTGTATATTTTGAGAATTCACATCATTCTCTAAAATCCATCTGTGATATTCAGAGTCAGTGAAGTTCAAGCAGTTAAACTTTAGAATCAGCTTCTTGCACAGTCTCTCCATGATCCGTGGGTCTTTCTTTCCAAGGCTTGAGACAGGGTGGCAGGCGGAAATTCATTGGCGTGCATGCTTCAGTAGTGAATTTGCCTTTGTAAAGTTGTATGCATCAGAATCGGAACTCCTGATTTTTGGTTCACAGCCTTAGCAATTACCTGGGTGAAATCTGAAATTGTCCCCGTACGTGGAGGAGAAGGGGAGATGGAAGGAAGGGGTAGGTAGCAGTTTAATAAGCAAGAGAACATGCAAGGAAAGCTTGTCTTGGTGGCTGCAGGGTGACGAGAGCTTCACACCCACCAGCCAGAGTCTTAAGGGCTCATGCTGAGGTCTTAACACAGTTCGGTCACGCGTTCTGCCCAGATCGTCTCGACAACGGTTTACTCTCTCAAGGCTGCGTCCATGAAACGGCTCCTCTGTAGGGTCAGTGGCCCGATTTCCACCCAAGGACAGCAGAGAGTGAGAAGCCTTCAGCTGCCTGGGTCCAGGTTATGGGTCAGCCTGTGGTCAGGCTTTTTAGACAACCTCCAGCAACGCTGGTAGGATTGGAGAAAGAACTGGAGACACAGGGAAAAGAGGGGGGAGCAGGATAAATGTGGATATGTGTCTATAAAACGATCATAGAAATGATTAAATAGGGCATCATTACACTTAAGCGCTTATTGGGTGTGTTCCTCTGGCCCAGAAGTAACCTTTTCCTCCCACTTCAGAATGGCGAGTCGGTATTGTTTGTTTTTTTTCCCCGGCAGTAAACATCCCGTGTTTGTAGTGCAAGTACTGGGCTGGGCGTTCGAAGGTCCAAATTCCTTTCCTAGTATTGCTTTGCCTTGTTTTGGGGGTAAAAACCCTTTACACCCCGGTCTTCCCTCCTTAGGCTGTGACGTATCACATCCCTGAGCTGACTTCTTTGCAGGGAGAAGTGAGCCCAAGAGGAGAAGAGGCTTGACTTTAAGGTAGGAGAGGCTGCAAGGAGGGGCTGAGTTTGTAATTCTTAACCGGAGGCTTTGCTATCGAGTGGGTGAGAACGACAGAGCAGTCACAGCACGCGTCTTGTTTAGAAAGGAATGGCCTTCCGCTCTTTGCAGCTCCTGAGCAAGGACACCAGAGACACGTACTTTTCCAAGACAGTGACTCATGTTTAAAGGCAGGTGCACTTCAAAGTCCAAGAAATGTTCCCACCGTCGTGTTCAAGCCTTCGCTCTGGCTTTGCAGGATGCTGAACCGGTGTGGCGCCTTGCCCCGCATGGGTGACCACTGAAGGCCTGGTGGCGCGGTGCTGTGATGCTCCATGTCAGAGCTTCTGGAAGGGCAAAGACTCTGAGCACCGAGGGGGCTCTTGTTTAAAGAGCCCCAGTGCAGGGGGACCATAGCCTCTCAGACAGGGCGGGGTGTACAGGTCCTTCCGTCTTAGCGAGGCTGTCGGAGAAGTGTTCTGGGGGGCTCTTCACAGCCACTGCCATTTCTCGGGAGCTCCGTGCGTTCTCAGCAGAGGTACAGGTGTTTTGGAGCCAAAGCTGCCCTCACTGCTCAGCTTTGAGAAACGTCCTTCCTGCAGACGGTCTTCCTAGCTTTGCACGTATGTCTATTTGTTTAGGAGAAAAAAGGGAAGAGTGGAGAGACTTTTCAGCAGCAATGTTTGCTCGCTCAATATGGTAAAATGACATTTAAAGAACATTTTAAATTAATATTTTTTTCCCTCAGAAGTTTCATAATATGTTACAGTGTAGCTCCATAAGAGAATTTTGTACTAACAGATTTCAAGACTAATTTTAGGCAACGTGAACTCTATTGTCTGGCATTCTATTAACCTCAAATCTCTGTTTAATAATACTTCCAGATGGCAATGAAAATGCCGTGTCACATCAACCTCAAACCTAAGTGGCACACTATAGTAAATGTTTATTTTTTTCCACGGGTCATGTGACCATGTCTCTGCGGATGGGAGCCAGAGCTGCTGGTGTCATCTGGGGGCGGCAGCAGGTCCGCAAGGCAGTGGCATTTCCTGACCCGTCTGAGGCTTTGGCAGAGAACATCCGGCTGACTTAGCTCCGTAGGTCTTACCCACGAGTGGGCTCCCCTGGGAGGGTTCGAATCCTGAAGGCAGACGCACCAGAGAGGAAGCAAACACGTGCAAGGACTTTTTCGAGTCTCTGCTGGTGTCAAGTTTGTTGCTGTCCAATTGGCTAAAGCAAGTGGCATGACTGTGAACCCGGAGTCACCATAGTAGGAGCCTGTAAATGGACAGAAGGAGGCGTAGTGACACCAGCCACTCATTAACCGGGGCCACTCACAGTATCTGTCGCGTCTGTCTGTGGTGTGATGACAGTTTTATGAAGATAACCTCGTGGGTCCCCGTGCTCTTGAACGCTGTTTCCCACGGAACATAAACATACTGTTAATTTTGATATGAAAGCATTCGATCATATTCCCTGTAAATTGCTAACTCATTGAGAGGTTTATGCACTAATACGATGATGGATATTTAGTTAACCACCTCCTGTATTTCACAACCGAATCACGTACAAGGAGTTCTGTGATGCTTGAAGTTGGTAGACTGGAGGCGTCACCAATCGCATGAGACTCTTAACATTTCTTCTCACTTCATTTTAACGGTCAGAGAAAGAACGACTTTTTGAGCAGAAGTAGAATGGAATTGGTGACGACCCTGGTATATATATGATTCATGAACAAGATCCTAATTAGACAGTTTCTCCAGCACTAAAGCCGGTGTGAAGCGAGAGGAGGGTGATGGGCCATCGAGTTGGGACCTGCCAACGGTCAGCTGGACGTGGAAGCTGATTCTGAGGTCTTGCGGCACAGCCCCCTTCCCTGCTTCCCCTGCCCACGAGTCTCGTGAGCACATTCCGGCTGGCGGGCGTTGCAGGCTCTGGCAACAGTCAGTGCTTGATGGGCGTGAATAGCTTTCTCTTTGAGGAGCTCTTCAGGCAGTGGTGACCGGAAGCAGCACGCAAGGAGGAGCGGGAGGCCCACATCCCGCTGCGGAATAGTGAAGCTTTTAGGTGCCGAACAGCTTGAGGAAAGGCAGGATGATGGGGCAGGGGTGTCCTGCTGATGCAGGTCCTGCTGATGCAGTTGAGGTGTGCTAAGGAGCAATCTGCTAATTCTGCTAAAGGGTGGCACTTTGTGGCTCCGGTTAATATTTTAGTAGAGAAACAGAGATGGGTTTGCTGAGTCTTATTTGAAAGGACGATCTTGTGGTAAATGGTCCTGGCACCCCAGTGTTGAGAGGTTCAAGGCACTCCTCAAACATGACCGGACTAAGCTTTCCAACAGCCCTGCAGTGCGAGTGGAACAGGAAGGAAACCTTAGCAAGTCCCAGCGACTGACTCGCCCAAGCTTCCGCCTAAGAGAAGCTCCGGTATCTCGTGTGTGCTAAGCCCATCTCGGAGTCTTTTTTTCTTTGTAGCCCATGTCCTCTCAGAAGGTTGGAGAGGCTGCGGAGAGAGGACATTCAGAAGTCGTGTAAGGGGTGAAAATCTAAGCTCTAAATTATTTCATCTAGGAGAAGCCTTCCAGATTAAGGCCTCTCCTCTGCTAAGTAGAGGAGATGGGGAAATGTTTTTCTCACAGGCAGTAGTGATGCGATGTTTTCCGTCTGAGCGGACGCTGTTGAGACTGTTCCTTTACATTTTATTTTGGTTTTGGTGTCTGTAGTCTAGGAACTCTCCGAGTAGAAGTTGATGGTGGGAAGGGCATTTCTTCCTTTGATGTGCTGAGGTGTCTTTGTTTCAGTCACTTATCAAGTCCCTACCTCAGCTTCTCTCAACCCTCCTCTGTGATAACGCGTGTTGTCCACTCAGTGGGTCCAGGTTTCCTTCTGGGCCCACACGTGAGGGTTGTGTTTCCAACTTCCTTGGAGGTGGGTGTGGCCTCAAGACTTGCTTTGGCGGCTGTGCTTCTGGGTCCTTCTCTCAGAGCTGGTGTGGCGCAGTCTGTCTTTACGCCTGGAGGGATGACCAGCTGTTTTTGAGACAGTGTTTGGGACCCTGAATGACAGCAGCGAACAGATACCGCTGACGGCCTGCGGTGCTTAAGGCACGTGAACAGAAATAGCTCCTATTCTTCCTCCCCGCCTCCGACTCCTTTTTCAACCACTGAGATTTGAAGTTGTTTTTGACTTTTGCACAACCCAGTCTACTCTGACTGGCATAAGAACTGGTGCCTATAATTTTGGGTGCTGCTCTAATGAATAGCCTAAAATACGTGGGGCCAGCAAGCATGGGTTGGCTGCTATTGAGGGTGTTTGGCAAGGCATTACAAGAAAAGCTAATTTATTCTCTCTCTCTCTCTTTTTTTTTTTCTTAAAGATGTTGTATATTTACAAGCAGGAATAAAAAAGAATAGAAAGATTTCAAAAACTCAGGGACTTGCATGACTGCTTTTCAATCCATACAGTCAAACGTGAGAATGAGAAATTTTTATAGTTGTTGCAACATAACGTCTTGTTAAAACTTCTGGATGGATAGAGTTTACATCCAGAAAGTACTTGCAATTGGACAGAAATGGCCCGAAGAAAAGAGGTTGAAGCTGTGGGACCAGAAATGAAGACAAGAAAGAGATGGGGTGATGATAAAGCAAAAACAGCAGAGCAAATCTAAGAATTCTCCCTGGGAAAGAGCTATAGGTATAGTTATCAGAGCGTGAATGTGACTGGAATTAAAGTTTTTTAAAAAATCTTGTACTGCTAAAGAAATCCCAAGCCTAGAAAAGCTCAAGATTTAAATGGCTTTTGGAATTATAGCTGTCTAAGGTCAGGAGTGGGTTGAAAACTCTGCTCAGGCCCGAAGAAGGGCATATTCCCTGATGCCCATTTTTTTTTTTTTTTTTTTTTTTGGCTTTTTTTTAGGGCTGCACCTGAAGCACATGGAGGTTCCCAGGCTAGGGATCTAATCGGAGCTGTTGCAGCTGGCCTACACCACAGCCACAGCAACGCAGGATCCGAGCCGCATCTTCGACCTACACCAAAGCTCACGGCAATGCCGGATCCTTAACCCACTGATCAAGGGTAGGGATGGAACCCAAGTCCTCATGGATACTAGTTGGGTTCGTTACCACGGAGCCACAATGGGGACTCCCCCGATGCCCATTTATATGTGGCCAAAGAGTATAATAAAGAGGAAGAAACTTAAGACAAACCCAAGGACAACAGTGAACTGTTAACAAGGAAGCAGTCGGGCTGATCAAAGAGTATTGATCATGGACAAGTGACTCCTGTGTGCTCTTTGCTTTTCCTTTCCTGGGCAGAGTGATGATGAATGATGAGGGGACCGCTGTGCCTTACCCCGAGGTCCTGGGCTTTGAGTTTGATGCTGTAGTCCTGCGGACACTTGGAGTCTCTTCTCCTGGGTGGGGGAGATGTGTTTCGGGTGCAAGACTGAGAAGGAGCCGAGTGTTTGATAACCAGAAGGACAGATGTCCTGGTCATCAGTTCTGTTTACCAGAGTTTCCTGGTTTTCTTTTTAGACACACGGCAAGTTGTATTTTCTTGCTCCCTTTGTCCAAAGGTATGTAAACAGAAATGATTTCTGGGTGAAAACAGCTTAAAGAGGCAGGGAGTGGTTAACTGTGCTCTCTCTTTCCTTTCGATGGTTACCAGAACCTTCCAAGTATGCCTCCATCAGCTCGGACCTACAGCCTGCAGGGCTGATGGCAGTGGGTGATGGCATATCTGAGATGTCAACCACCATTGTCTTAACACGCCGTTATTTGGGGGATTCTTTGTTACCGCATCATGTTCCACTCTTTCCTGACAGATCCATCTCCCAACTGGAAGATGAGGATGTAAACTGAATATTAATGAAGTGTACACACACACATATATTTAATTTATTTCAGAAAACAAAACAAGGATTGAGGAATACTTAAGTTCTGCAAAAGCAGTTTTACTCTCTAGGAAAAGTGTCTCATTTCTTGTGATGTTAAAAGTGATACTAAGTAAGCCTAGTGATACTAAGTAAATCTGTGCATGTCAGGATTTGATCAGGGGATAAACATGGGCAGTGTAGACACATGAGTATTTGTAAATGTACAAACCCATTTAGAGCGTGAATCAAATTTCATCGCTTCTAATCCTGAAGCCGATTTCCCACTGGGACCTGGAAGAATTCTAATCTAAGCAGAATCACTAGAAACACAACGAGTGTGTGAGGGAGGTGGGTGGACGTGGTTGCGTGTTGGGGTTCTATGGAATCACCGGGCACAGGCTGTTCTGGGAGGCAGCCAGGACACCAGATTTGAAAGAGTCATGTTCTCAGCTGATACATAAATGCTGTATTCCTCAGTCATTGTGGATAGGTGAATATAAATTTCTTTGACACACACATGAGCCCAGATTCCACTTTTTTCCCCCTCAAAGATTATTAATAGTGTGCAGTGCATGTACTTAACAATGTAGCAGTATTCTATTCTGTACTTATATTTACAGAGCAATTTTGTAATGTTTCTTATTTACTTTATGGTATCCTGCAATGCCTAGGGAACAGTAACTTAGGCAGAATCAGCCAACCACAGTAACAAGCCAGGCATATTTTATTATCGCTTTAATAGTGGAGATTTGATATTCAATTACTCAACAGTGGCCTGGTGCTTGGGTTCGTGACTGCTCTGAGCAATGGATTTCTACCTCCCCCACAGCCTTCCACGTGGTACAGGCAGTACTCATTTGGTAAATGCTAAATTCCAGTCTCCTGACCTTGATTTTGGCTATGTTCTTGAGTCCTCGCTGACCAGTACAGATTCGTTGGATAAAAAGTTGTGGGGTGGGACTTGGCTTCTCAAATTGGTCTTCACCGTGGTGTCACTTGCAGGATATTACTTCACACTGGTGTTACTTTTAAGAGAGGCTGAAGTCTGAGTCACAGAAATTCTTATTTAATGGGAATGGAGATTTTTGAAAATTCCCCAGGTAATTCTAAAATGTGTCAAATTTAAGAATGACAGGTGTTCTGGTTAAAAGCACAAGCTCTGGACTCATACAGATCCGGATTCCTATCCCTGCTTCCTTCTTACTAGCCGTGTGACCTTAAGCAAGCATTCGATTCTCTAAGCTTTAATTTCCTTACCTTTAAAGTTAGCGTAAAATGTTATTCTACGTTTTGAATCGGTTAATACATGTAAAGAGTTTTAAGAGTACCTGACACATAGAAAGCACTCAGTAAATCTTTTAACATTAGCTTAATTATTAAATCAAGGTTGGGGGCCTTGAAAGCAGGATAAGGATTAGACGCCCCAGAGGGAGGAGCAGGGAAGCCACAGAAGTGAAGGTGCGGAGCTGAACAAAGATGTGATGCCTCTGGGAATGACGTGAGGTTCTCTGAGGCTGGAAGGTCTCTCGGGGGAGACAGACCCGAGGGAGCTACGGCTCAAGACTTGCCAGAAGCCAGAAGCCGTATTCTGAGAGTCACGTATCCTAAGCTCTAGAACTGAGTTTTTACCTTTAAATGAATGGTCATCATTTTTTTTAAAGCTGTCAAACTTCATCTTTTATTTCATTTCCGATCGACACTGAGCATTTCTAAAGGTGGCAATAAGCCCATGACTAGGAGCTTAATTAATCTTAGACCCAAACGTAAAGATCCGAAATTCAGTGAGAGCATCATGTTTGTCTTGTGTTTCCTGCCTTAGCCCAGTTTTCCTTTGTGTAAAATGAGGCTCTGGCCAATTCTCATGGCTTGGTGATCATTTTATTTGAAGATTTTTATTTTTTCTTTTATAGTTGATGCAAAATATTCTGTCATATTCTCTTTTCTGCTGTGTAGGAAAGTGCCCCATCATACACAGGCGCACACACACACACACATTCTTTTTCTCACATTATCCTCCATCATGTTCCATCACAAGTGACTAGATAGAATTCCCTGTGCTCTACAGCAGGATCTGATTGCTCATCCATCCAATAGTTTGCATCTACTAATCCCAAACCCCCAGTCCATCCCACTCCCTCCCCCAGCCCCTTGGCAACCGCAAGTCTGTTCTCCAAGTCCTTGAGTTTGTTCTTTTTTAATTAATTTTTTTAAATTAATGTGTAGTTGATTTACAATGGTTTGCCATTTTCTGCTGTGCAGCAAAGTGTCGTGGTGGTCATTCTTAATGCTCTATTTGTACACGCTGATGTTTTGTGCTTATTTGTGAGCTAGGAGTAGAGTAAAAAATGAAGTCCTGTTTATTCATACTGTCACATCACCCTTCTCACTGGCATTCTGATCTCTCTCCTCGAATGGGAGAGGATAGGGTGGGATGCAGCAGATATACTGGGAATTACTCATAACATAACCACTCAGTGTATTTAGTCCCAGGTCCCCCTTATTAATTGATTGTTACTAGTTGTGAGGGTTGAGTTGTCTTAATGTCATGATGGGTCATTTTTTTGTCTTTCTACGTGGATGAACGTCTGCTTCAGGTCATGATGGACCAGCCCTCCTGACACAAACATGAGTAAACAACCCGTTGAATGGGCACATGTATGAAACAGCTGATTTTAGGTGTCAGACAACAAGCAGCACATGAGAGCCACGAAAGGTGGAAAATAAGCAAGCCGAGTCCTAAATAATTCTGCTGTCTCCCTAGAAATATTTACTAAGCCTCAGCAAAGAGAGGGGAAAACCAAGCAAAATGCAATGGTCTTGCTGAGCTGAAATCGAGATTAGAGTTTGGGGAAGCTGAGGCTGCCAGAATTTGTAGGATGGAATACTAAGGTTTAGGGAACTTTTTAGAAAAAAAGCTTTAAAAAAAATCTGTGCATCTAAGGTGAGACTCCACAAGGCTTAGCAAAGAGCAATTAGTGAGAAAGAAGAGCTACCACAGCTCAGCAGCGTGGGGAGCACTTGATGTCCAACGGGTGGGTATAAAGAGACCTCATGGAACACCCAGGGCATTTGATCGAGATCCCAGAAAGCCCAAGCCTTAAGAGTAAGACCAAATGAAGCCTTGAGAAAAGACTGCCATAGACCTGTCCTAACAATAGTAACAGTAATAACAGCAGCAACAATGTGTCCAAAGAATCAAGCTGATCTATAAGTAAATTAGCGGCCTGCCAGGGCAAAGCCTAACACCTTTCAGAGAAAACAAAGCCCAGACACAGCACCCTAACATTCATGATGTTCAGCTTTCAACCCAAAATATATGACATGAAAACGTAGGAAAATGTGAAGCACACTAGTAGAAATAGATCCAGAAATGAGAGAAATGATGGAATTGGCAGATAAGAAAATGAAAATACTTATTGTAACTATGTTAAGAATTTAAAGGGAACATGAACACAAGCAGTAGAGAAATGAAAACTGTAAAAAATCTTCTAGAGATAAAAATACAGGGTCTGAAACTGAAAATTCACTCAATAGATTTAAGGCAGATTAGTCACTTGAAAAGAAAATCAGCAAATTTGAATACTGGTAAAAAAATAACAGAGCAATTGAGTAAAGTTAGCCATACAATGAGACACCATCATCAAATGCTTTCACTGACATGCGGAAGCTGAAAAAAGGACAGACTGAACTTCTTTGCAAAACAGATGCTGACTCACAGACATTAAAAAACTTATAGTCTCTGGAGGAGACAGTTTGGGGGGTGGGGGGATGTGCTTGGGCTGTGGGATGGAAATCCTGTGAAATCAGATTGTTATCATTATACAACTACAGATGTGATAAATTCATTTGAGTAATTTAAACAAAACAAAACAAAGCAAAAAAATAACAGAGCATTACAGGTCTGTAGGCAATATCAAATAATTTTGCATGTATTTAATTGGTGTCCCAGAAAAGGTAGTGGAAAAATATAGTTGTCTGATTCCTAAATTATTTATATAGTACTATGATATTATTTGAAGGTAGATCACTATAAGTTGATGATTATTTATTTATTTATTTATTTATTTTTGTCTTTTTTTTTTTTTTTTTTTTGCCATTTCTTGGGCTGCTCCCGAAGCTTATATGGGGATTCCCAGGCGAGGGGTCGAATGGGAGCTGTAGCCTCTGGCCTACACCAGAGCCATAGCAACTTGGGATCCGAGCCGCATCTGTGACCTACACCATAGCTCACGGCAACGCCGGATCCTTAACCTACTGTGCAAGGCCAGGGATCGAACGTGCAACTTTGAGGTTCCTAGTGGGATTCGTTAACCACTGAGCCAGGACGGGAACTCCAAGTTGACGATCTTTTAAATCCTAGAACAACAACTGAAAAAAAATAAAAGAAAGATGGGGAGTTCCCATTGTAGCTCAGCAGAAAACGAATCTGACTAGCATCCATGAAGACGCAGGTTTGATCCCTGGCCCCCGCTCAGTGGGTTAAGGATCCAGCGATGCCGTGAGCTGTGGTATAGGTCACAGACACAGCTCAGATTGGGTATTGCTGTGGACGTGGTGTAGGCCAGTGGCTACAGCTCAGATTTGACCCCTAGCCTGGGAACCTCCATATGCCACAGGGGTGGCCCTAAAAAAACAAAAAATAACCAACTAAATAAAAGAAGTATACCCTAATCAATTAAACGAAGAAATAAAATGGAATACTTAAAAGAAAAAATCAAAATTTCCAAGGGAAGAAATTAAAAGAAAAAAAGGAAAAAAAGACATATGACAGACAGCAAGATGGTAGGCTTAAATCCACCCATGTCCAAATTGCCTTAAATACAGATGGCCTAAACATATCTATTAAAAGTCAACAATTGTTGTATCGAATCACAGTACAAAAGGCATGGCTAAGTACCATGTACAGTAAAAACACAGATAGCATAAAGTAAAAGAATGGAAAATTATACCATGCAAATAGCATAGTGCATCTGAAGTGGCTTTATTCATAGCAGTCAATGTAGACTTTAGGACAAGAAATATTAGTAGAGCTTCAGAGGGGTATTAAAAGTATCCGATTATTAGGTACATATAATAATTTATATATGTATGTACTTAATAATGGCTATAAACTATATATAGAAAAACTGAACAGAGAAAATAAAAAAAAAAACCCACAAAGTAATTGGTGATCTTCACATTCTTCCTTCAACAGGTGACAGAACCAGTGGACGGAAACTCGGTAATGAGTTTCAAAAAGTAATGAGTTTCAAAGTTTTAAAAAGCAGCATCAACTCGCCTGACCTCGCTGACATGTGTAGAATGCTGCACCCAACATCTGCACCATACAAATCCTTTTGAAGTGCTATTCTGGGCTGTAATGATATATTTAAAACAATTTAAATTGTAAATTTTACAGGAAATGTTTTTTAACAAATGGAATTAAATTATGTATTAATAACAAAAAGATATCTAAAAAAATTCTTCAAATACTTGGAAATTAACACACTTCCAATTACGTAAGTAATTAGAAGAGAAATTATGCAGTACTTGGCTTAAATGATTATGAAAAAATATCAGAGTTTCACCCAAAGTAGTACTTTGAAGGAAATTTAAGGTAGCTAAAACTGTGCTTCAGGGGAAATTTATAGCTTCAGATACACATATTAGAACAGAAGAAAGGTTTAAAGCGATGGTCTAAATTTTCACCTTAAGGACTAGAAGTAAAAAATAAAGTTCTATCCAAAGTAGCTAGAGGAGAAGCATTAATAACTTGAAATGGATTCTAGACCTAAATATAAAAGCTAAAATTGTGAAACTTGCAGAAGAAAACAAGAGAGAATCTTCACCGTCTTGAAATAGGCAAAGACTTCTTACATAAGACATTAAAAGCACGACAACAGTAAAACTAATAAATTAGACTTTATAAAAATAACACCATCTAGGAGTTCCCGTCGTGGCGCAGTGGTTAACGAATCTGACTAGGAACCATGAGGTGGCGGGTTCGATCCCTGGCCTTGCTCGGTGGGTTAAGGATCTGGCGTTGCTGTGAGCTGTGGTGTAGGTTGCAGACGTGGCTCGGATCCCACACTGCTGTGGCTCTGGCGTTGGCCGGTGGCTACAGCTCTGATTTGACCCCTCGCCTGGGAACCTTCATATGCCGCAGGAGCGGCCCAAGAAATGGCAAAACAAAAAAACAAAAAAACCCCCAAACAACCACCATCTGCTTTTCAAAAGACACCATTAAGAAAATGAAAAGTCAGGATACTAACTAGGAGAATATATTTGTAATACCTCTGGCTTGTAAAGAACGTACACACAGAATATGCATTGAAAAAAGCTGTTAAACTTCAATACTAATAAGTTCATCCAATTAAAAATGAGTAAAACATTTGAGAATGCTTCAAGCATGAAAAGATATACGAAACAACAATAAACACATGAAAAATGTCCAACATCCTTAGTTATTAGGAAAATGCAAATTAAAGGCACAAAAGTTGCCTTTATAGACACCTTTAAGTGGCAAGGATGGGGGCTGGCCCGAGTTGTCATACATTTGCTGACGGGACCATAAGATGGTACACCCACTTCGAAATACCGTTTGTCAACTTCTTATAAAAATGAAAAACACGCAACACAGAGAGTCACCTCTCTGGTGTTTTTCCAGTAGAAACAGACACTTACGTCGTCATAAGACTCGGACGCAAAGGCTGTCGTGGCTTCTGAGGGTCATTGCGAATCCCACGTTAGACACACGCGCAAGTTCACTGGTTACCCAGTTAACCGAGCTGCCCAGAAAGAAGCGACTGATTATTGTTGCAGGCAGCAATATGACGTGCAGAAATGTTATGCTGAGCAAAATCAGTCACACACATGGACACCCATGTGCTGCCTAAGTCTAAGGATATGAAACTCTAGGAGGGGCGAGAGGGATCTGAAAGAAAGAAGTAAAACAAAACAAAACACAGCCAAAAAAGGCGGAAGTAGATCAATGGTTATCTGAGGCGGGGAGGGTGGAAAAACTGACTGGGAAAACGTACAAGGATGCCTTGTGGAGCAATAAGATGTCCTGTGCCTTGCTGGGGTGGTGCTCATGCAAGGGTAGCATTTGTAAAAGTGCATCAGACTGTAACCTTACAGTGTGTGGACTGGAAAGAATGAGGTAAAATCAGCTGAAGACGTTGTCAGAGGTTCATCCACAGGCACGTGAAGAAATAAGCAAGCTCAGTGCTGAGATGTTTCTGTTACTAGTAAAATGGGAGTGATTAGGGCATAGACTTACCAAGTCAGATTTGGTGACTACCAAGACAGTTACATGTATTTTGGTTTTAACTTGGTAGGAAAGGTAATTCTGAATTCTAGGCTGAAACCCCTTAAAAATAAATACTTATCTACAGCGGGAGGGTGTTGAATAATTCTATGTGAAGCTCAGCAAACGCTCTCTCTCCGACATACTGTTGGAGGCTTTTTGTGGCGTCTTCAGTGTGTCTACATGAAAGGGGATGGCTCTGCCCTTAAATGCCATCTGTCATGTCAAGGAGCCGAAAAAAATGAAACACTGAGGCCTAACTTAAAGCTAGAAGTTGTATGTGGACAGTTCGTAGATGTGTAAGCAGTGGGTAAACTCAGCTGCATTGTCTTATTGAAAAGGTAACTCTGACCATCGTACAGGCTAAGGAAGGGATGAAGGGACAGCGTGGTCTAGGGAAACCAGCAAGGGCTCGGCCACAGTCCAGCCCGAGAGACCAGTAAGGGCTCGGCCACAGTCCAGCCCGAGAGACCAGTAAGGGCTCGGCCACAGTCCGAGAGACCAGTAAAGACAGTCCAGGCAGGAGACGGTGGTGTTTTGGATTAAGGCAGTGGAGTGGAAATCAGAGAGTATATTAAAGAGGTTCTTGCTGTGGTTTGGTTACTTACCAATTTAATAACCGATAATGGAATCTCTTGAGTGTCCATCTCATGGAAAATAAAATTCAGTGTTCTCCCAGCCCGTGAGGTCCTGCATTATGTGACCTCTGCCTACTCCCCACCTTTCCTGCTGCCCTTCCACTGAGCACCAACCAGTGACCTGCTCATCTTCAAACGCAGGTCCTTGCCTCCTCGGAGACTTTGCAGGTGCTGGTCCCTTAGCCTGAAATGCTCTTCAGCCGTCTCTTCTCATGGCTGATTCCTCATCGCGTAGACCGTGGTTCAAATTTCAGCTTTTTTGGAGCGCTCTCTTCCAATCATATCCCTGCCCAGCCACTCTGATCACATGATGTCTGTTTAGCACGGTCATGATCTAAGGTGGTGTGTTTATTGTTTGTCAGTGCTGCTGCCACCACCATGTAAGATGTACAGGGGTATCTTGGATGTCTCATTCCCCGTGGCAATCCCCGTGCCTAAAACAGTGCCTGGTACAGGCATGCGGGGGATGGATCAGTAGGGGTGTACCTGCCATGTATTTGACTATTTCAGAATAATGAAAGATTCTGAAAGAAAAATCATCAAAATACATTGTCATAAAATCTATCAGTAAGTACATTCTGATAAATATAGAAACATACATGCTCTGATTATGTGTGTTGCGTTATTTTAGAGACATTCCCAGGACTCATTTAAGAGTAACTGAGAGTTAGATCTGAGAGGATAGTTCGCCTCTTCTCTCTTGTCACTGTGCACTTCTCCTTACTGAACCTGTGCTCTGATCATTTATTCACTCATTCGTTCAACACTTACTGAGAACCTCTGGTCATATAAAGATGAGGAAATCCCCAACTCAGTAGGCGCAAAAGAAGACGCATAGGAAGAGTGGTATTGAGGAGGAGAGAGAGTCTTTGAAAGGCTTGGTTGGGGAACTTGACATTTCAGCTTGGTTGTAAATGGGAATAGAAGTGTATCAAGTCGAGAGACGAGAAACGACTTTCCAGGTAGAGGGAAAACCTTGAGCAAAGGCAAGATGTAGAGAAGCTGAGGAGGTCACTTATGGGGACTGAAGTACAATGTGAGTTGAGAGTGGTAGAAAATGATGTTGGGGAAACATGTTGAAAATTGATAATGCAGAACGCCCAGTGCCATGCCAAGAACTTGATCCAGTAGGTAATTGAGGCACCATCAGAGGATTTTACATTGGAACCTGACCTGATCCGATCTGCGACTTAAAACCTACTTCTTGCAGTGATTAGGATGAGAAAGTAAGCCTAAAGGCATGGAAATTAGTAGAAAAACCATTACAGTTTTTGAGGAAGAACCGAGACCTAAACTAAGGCAGAGGCAGTATATGCACAGGGAGGAAAGCACTGCTTTTAGGTTTAGAACTGAAGGGTCTTGGGACCCCTGGGAGTGAGAGTAAAAAGGGACAGAGCTGACACTGAGTTTCTGGTTGAGAGTCCGACAGATGGGGCTGCACTTGATCCGCTGTCGCCTGCCATGGATCGGCCCTCCTGGTTCACCTCGGATCCTCCACTGACTTTCTCCCCACCTTTAACGTCCGGACAGAGGTTTCCTTCTGCTCTGGGCTCGTGAGTGCCTCTTCATTCACCGGGTGTGGGCCCTGCCAGCCAGCCAGCCGGCAGGAGTAACCTCTCCTTTTCCCGTGTCAGCAGCTGGGTAGCTTCGAGACTGGTTTCCTGTGCTCTCAATCCTGTCAAACCGTTTCAGGACACCGCGAGCTGCTTCACTGCCTCGTAGGTGGGCCTGCCTTCTGACACCTTTCGCTGCAGTTCTCTAATTCATTCACCGTTTCCTTGTTATCCCCTCGCATCCACTCGTCCAGGGTGAGACCAGCTCCCCCCTCGATGGTCCGGAGGTTTGGTCTCAGTCCTTACGTGGCGTGTGGATTCTACACGAGATGAGTGTTGCGGGAAGAGAAGCCGCATTTAAGGGGTGGTCTCTGGCTTTTCAGAGCTCACGACCTCGACGAGGGGGTGAGAATCTTCATCCCTCTTCTCTCTTCCTTCCTCCCCACTCCTCCTCCTTCCCTTTTCCCTCCTGCTGCCCTCCCTTCCTTCCTTCCTTCCCTCCTTCCTTCCTTCCTCCCTTCCTTCCTTCCTTCCTTTCTTCCTTCTTTCCTCCTTCTCCAATTCAATGCAATGAAATTATCTGCAAAATGGAAAGAGACTCACAGATCTGGAAATCAAACTTATGGTTGCCAAAGGGGAAACTTGAGGGGGGGCAGAGAAATTAGCAGTTTGAGATTAGCATGTACACATTACAGTAGGTGAAACAGGTCACTAACAGGGACCCACTGCAGAGCACAGGGGACCCCACTTAATATTCTGTAATTACCCATAAGGGAAAAGAATCTGAAAAAGGAAGGATATATACGTATATATATGATTCGCTTTGCTGAACACCTGAACTAACCCAGCATTGTAAATCAGCTATACGCCAGTAAGATTAATTTTAAAAAAAGAGGTAAACGATTCAGGGGTAAAGGTTTTTGAAGTTGTTCTCAGACCCATGGGATCTGTGAGACTTGATATGGTGTTGCTGCTGAAAAGCTCATCAAATAACTTTTTCTACATCAGTGAAAAAAGATTGTGGGGAGGCAGCATTTCCCTAAAAATAGTGTTTGCTAAACCGCAAGTCAAGCCGCATGCTCAGTTCTGTTCCCCCGAGGTTTAGAAGGCCATGTACAGACTCGAGCATGCCCGGAGGATACCAGTTAGGATTTTCCAGAACCTTAACCACGTAGGAACTAGACAAAATGTGACTGCAAGAAAAATCTGATCAAGATACCGCAAAGTTTCGAAAGATCATGGAAGGGTGAGTAGATTCCAGAAAAGAGAAGCAGCAGTGCCAGGCAGTACCCGTTTTGGGGAGGCAGATTTGGACTCGATCAGAGAATGTTCATTTGATTTTTCTAGAAACGGCTGAGGTGTTTCCGTCATCTCCACAACGTGTGCCCTTTCACTGGGGGTGTTTCAGGTGAAGATGGATGGTCATTATCAGAGGTGTACGTCGATGAAATCCGTCCTGGGTGCAGAGCCAGGTGAGAGCATCTACCGGGTTTCCTCTGACGCCAAGTCCAAACTGCCTTAGTTTTTCGTATCTTCTCTTAGTAAAGAAAGTTGCCAAAAATGTTGACGAGAAAACTGAATATTCTTTCTGCTGTATTGTAGAGAATGCACAGAACATAAGATAAATTCTGGTGGGCATTTTGGAAGTTGTTTTGAGTGGACTGAAGCCGAGAATGGACTCCTTTCCTTCATTTTAGTTCCCGGGTACCAAGGGGAAAAGGAACCCAATAGTATATTCCAGGGATCCTTTTGAAAGTCGTCAGCGTGCCTGAGGTGGAGAAGATTGAAAAAACTCTACTCGTTAGGCTTCCAGGTAAAGGGCATTTTATTCCACAGATACTGATGCTTAGCCCCTCAGGGTGCTTGCCGTTCGCCAAATGCTTCTTTAAAATAAGAGTTAGGAATTTGTCGTCACAACCACCATGGGAGAGCGATGAAGGTAGGTGCTTCCTTAGCAGATGAAACAGCTAAGCCCACAGATACGCCGTCCCCAAGTCGATCATTTTTCCAACGACTCGAAGGTCCTTTTGGGGTGGGGGTTGTCTGGGTGCTCTGTTTCCAGACAGAGAATCCAAGCAGGCAAGTAGTCGATACTGTTCATTTGTGAACCTTTGCCCTAAACCTCAAGCTGACTCTTTTCTCAGACTCATTCTTTGAGCTTAGCTAACGATTTTATAGTTAGTATAGTAACTGCCCATTTTTAAATTCGTAACTCATTTTTACAGTCTACCAAGAAGTTTTAAATTATTAAATCTCACTTGACAGACAAAGTGAAAGTGTTCTTAACGACCCTATCTGCCTTAAATAGCTGTTTTTAAGTTGCTTTAAATCCAAGGAACATATCTGAGCAAATTTGTTGACTAATGGCCAAATAAACTTGAAATTCAGATGACACAGTTCTTAAAATCTATTGCTTGGCATGCAGAATTATTTTAAATTACTGCATTAGTACTGACTCATTCAGATCAGCATCCACTGGAAGGCCACCAAAGAATTCCAGGGACTTGGTGCGATCATTTCAATGACAATAAACACGAAACTGGCAACTCCTGGAGCTGGCCATTTTATTGGAACACATTCTATTTTTTCCCAAAACTTTAACAGAATCAACACCAGAGATCTCAACTTAAAAAAAAAAAAAGTCTATATACCATCGTTGTTTACTTCTTGCTGCTTCACCGTGCCAGGCTCTTTTGTTTTTGCTCGGCTGAGGGAGAAAACCTTATGTAACACTGAAGCCTTAATTTGCCTTCCTTTGGTTGCTAATGCAGTTGTGACTCTTTTCAAATATTTACTCCCCAGTCATGCGTTCTTTATGGTGAAATACTCATTTACATCTGCTGCCCATTTTCTGTGCGTTATTTGCCCTTTCCCGATCAATTTCTTGGATTTTTAAATGTATCGTAAACATAGGAAACTTCGGTTATATATTTTACCAGTGCCTTTTCTAAGTTTATGGTTTTGATAGTCATTTTCGGGGGATGGAATATATGTTAATAACTTATTAAATAACAAAGTCAACGCTAGAAAAAAAGTTAAGTTCCATGTTCTGCCTAGTTGTTTCAAGCACGCTGTAGAGAGAGTCAAAGCCTCTAGATGCAACACAGTTAACTCCGACAGATTGCAGGTTAACCAAAAAAGTGGAAGTGAGCAAGCATAAAGTGTGCTATAATAAGAAATACAACTGGGAAAGACAGACTTGGAAACAAATTGAAATGGCTTTGGTGACGATGGCTCGGCTGGGGAGCCATTGGAAAGCAGGTGACTAGCTCCTGAAAGTCACGCCGTCTGCTAATTACTTCTTTACACCGAGGCTGGTAAAATATCAGCTTCATCCTATATGGCTAGTAGATTCGGGGTCCTTTTTTAAGAAATCCTTAAACTACTAGTGACAGTGAAAATATTTTATTTCTTCTAAAGTTTGTAAAGATTTGTTTTTCACAGATAGGTACTTAATCTATCTGGAATATGGATTAAGAGGTTCAATTTTATTTTTTTCCAAATGAATTATCAGTTTTCCCAATACAATTTATTGACTAGTCTTTTCTTTCCTCCTTTATCTGCAATGTCATATGTGGCTATATGTGAGTTTGTATGTTTCTGTACTCTTTATCAATTTCCTTTGATTAATTTTTGTATGTTTGTGTAAAATGTCACTGATTTAATTACTACAGTTTTATAATAAACCTTGATTTCTAGTAGAAATATGCCACTTTGTTTCTCCCTCTCCTTTGGGGAGTATCTTGGCTTTTCTTAGAACTTTGCCCATATTCATTTTAGAGTACTTGTTAAATTTCTCAAATATTTGGTTTGGATTTTGAGTGGAATTTTATTGCCCCTAAGATTAATTTTGAGGAAAACTGCTAACTTAACTACGTTAATTAAGCCGTCTTATCCATGAATGTGGTATCTTTCTCAATTTATTAGGCATTCTGATATATACTTTTCAAATTTTTCCTCTGCCTGAAGAACATTTTTTTCTATTTTATTTAGTTCATGCTTGAATTAATTTCTTGTGTGTCTGAAAATGTCCTTAGCTTTCAGTTTTGAGAACTCTTCCTCTTAGGCGTAAAATTTTACGTTAGCAGGTATTTTCTTTCAGCATTTTGAAAAATTATTCCGTTGTCTCCTGGCTGTGACTTTTTCTGTGGGGGAGTCGGCTGTTAGTCTTACTGATGTTCAGTTTAAGGTGAAGACCTTTTTTCTATGGCTGGTTGTGAGATGTGCAGTTACACTTGGTGTGGCCTTTTAAATATTTATCTTGCTTGAAGTTTTAGTGCTTTTTGAAGACACAGCTTAATGTCTCTTAGCAACTTTAAAACATTCTCAGTTATTATTATCTTCTTAAATAAGACTTCAACTTCCTTCTCTTAACTCTTCTGGGACTTTAATTAGACATGCCCTAAACCTTTTTTTTCTTTTTTAAAAAATGTTTATTCAAATAGAGTTGATTTACAATGTTGTGCCAGTTTCAGGTATACAGCAAAGTGATTCAGTTATACATATACATTAAATATTTATATTTTCTTTTTTTACATTATCTTTCATTATAGGTTATTCCAAGATAATTGAGTTCCCTGTGCTATACAGTAGATCCTTGTTGGTTACCTATTTTATATATGGTGGTGTATATATTTCAATCCCAAACTCCTAATTTATCCCTTCCCTCCCTTTCCTCTTTGGTAACCACAAGTTTGTTTTCTATGTCTGTGAGTCTGTTTCTGTTTGATAAGTAAATTCATTTGTATCATTTCTTTCTAGGCTCCACATATAAGTGATATCATACGGTATTTGTCTTTGTCTGGCTTACTTAATGTGATAATCTCTAGGTCCATTCATGTTGCTGCAAATGGTATTATTTCATTCGTTTTTGTGGCCAATATTCCATTGTTTATTTATACCACATTTTCTTTATCCATTCATCTGTCGATGGATGCTTAGGTTGCTTCCATGTCCTGGCTATTATAAATAGTGCTTCTGGGAACATTGGAGTTCATGAATTTTGTTTTTCTCTGGGTATATGTAGATCAAGCCATTTAATTGCATTGACCATAGTGCTTACATTCTTTTGTTTTTCACTCTATTTTTCCTCTCTGTGGTTTATCATGGATACTTGCTATTAATATATTCTTTTGCCTATTGGCACTGATATTTTTACTGACATATTGATGTGTTTTTAATACACCCTAGATACAGTTCTCTGTTCTCAATCACTAGTAGTCCTTTTATTTCTGTCTATCCCACAATCAATCATAGCCACTGAATTCTTAATTTAATGATTATATTTTGAATTTCTAGAATTTCCGTTTATATAGTTTATGTTCTCTATTAAAATTGCTAACCTTGTTTCCTAATTCATTTGAGCATATTAGGCATAACTATTTTTAAATCCCTGGTTAATAACTCCATTATTCAGAGTCTCTGTGGATCTGTTTCTATGCCCTATTATTTCTCTTAGATTTTGATTATATTATCTTACTTAACTATAACCCTTCTTCGTCTTATTTTTTGTTGCTAAATTCTAATCACTGCATATCATAAAAATGTAGAGATAATTTGAGACTTAGGGAGATGTTTATCTTCCACCTGAGAAAATTTATGTTTGTTTCTAATAGGTAGTCAAGGAAATTACTAATCCAGATTTGCTTCAATCCAAGTAGGGCTTTAGATCATTTGTGAGTGGTTTATGTCTTGCTCACTCTTATTCCAAAGCCAAGGAGATTTTCCAGTCTCTCCCCACTTGGCAAATTCTGAATTTGAATTTCTTTCCATCTAGCCTCATGAATCTGTTAAAAGCTCTGTGGAAAAGTTTGTTCTGGAAATAGCAAAGACCCATAGGGCAAACTGCTTAAATGTAGGTTCAATTCTCTGAATTTTTGCATTTTAAATTCATAATTCTTTACGTTCTGGTTATATATCCAGTGAATTCAAACAATTTATTTAAAACATTCTGCCCACATTTATTCGTTTTTAAGCTAAAGAGTTACTATGAAATATCTAGTCTGCCATTATTGGGAGGAAAACTCCCATCCAATGATTTTAAAACTTCAGTGTATGTGTGTGTGGGTGGGGGGTGGGTCTAACATCAATGCACTTTATCTAGTTTCCAAATCTGACCAGTCCCTTTTGAGAGTGTCTTATTCTTTGCTCACATATTTTATTTCTCTGGTTTTCTCTTTTTAAAACATTCTGTTTATACTTATTTTACATTTTATAACTGGTATTTTTAGAACTCTAGAGGCCTAGGAGTTTAAACCTGCGGTTTGTTTTTGCTCACTCTCCTAAATGGTGGAGTATTTCTTCATGGGCTTGGTAATATTTTTTGCTATGACTCATATTTTGTTTGAACATCTGTGGGAATCTTGAGGGCCTCACTTGGGGATGTTTTCCTCTGGAAAGATCTTGCACTTGCTCTGTGGGTACAATCGGATGCTACTAGGTTGATACCATTCTAACATATTTCAGCTTCCGGTTTCTCTGGCTGCACAGTTGGTATATATTTGAAATTTTGACCTGAACGATAGCAAGTTAGTGGGTATTCTCAGGAGAAACTGTGAAAATCTTGTGCACGTGTGTGTTGTGTGTGCGCACATGCACGCACACGCACGTGCGCTCTCCGCCCCAGAGTCCTGAAGAAGACAGACGGGCTCCTGATAGGTTTTCATTGCTGGATGCAGATGTTCTCAGAATCTTTCAGAATCTAGTGCTGTAGTACCTTTGAAGCCTCAAATGGATGAAATCCGTGTTTCGTGGGTCCTTTGTTGGGTGGTAGGTGTGCATGCATGATCTGGATGTTTTGGGTGAAGAACAACTACCTCTAACACATCCAAGAATGGATAAAATAGCACATTAACGAGATGAAAACATTCTTTAAAAGCCAGGAACAGTGCTTACAGAGGTCATGAAGAAAATGTAGAGACATGAAGTTGCTAGAAATAAGACAGAGAGAGGTGGTGGGCACACTGTCCAAAAGATTCAGGTCCAGTTTAAGGAAGAAGACGGCCAAGCAGATGCCTCTGGGAAGGATTTGACCTGGAGACTGCTGTTTTTTGACCTCTGCCTGTACGCAACCGATACCTTCCTCATGTACTTTAAGTAGGCTTAAATATGTGCCAATATTTCCTGATGTGCTGTGACAACATCCAGTTTCACACGGATATGTGATCCATAAGTGCTCACATTTTTAACTTGCTCAGGTTTTTCTATTTAAAACTCTATTCTTGGTAGAGCCTTTGTTCTATGTTTTTTTCAAAGATGCAGAAACGTCTTTAGCAGACATTAAAAATAATGGCCACAGAGCAAAGATTTCCTAATCATAGTAAATTGAAGGAGTTTGGATACAAGATCAGCGCCATAAATTTGGGATTCCAGAGGCTGCAATGAACACTATTCATGATTTAGAGAACAAAAGTTACTATTAAAACATTGCACATAAAATGCTCCCACTACTAATCCATATTATATGATGATGAGAGAAATGAGGTGAAATAGAAGATTAATGAAAAAATCAATGCTAATTTCTGTCTTCTTACTAAATAAGAGTCGATTTGTATCATCACGATTAGCCTCTAAGTATAAATGGGAATAAGCTCGGGTCTAGAGGGAAAAGTTGCGTTGAATTTTATGGCTCAGGGTAGGCAAAGTGTAATGCTTAATTCCACGGCCTTCCATTTATGGTGTGACCACACACTATCTTTTCCATGTTCAGACTGGATATCCAGCCAACTCATTCTCTCTATCAAGAAAAAATGCTGGGCAGAAATATATTTCTTATTTAATTTCTACTCTTCTTTTAAATGGCAGTTTGCAGAATGCTTCTGGGTGTACAGCTAATGACCCATGAGCAATAAGCAACTGTTTAAGTAAAATGCACTATGAAAAAGCTTTTACCAAACAGCATTTTAATATTTTAAATAGATTTTCCATTGCAGGCTCTTTGTAACTGGATTAGTTCTCTGATGTGTTCTGACAGAGCTGTGGTCAGGGATACTCCATTAACTTTGTCTGTCATCTTATTCCCTAGAATCCAGCAGAACACCCTTATATTTCATAATTTGTATTGCCATCAGTGCTGATTTGTAAATGTGCAAATTATAATTAACAGTGGCCACTACTTCTATTAAATATTAAATCATTCTTGCAGCTTGTATTTTCCACAGCAGATGGAGCCCTGCGGTATGCAAATAGACTTTCCTTCCATTGTCAGCAATTTTTAACCTATATTTTAGTTTAAAGAATCATTTTTTCCCTGTTTGCTTTATGTTTTCCATAGCGTTTGGGTTAATATTTATTTACGGCATATTCTCTTTCTACCAATAAGAATTTCATGGACTATTACATCCCAGCACGGTGGCTTTGTTTCCCTTCATTAATAGCTCCTTAATCATGTAGCTTGCTTGTAAGTACGAGAGCTTGTTGTTTGTACTGATGCTGCAGTGTTGCACGAGGAGTGTTTAGTCGTATTTTAATATGTGTATAGCAGAAGCAAAAATGTTGGGTACAGCATCCTAGGTTTTAATTTGAAATCCAATCTATGTGCACACTTCCCCCCAGAATAAGCGAAAGCATTTGAGGTTTTATATTGTGTCTTAAACATTCTATTAAATGTCATCAGCCGATTCAGGAAAATGTATTGCAAAAATATTAGAGAAGTATCACATGTGTGAATGTAATAGATGCTTGGGGCATGGAGAGGAATGTAAAAGTCCAGCATTTATCAGGTAGCCATAAACCACTAAGAAACATTGATAGAAAGTAACATTCTTATGATATACAGTATCTTAAGCATGAACTCTTATTTCTAGTATTTATTGCAGTGCTGTTGTGTTAAAAACCACTAATCCAGAATTATTGCAACCTTCCTAACTGTGGCATCCTAGAGTATGACTATTTGGGTTGAGGAGCGAATTCTAGCTTTCTTAACAATGAAAGGATATATACGTTTTAAACTCGTAGGAATCAGAAGGTTGTTTCCGTGACAGGTTTTTAATGGCAAGTTAAGACTGCCGGGGAAACCATAGAACTCAAAGGCGTTAACTGACAAATTAAGCAAAGAGTAATGAAAACTTGGATGTGTTTGAATCATCACTCATTGAACTGTAATTGCCTTAGCAGCAGAAAATTAAATTGTAACAAGTAGGGGTCTTGACACTTCCCGCAATTTCTAAAAAAAAGTTTGTGCAGGCCATGGAGGATAAACAGCAGTCACATGAAATACTGGGTGCTAGTCTTTTAATTAATTAATTTTATTTACTTATTTATTTGTTTGTTTGTTTATTTATTTTTGGATTCAGCCATTCAATAAGACACACGAGCTTACCCTAACAGTTTGTTTTTTGGATTCTTTAATATGGAAAAATTTTGGTCTATGACAGGTAATTCAGTTGTAAGGAAGGTCACATTCAATGCATAGGGCTTGTTGGTTTATGGGACAAGTGCAAATGACTTGCCAATTATATGATCTCCTTCCTCCCCACCCTCCATCCTGGGGGAAGAAGAAAAATCAGGAATATGAAGAGATAATTGTTCAGATTTTGACTTTACGGGTGTTATTTGAGGTTCCAGCTGAAATCATACGAGTTTATCTGTGACCGGGCAAAGAAAGTAACCTCCAGGTAGCAGATTTTCCTCCCAAGAAAAAGAATATCTTTATTGTTATTGCTGTTTTTAAGTGGTATAATGTGTGAAAAGAGTACAGGATACTCCGAAAGAAAAACACATCTGTTTTCCTGTGGCTGTCCTACAGGAATCAAAACAATACACAAAAGCTTTATGAAACAAAAATGTGGATGAATTGCAAGAACCCACAAGAAGAGCCGGACCAACCTTTCCATGGGCTTTGGAGATTGGGATTTTCCCAGCAGACAATGCTTGGACTTTGGGTGGGAGCTGTGATGAACGTTTGAGTGAGAAAATATGTGTCTGAGTTAGAGCATCTGCTTTCATTACTTAGTTTTCAAGAGGACACTGCGAGTCAAGGAAATGAGTGGGTTTGATCCTGGAAAGAATCCAGGGGAAGCTGGATCTTCTTAAGAAGACAGAGGAGGAGCTGATTTCAGCTGCTCTGAGGAGGGATCTGTGGGCGAGACCGGTGGGCAGACAGCAGGCGGTGCGGGTGGGGGATGAGCTCTGCTCATCTGGGGGCAGTGCACCCTCCCTGGCCACATGCAGATGTGTTCAAGTTCAGGGTTAAGCCACTTAACATCTTGTCATTAAAGTAGTCCAAAGTGAGGTGTCCCAACAGGAAACCTCTGCCTCCTGGCTGTGCTGCCCACGGCTTTGCCTGGCGAGGCCTCTGCAGGACACGCAGCGCAAATGCCCGGAAGGGGGAGCATGATGGAAACGTGGAGAACAAAAGGCCCTGAGCACTGGTGTGGTCCTGCGGATTTCAAGTTTAGGGCGTGTCTCCTAAGGTGACCAGACCTCAGTGTCAAGTGAGTTCGCCAAGGAGCCATAAACCATCCAGGTTCAGAAAGAGAGCAGGGAGCCGGCCTTCTCTTTGAAGAGTCTCGCTTTTTCTATAGCTTGAGAAATGAAACGGAGCACAACAGTGACGCGCAGAGTGTCTCTTAATACACACAAGGAACTCGTCACAGCAGCAGAGGCAGTCAGGCTCGTTTCTCAGGATGGAGGAGTCGGGGGGAGCGAGCAAGGGAGGACTGGGCTTCCCCTGGGGGAGCCAGAGAAAGGGCTCCTTCTCTTGGCTTGACCTCCAACGCCGTCAGTAGCTTCTCATCCTAGCGAGAGGCACGATGCTCTCTGGCCACGGCCTCCTTGCCGCAGCCTCGTATCTTCAGCCAGCAGCATCGGCACGGCCAGGCCCGGGTCTGCCCGCCCTCGGCTTCCTCTGTCCTCCTCTGTCCCGCACAAGCTCCCGAACTCGAGATGTGTCCTCATGCCACCCCCATTCCAGTGCTCTGGTAGGTTTAGTTACTCTTACCTGGGAAATAAAAGGAACTAAGATGCGGTTAACTGATAAAGGCCTTCGGATGCATTTGCCTCGTAATAGAAGTTTTCACGTGCAGGGGCCGAGAGACCCTGTGCTAAGACCAGCAGGACCCGAGCGCCCTGCGCCGCCTTCCTGTGCACGGGCCTGGCCCGCGAGGAACTGCTGCCTTCTAGCTCAAGTCCCTAAGGCTATGCGAGGACCTCAAACCAGCGCCTTCTTTTTTAAAAAATCTAGGGACATAAATATCAGTCTTTAGCACATCCTCCAAAATATGCTTATTCAGGATCTGTGGGCTTTCACAACACAGTATTAGGCTTAAGGGAAATTAAACAATACATTTAAGTAAAATTACCCTATAAGGCATTCAGCTTTACAAAAAAATGTGACTTACCCTTGACTTCTTATTCCTGGCATTTTGATTTTTTTTTTTTTAATGGATTCTGCTTTTGGAGACCCTAAATGGATTTGTTATAGATAAACATATTCTCCAGAAAACTTGATTTGAGAGAAACTCCATGCAAACAACTTTGTTTCCTGGGGGAGGGAGCACATAACCCAATAAATTTGCGAAATGCTGTAGATGCTGTCTGAGTTTTGAAGTTTTGCAATGTGGATTCGTGTAGTAAAGGCTCTGAGAAGTCCTGCAGTAAAATAGTCCTGTTAGAACTTGTTTAACTCAGCATTTCCTAAATGTGTAATTCGCTGTGCACAACCTTGTGTGGCCCTTGTTTACCACATTTGTGAAGGGTGGGGTGGGGTGGGGTGGGGCGTGCTAGGCATCTGCTAGTACTCTCATTGCTTTAGCAGAAAAGCAGGGAGAAAATGTGCTGAAAGCTAATGTAGGCACAACAGTGAACTCACCCATTTTAAAAATGCACTCATTTATGCATTAAATTTACTAAATGCCAGCTGTGTAAACAAGACTGAATCAGGAACTGGAGCACACCCCTCAGAAAACCTAATCCGGAGCTCCCGTGGTGCAGCGGAAATGAATCCAACTAGGAACCATGAGGTTGCGGGTTTGGTCCCTGGCCTCGCTCAGCGAGTCAAGGATCCGGTGTTGCTCTGAGCTGTGGTGTAGACTGGCAGCAACAGCTCCAATTGGACTCCGAGCCTAGGGAGCTCCATATGCTGCAGGTGTGGCCCAAAGGAAAAAACAAAAACAAAGGAAGACCTAATCCTTTTCTTGAGGTGTTTGTGTCATGCTGGGAAATTCTTCGCTCCTAGAGGTAGCCTAGCATTCCTGTCCGCGACTACGGCAGTGATCCGAGGAGAGACGACCCCTTCCCAGGGCTGACCTTGACTTCTTGGGATTTGTGGGGTACCTGCTGCTGCTGAGGACCATCTGTCTAAAGCCCCTTCCACGCAGGCGTCCAGACTCAGTAAACAAGTAACCAGACCAAGGAAGTCACCTCACACAGTCACTTTCGTTCTGTTAAAACTTTGTGCTGGAAGTAGTATTTCTGGTCTCTGATGCTCAGGAGAGAGCACAGGCTGGAACTCGGAGGGCTTGGCTTTGAACCTGTCTCCGTCTTCCCTCCTGCCTGGTGGGACGCGTCCTGGGCTGCAGGGGCACAGACACCCAGGATCCAGTTAGGAGCATCTCCCAGGAGGGAGTCTGGCAAGAGTCTGGGAGGATCAAAGGAAAACAGCTGTGTTCTTGATAAAGTGTAAAATTCTCTGCACATGTTAGGTATGATTTCTGTTATTCTTGGATTAATCAAAATAATTAATCAGTATACAAATGACTGTCTAAAATATATTCCATTTATTTTCTCCCTTAATCTTTACAACAAGCCTAAGTGTTCAATTACATAGTTATTCTGTTTTACAGATGAGAAAACTGAGGCTTCAGAATTTCAATCATAGCTTTTACTAAGACAGCTGCACATTGCCAGTGTGTTAGATCTTTGCTGTATTCAGCAACTTTGGAATTCATTCTTTTATTCAAGTAATATTATTAAATAATACTCTGTGTTCTGTATCCCTTCAAGTTCTGAGTATATATATTGTCGTGAACCAAATGGACTAAAGTTTCTGTTCGTTTGAAGTTGAAATTCTAGTGGGCGAGAGACAGTAAGCATGATAAATGCATAAGCTCTGGAGAATGTTAGCCGGTGGTGGGTGCCATGGAGAACAAGCAGAAGAGGACAAGGGGGAAGTGACATCGTAGGGAGAGGAGGTGCAGTATGATTTTAAATAGGCTGGGCAGGGCTGCCGGTTGAGGGGACGAGTGTGGACTGAAGGTTGGAGGAAAATGAGGCCATGCGTCCTGTGCTACCAGAGGAAGTGTGTTCTGGTCAGAGGGGACGATCAGTGCAAAGGTCCTGAGGTGTGAGTCGGAGAAGCAGAGTGTCCGGTGGGATGGGCGCACGTGAGCGGGGGAGGGCGAGAAACAGAGCAGAGGGCCAGGTGGCACAGGCCTGCAGAGCACCGCCAGGCTCTGGCTGCCCTTGTTTGTGGGAGGTGGGAGGCGGGGGGAATTGGGAGCAGACCCAGGAGCTTAAGTCTGTTTGAAAAAGATCGCTTTGGCCATTTTGTTGAGAACACACTGTCGGGGTTAAAGGTGGGGGAAGGAGATCAAAAGCTGCTCGTTCCTGGTAGAGAATGAAGTGAATGAGAACATGCTTCCAAATCTCACTGGTGTACATTAAACTCGGTTAGTTCATTTTCCATATAGCAAAATGAGTGAGCTGGGGAGGCCTGTTCGAACACCTATTTGTCTTGACCAAATACTTTCTTCTTGCATCTAGAAGTCATTTATTTGGCCAGGTTGGTGCTATAACCAAAATGAGTTTTTCTATAATAGTGACATAAATCCTGGAATTCCAATAGAAGCCTGGATTAAATAGGACTTTTTTGGGGGGTGGGTCGGGGGTGGTATATTCCAAATACTTCTTATCAAAACCAGTATAATTTCCAGTGTAGACTGAGTAGTGATTTAAGCATACCATCTATCTGAAAGTAGAATATAGATTAATAGTGAAATATTAGAAGTTATATGCTACTATGCATAATAGGAACAGAGCCATGATCTTTCAAAAACACAGCATGGAAAACTGACACAGTGGGGATCTGAATTCATTTTGTGTAATCATCGATTACTGTCCAGTCCCTAGACTTCAGATCCACACAACTGAGCCCCGGTGAGGAATTTGATGCTTTGTTCTTATTGAGCCGATGGAACTGGAAATCACGTAAAGTGTGGTGGGCTCGTTATGGAGATCCGAGGAACTTTATGGACCGTGCCTGGGTTAATGACAGGGCAGGAATGCTGGGAAAGCAGAATACTGTTAATCCACGGGTGACATGCATTAGTGATACTTGAAAAGTCGGACAGTCATGGGCACCTTTTTGGTAGATTTAGCTCATCTCCCAGTTAAGATTTGCAGGTGTTTGACAGAATGCCTGTTTCTTCTCTTCACCCTTAGTGAGTGACTCAGATCCCTGTAACTTACCAGGGGACATGCTCGAGGAGGTTTTTTGTTAATGGAATGTGACTGCCTTGGTGTTTTTTTTGTTTTTTGTTTTTTTTTTCCTCAAAATGCAGTACAGTTACTTTGGAATTACACATCTACTGTGTGGCCAGGAAGCATCCTGAGTTGAAATACAGATTGCAGAGTTTATTGGGAATGTGAATCGTATTTCCTTTATTTACTCAAGGGTTCACGACTGGGAATAGAAGGGCAGCAAAGAGAGGAGACTGTTCGAGAAAGTATCGGATTAATCTGAGGTTCTTCCCTTTTACAGCGGATTTATCTTTTGCCATGAAACGACCAAAGCCTTCATGGAAGATGTGCTCAGGCAATGGCACACCTGTTAGAAATATCTGTGATGCTCGCCTCAGCGGCATGCACACCAAAAAGCTGGAACCCCACAGAGCAGACTAGCATGTCCCCTGTGCAAAGATAACATGCAAGTTCATGCACCATTCCCTAATTTTAAACTAAACTTATTGTGATGATCATTTTATAATAAATACATGTGTCAGATCATTAAATGGCCCACCTTAAACTCGTACAACATGTGTGTCACTTACATGTCAGTAAAACCGGAAAAAAATTAGAAATATTTGTTTTTGGAGGCTGGAGGGATAGGCAGAGTCAGGTAAGGCAGCCCCATCTTTTGAGACTATAGCCGGGAATTTAGTAAGCAATTGAACTTGGAAAAGGCTGTATTAACCACATGTGTAGTTACCTGAAATCCACTGTCATTTTAAAGCAAAGTGTTTAAGAGGGTGTAAATGTTAGTATTCCATTTTGCCATCCCTGCCGCCACAAATCTACAGCCGACTGTTTTCCTACCATACGTTTCCTAATGATGCTTCTGTTGATAGAAAGCCCCAGTCATTTTTTATTAATGGATGCTGTGACTTTTTCCCACTCTCTTTCCATTGGCACAGTACTTATTGATTAAAGATGCTGGGTGAGTCAGAATATTCCTTGCATAATGATTGGTTAGTTGGAATGGGTACCAGCTCTTCCTTTGTGATAAAGAACAGTGTGTATAAATAAGGGTAAGAGATTTTCTTCATGTTCAAGGTCTTTGGTCTCTGAGTTGCAGACTGTAAATTTCCTGGGGCGCATTTTAGATGCAGAACTTCCACTGAAGTCAAGAGAAGTTTTGTGACAAAATTAATGGTAGGAAAAGGCACTATTATTATTTATTATTATTTCTCTTTGACTGCTCTGAAGATAATTTGGTGCATAAAGTATTGAGGAAGTTTTGAGTCTTTCCAGTGACTCATTTTCATGCAGATGTTTATCACATTTCTTGGTATTGTTTTCGTCTGTCGTATACACGTCCATCTCCTGTGGGTAAATCAACATCTTCGCACAGTGCACGTTCAGTGGCCGTAAATTCAGCCTGTACTCTCGTTAAATGTTGCGAATGTGTGATTTTCATTTATGATTTTAGTGGGTGTTCCTGAAATTGCCACAGCAGCATCTGGCCAGGAAATGGTGTCTGTGACTCAGAATTACTACACACCTAATTTGACTTTTCTTCTGTGTGCTCCTTCCTCTAATCCTTTCCCAGCCAACAGGAGGCAATTTGGCTTCTTTTTCCTCTCGATGCTCGGAGAGCCCCTCACACAGAAACCTTAGGTTTGCTTTTGCTTTTCCTGTTGGGCCTGGTTCAGGGAACAGTGGGAGCAGGTGGCGGGCCCCTCCCTTTCCTCTGCCCGCAGTCGCATCTCAGCCACCACCCTGGGCTGAGCTGACCTGCGCAGGCGCAGAAGCGGTTTTCCCCGTGGTCACTTTCAGTCCCTCCCCGTCTCTCGAAGCGGCAGTTAGACTGACTGGTCTTTTAAAATGCAGACGCGATGCTGCCTCTCCCTGCTTGAAACCCTCTTATTGTCGTTAGGATAAAAACCACACGTGACCGTAGGTCACGGAGCTCTGCGTGCCCTGGGCCCTCCTTGCCCTCCAGACCGTCGTTGCTGTGACCACAGGGACCTGTTTTGCGATCCCCGCATCGTCGCCTTTGTTCACCCCCAGGCCTTTCTGCACCACTGCTTGGCCCCTGCCACGAGGGTGGTCGGCGTGTCGTTGAGATGACTGTCCAGTTCCTGGACTTCAGGTCCGCACAATGAGCCCAGATGGCGAATCTGATGCTCAGCCTTCAAGTCTCAGCTTAAACTCCCCTGTGCTGAGCGGCCGTTCCCGCAGCCCCGGATGGGCTTTGCATTCCCGCAGGATCCTGCACGTGGTCTTTCAAAATACGCGTCGCACCCGTGACTTATTACCGCCCATCTTCTGCACTAGATTGCCGTCTTGGTGAGGCCGCTGACCGGAGCTGTGGTAGCTGTTGCACTGTCCCCAGCACCTGGCACAGGAGAGGTGGTCGCACTCCTCACGGGTTTGTGATAGACGGTTGCTGACCTGCCTTTAGTGCTGACCCCGCTGCTGTCCTCCGCCGCCCGCAGATGCGCGTCCGCCTCTTCCCAAGCAGACGGTGGACGCTCTTTGGAGACGCGGCCCAGACGTGTGTGCTCCTTTCTCATTCGTCTCTGGAGCTGCTCTCTGAGGGCGATTTTCACCTTCAGAGCTCAGGCCTCTCGGGCGACGGAACCGGCCCCATGTAAGTGGGAGATCAGGAGGCCTGGAGACAGAGGCGTGAGTTTGAATTTGCCCACGATATTAGCTCGGTTTTAGCTTGGGCTGGTCGTGGCCTCGCTGGCTGTTACTCCCTGAGGCCACAACTTGAGGTGAGCAGACCAGACTCCCACAGGCTCCTCGTGGTGCTGAGAAGCCCTTTGTGCACTTCCTGGAGTGCAGACGAGAAAATGATGGCAGGGCGGTCAGAGGGAGATTCGGCATCTCTTCCTCCTCGAGTGGAAGTTGCATTTTGACGTGAAGAGGGCCAAGGGTAGGCTGCCTGTTTCCTCCTTCTCCCTGTTCCTCTGTGCTGCACAGCAGCCCTCGGCCTTAGGGACTCATAGAGCTGATGAGCTGACAGGGGAGACGCAGGAAGCATTCTCTCATAGGACTGGGCAGGCCAGGAGGGGGGTGGACACGTGGAGGTTGTGTGTGTGTGTGTGTGTGTGTGTGTGTGTGTGTGTGGCGGTGGTGGGGGTGATGGAATGATTGTTATTGCCTGCCATCTAATCACCGTATCTGTATTTCTGTAATAGCCACATTGCTAAAGAGGGTTTAATAGTGTATAATTAGTGAAAGAGCGTAAGATTTAGAATTAGACGGACAGGGATTTAAATTACAGCTCCATCACTTTGGGTGTGTGTGTCTAAGAGGGGGACTGGCAGAGAGAGAGAGAGAAGGGGAGAGGAGAGAGAGAGAGAGAGACCCAAGGCCATTAATTTGGTTCTGATGAATCTCCGTTCCCTCCTCTCCACGCTTAGGATAGTAACTGTGTCGTGGTGTGTACGGATCTTAGAAGATCACATTTCTACGATGTGCTGTCGGTGTCCTTTTTCTTCCCTCTTCTTCGGATAACACCACTCTCCCCTGGGGAAGCTGCTCTTCCCTCTACTTGGTCCTGTGCGGGATGCAAGGGGCTGCCAAGCTGGTAGCAGCAGTTGCGCTGCAGGTGTCCACCCTCCCTCTGCCCAGAGCAGGGAATCTGCAGAGGAACTGAGCCTGACTAGTTGGGACGTAGCCCTGGGTGTTTGAGATGGAGGCTTCGGTGGGACTTTCTGGTGGCCAAGGTGAGAAAACGCAGACCCAGGAGCTTTTGGCCGTGGGGTCCTACCTTCTCAGAGGATCCGACCCCAACCTGCCGTAGAAGACGTGGATAAAGGTGAGGGCAGGCGGCAGAGGAACGGCCCTGGGCGCTCCATCCGTGGGTCTAGTCCTTCCGAGTCTCACCCTGCTGTTCCTTGTTAGGAGTCCGTAATGCACCTTTCTGCCTCGGGCCTCAACCCCCAGGCCGGTGATCCACAAATCGCAGGGTCAGGACCAGCAGAGCAGCACCTCATAGGCCCTGGGGGATGTTTCTTCTTCACACAAAGAAAATCTTACTTGGCGTTTCTTCTTAGTCTAGGCCTGGGCATCATGGGTTGAAAAATCAGGAGTTTCTATATTCTGAATTCCAAGTTTTTAATAAATCATCGATCTTTCCTTTTATTTTCCCCCAGGGATGTAATACTGATGCAAACAATATTTTTTTTTTAATACTTTGAGGCTTTGGAAATACAACAGGTGTGGATACTTAAATATGCTAAGGTATACTACTGCCAGAATTTCTAGGTGGTGATTTTGTAGTAAGTATCCAAAGGCTTTGTTTATAGTCTTCCACTCTCCAATTCTGCTTCTTGTACTCTAGCCTGTGAAAAGAGTCTTGGATATGAACAATGGTATATGTGCAGATCTATTTATTGTAGCTTAATTGGTGAGCTTGGAAAATGAAACAGCTCAGTACATATTCAGATTTTAGGAGTTACTTAAATTCCATGTAGCCTTTAAAATAAATTTTAGAATATTTGCTGATAAGAGAAAACTCCGATATGTTTTTCAGTGAAAAATCGAGTATCTAAAACAGTATATATGGTATATTTCTAATTTGCAACACACACACACACACACACACACACACACACACACACACACACAGAGTACATGTGTGTATTCACAGCTGTATGGTAAAAATGCCGACAATGGTTCTTCCCTAGGAAATTGGATTTGCAGCGTATGAAAGACGTTGGGACAGCTTCCCTGGCATCCACCCCCACCTGTATCCTTCTTCCTCCGCAGCAGGTGCCAGAGCCCTGCAATTTGATGAGGTTGGCCTTCACCTTGAGTTTCACCTTGAGTGCCATAGGTGGCCTGTAATTGAATGAGGCCAGTCAGCATGATCCCATCCTTCTAGTTACGGCTGTTAGGTTAGAGGTAGACACATAATCCAGTCATTTATTTAGTGTAAGCCTTACCTTGGCATTAATGTCTGATTCAGAGATGGGCCTATAGTTTCATTGGATCCAATGAGAAGGAGCTGAAAGACTTAGTTGGTGGGAGATACCCATTCTCGCTGACCATGGATGAGAAAACATGAGCCCCTAGGTAATATTGGAGGAGATTTTGTGACTGTAGGAGGAAGCTGGCCTTGGGGTGGAACTGACATATGGAAAAATGGAGCAGAGCTGTCATGAGACCTTGTATCTGGTGGCATTGTCGCGTTTTCGATTTAAAACAACAGTGAAGTCTGCCCTAATTGTATTTCATTTTCTTTTTAAAAACATTTTATTGGAGCATAGTTGACTTACAATGTTTTGTTAGTTTCAGTTGTACAGCAAAGCGAATCAGTTGTATGTACCACAGCCACACTTTCTCAGATTCCTTTCCCATAAAAGCTATTACAGAATATTGAGTGGATTCCCTGTGCTGTGCAGTAGGTCTGTGTTAGTCATCTGTTTTATATATGCTGCTGTGTATGTGCTAATCCAACCCCCTAATACACCCCCCCCCCATGTTTCCCCTTTGGTAAGCATGAGTTTGGTTTTGAAATTCGTGTGTCTGTTTCTGTTTTGTAAATAAGTTCTTTGTATTATTTTTATTCTATTCCACATGTAAGTGATATCATATGATATTTACCTTTCTCTGACTTACTTCACTTAGTATGATAATCTTGAGACCCATCCATGTTGCTGCACATGGCATTATTCATGCTTTTTTATGGCTGGGTAATAGTGCATTGTATGTATGTACATATTCTTTATTCATTCCTCTGTCCATAGACACTTAGGCTGGTTCTATGTCTTGGCTGTTGTCAGGAGTGCTGCAGTGAACATGGGGGTACGTGTATCTTTTCGAATTATGGTTTTTCTCCAGATATGTGTCCTGGAGTGGGATTGCTGGGTCATGTTGTGCTCCTATATTTAGCTTTTTAAGGAACCTCCATAGCGTTTTCTATAGGGTTGTAAGGAGTTACATTCCCACCTACAGTGTAGGAGGGTTCCCTGCCCTCTGCAGCCTTTACTGTTTGGACACTTTGTGATGATGGCCATTCTGGCCAGTCTGAGACCTAATTATAATTTTAATTTGCATTTCTCTCATAACTGGTGATGTCCAAGATCTTGTCGTGTGCTTTTTGACCATCTATCTGTCTTCCTTGGAAAAATGTCTATTTAGAGCTTCTGCCCTTTTTTTGATTGGGTTGTTTTCTTAACATAGGGCTGCATAGATGTTTGTGTGTATTTTGGATTTTAGTCCTTTGTTGGTCTCTTCATTTGCCAAGATTTTCTCCTGTTCTGTGGGTTGTCTCTTCATTTTTTGTTTTTCTGATTTCCTTTGCTGTGCAAAAGCTTTTAAGTTTAATTAGGTTTCATTTGTTTGTTTTTATTACTCTAGGAGGTGGACTCAAGAAGATATTGCTGTAACTTATGTCAAAGAGTGTTCTGCCTATATTTTCCTCTACGAGTTGTATAGTATCCAGCCTTATGATTAGGTCTTTAATCCATTTTGAGTTTATTTTGGTGTATGCTGTTAGAGAATGTTCTAATTCCATTCTTTTACATACAGCTGTTTAGTTTTCCCAGCACCATTTATTGAAGAGACTGTCTCTTGGCCACTGTGTATTCTTGCCTCCCTTGCCGTAGATTGGTTGACCATAGGTGTGTGGGGTAATCTCTGGGCTTTCTATCCTGTTTAATTATCTACGTTTCTTTTCTTGTGCCAGTGCCGAACGGTTTGAATGACTGTATCTTTGTATTTAGTGTGGTGGGAAGTCAAGGAGCCTAATTCCTCCAGTTCTGTTTTTCTTTTTCTTTTTTCTTTTGTCTTTTTTAGGGCCACACCCACAGCATATGGAAATTCCCAGCTGTAAGATTGGAGCTGTAGCTGCTGGCCTACACCACAGCCACAGCAATGCCAGATCTGAGCTGCATCTGCAACCTGCACCGTAGCTCATGGCAACGCTGGATCCTTAACCCACCGAGCAAGGCCAGGGATTGAACCCACATCCTCATAGACACTAGTCAGATTCATTACTGCTGAGCCACAATGGGGACTCCTATTTTTCTGTTTCAAGATTGCTTTGGCTATTCAGGATCTTTTATGTTCAAATTCAAATTGTATGTTCATACAAATTCAAATTTTTTTTTGTTCTAGTTTTGTGGAAAATGCCATTGGTAATTTGAAAGGAATTGAATCTGTAGATTGCCTTGGGTAGTATAGTTATTTTGACTCTTCCAGTCCAAGAGCATGGTATATCTTTCCATCTGTTTTTCTCATCTTTGATTTTTTTTCATCAGTGTCTAATAGTTTTCAGAGTCTTTTGCTTCCTTGGGTAGATTTATTCCTAGGTATTTTATTCTTTATGATGTGATGGTAAATTGTTTCCTTAAGTTTTCTTTCTGATCTTTCATTGTTAGTATATAGGAATACAAGAGATTGCTGTGTATTAATTTTGTGTCCTGCAGCTTTACTGAATTCATGGAGGAGCTCTAACAGTTTTCTGGTAGCGTCTTCAGAATTTTCTGGGTGTAGTATTATGTTATCGCCAAACAATGACAGTTTTACTTCTTTTTCCAATTTGGATTTCCTTTTATTTCTTTTTCTTCTCTCATTGTCACAGCCAGGACTTCCAAAACTATATGGAATAAAAGTGGTGAGAGCGAGCATCCTTGTCTTGTTCCTGATCTTAACAGAAATGCTTTCATCTTTTCCCTGTTGAGAATATTAGCTGTGGGGCTGCAATATCTGGCCTTTATTATGTTGAGGTGTGTTTCCTCCATGCTCACTTTCTGGACAATTTTTAAATTAAAAACTAGTGTTGAATTTTGTCAAAAGCTTTTTCTGCATCTACTGAGATGACCATGTGGTTTTTTATTTTTCAGTTTGTTAATGTGTGTTACACTGATTGTTTCTCAGTTATTGAAGAATCCTTGCTTCCCTGGGATAAATCCTCCGTGATCAGGGTGTATGATCCTTTTAACATATTATTGGATTTTGTTTGCTAGTATTTTGTTGAGGATTTTTGTATCTATGTTCATCAGTGATATTGGCCTGTATTTTGTGTGTGTGTGGTATCTTTGCTTTTGGTGTCAGGGTGATGCTGGCCTCATAGAAAGAGCTTGGGCGTATTCCCTCCTCTGCCATTTTTTCAAAGAGTTTCAGTGGGATAGGTGTTAACTTTTCTCTGAATGTTTGGTAGAGTTTACCTATGGAGGCTTCTGGTCTTGGACTTTGGTTTGTTGGAAGTTTTTTAAATCAGTTTCAATTTCAGTACTTGTGATTTGTCTGTTTATCTTTTCTATTTCTTCCTGATTCAGTCTTGGAAGCTTGTACCTTTAGAAGAATTTATTCATTTCTTCTAGATTGTCCATTTTTTTTTGCCATATAGTTGTTTCTCATGATCTTTCCTATTTCTGCGGTGTCAGCAGTAACTTCTCCCTTTTCATTTCTAATTTTATTGATTTGAGCCCTCTCCTTTTTTTTTTTCCTTGATGGGTAAGTGCCCTCACTTAAGAAGGAGCTAATATATTACCTAATCATTTAAGCTAGATGGCACTGAAGTTTTCATTCCTTAAAAAAGATCAAACTTAAATAAAGTGGTTTACATTTTGTTCTTTATACCTTCCAGTATTTTTAAAGGATTTTCTTCCCTGAACACATGTTGCTTTTATGATTTAAAAGGATTACTTATTTACAAAATTATTATTAGGTAAAAGTTGGCAAAGACCCGTTAAGTCAGTGTGTGTTTTTCTGTCCTTGCTCACTCTCCTTCTCCTGAACCTCCTTCAGTTCTCGTCCCCCAATTCCCACAAGAGCCAGAGAAGCCAACAAAATGTCAAAATTTTGTCACTCCATTAATTAGGAGACTCGAATTGGGTGAGGCACAACCTACATTCTGTGAAATTGATTGGCAAGTGACTGGCAGAGCTACCCTCTTGCTAAAGGGGCAATGGCAGAAACAGGATTGATCACTGTTTATCACCATGTGGCTCATTTGAAACACACAGAGACTTGGGAGGATTCAGAGACACTGGTTCCCATGTGCTGACCGAGGAAGCTCCAAAGCCAGGATCTGAACCTCCCTAACTGGGCAGTGTGCTCAAAGGAAGAAACCCCATGGGCAGTGTGGATTGCAAAAGCTACAAGTGAATTTAAGCCAGGCACATGTTCACATCTGATGAGGTACAGTCATGTCTAACTGGTGAGGCCCCATGCACTGGAGAGAGGGTCTTTTTGAGGGAGGTGAGCCTTGGCAAAGGGCGAGATTGGAGAGAAGTCGTTCCAAAATTGTCCTGAGAAGGTGATTCAGAGGTGGAACCGGAGAGGAACGGGAGCTAGTGGCCAGGCATATTTACCATTTGAAATAGACAGCCATCACAGACATGGCCTTGGGGAAGAAGAGTAAGAATGCTTGCCGGCAGAAAGTGGCTAATGACGGCATCCCGTCTCTATTTCCCCACGGCCCGTTACCCCTGGTTCCAGATTCTGTGTACCGTGGGGCTGCCGTTAGCTGGATGGGAAATCTCAGACCAGGCACTTAACCTCTCTGTCCTTGAGTTTTCTCATCTGTAAAAGGGCTGGGAGTCAGACGGAGTACTTCTAGTACTTCTAGGGACTCTGCCTGCTTTGAAACTCTGCAGTTCCACGATTGGTCCATCCATCTGCCCGCCCGCACAGTTAGCCAATGAGGAGCCCTGGAAGTCTGTGGTCTCAGAGCACCGTGCTGCCTGCTGCCTCCCCTCCCACGGTGATGCTCTCAGGGCAGCAGGGGGCTGGGGGAGTTGACAGCTCCTTGCAGCTGTTTACAGAGGGGAAAAAAACCTGGATTTTAAAGAAGCAAATGGTCTTTTTTTTTTTTTTTTTTTTAAACAAAATTAACTCACAGCTGCCAGCAGCACAATGAAGGCACATTTTAAAATAATCAGATGCTTTGGGGGCCTCCCTCTGCTGTCTGAACTTCAGTCGGAGCTTCCGCCGGCTGCTTTTCAGAAAGGCTGCAGCCTCCAGCCCAAATGTCCAGGGGTGAGGTGGGGCTGAAGGCTGTTGGTGTCGGCAAAGAGGCGGGAAGTTTTGTGCTCTCAGAGATCCCAAAGGCCTTGGCTGTTTGTTTGTTATGTTCTCATTAGGATGTTACATGTTTTTGAAAGGCAACTCATAGCTAACATGTTGTTTCCAAAGGGTCATTTCATTAAACACTTTAGAAAATGTTCAGTGATCTTTTAAATTCCATTTAATCAACCAATCTTTATTCTGTAGCAGTAATAAAATGTGAGTCCATGCAGTTGCTGACAGGTGCTTGAGATGACCAAGGTCTAAAATCATGCTAGTTTCTGACTTTCCACCGACATTCGGTGCGTCGACTTTTAGATGAGGATGCTACATGTTGGAGGGTCGTTTAAAATATTCTCTTCCTCCGTGATGTAGCTGCCTGTTGTTCAGGCTACTGAGTTGACCTCAGAAGAAAAAGACATAACGAAGCTGAATAATTTGAGAAAGTCCTAATAAAATACTTAGCACATTGGAGAGGCCAACTTTGTCTTAGAGAATTAAGATTCTTAACCATGGAGAACTCAAGTCCAGGAATCACCTGACCACTGGGGCTGGGCACAGGGACTTTAGTCAGGGGACTTCAGGGCAGATCGCTTCTGGGCCACCTGTCAGTGGTGTGACCCTGGGCCAGGCCCTGTGTGTCTCCGATTTCTTGCCTTCACAGCAGAGATCAACACTGCTATCTGACCTGATGTTACAGAGACCAAATGAGAATGCGGTCTCATAATGAGCACACCTTCTGCTCACGTGGAGAGGCTAGCCTGACGAACATTTATCGAGTACCTACCATGTTTTCAGTAAATGTTTCCTTTTCTTCATTTTAAAGCACAGATGTAGCTGTCCAATCCCAGGGGTAAAAATGGGTTTAAAATCTTCTGAATATTGAAGAAATAGACATAGGACCCATAAAAAACAATCCTGGCTGGAAAAAGAATGGATTTTTTTTTTTCCACACCGAGTTTGAAAATATCACTATGTTCAGAAAAGTTTTTATATATGAAAAGATGCTCTATGTTTGTAGGCTTTAGAGGAAAAAATTGGGAAACAAAACTTGGAAGAGGTCTAATATCTTGCGATGGCTGTTCTCAAGGTCAAGCACATCTGACCCTCAGAGTCAGGAACCTGGCTCTGCTTGAAAGACCCTTCCTTTGTTCTCATTGTAATTAACAGTGATATGCTCTCTGTTATTGTTGTAATTGTGAATATTAGATAGAACCACGTCAAATTGTGAAGACCCAAGCCTTCCTGTAACCGGACAATTCCAGCGGCAATGGTAGTAACAGTATCAAAATTGTCCTAAGCTCTGCATAGGTGATAACGCATTACTACTCCTAATGGCCCTTGAGGTCTCTGCCGTTTCTTGCTCTCTTTCATAGATGAGGAAACGGATACACACAAGTTTCAGTGGCTAGTCCAAGATCACGCATCTTAGTGGTAGAGGCAGAATTTGAAGAAAATCAGTTGGCTCCAGAGTCTGCACTTGACTCCCTGTTTACAGTCATTTCCCTCACTGTGGGCGCATTGTGGTCAGAGCCATCTTGAAACAAAATACACCGCCTTCAATACATAAAATCTGGGCTATATATTATAGTTTTGAAAAAAATATTTTCCTTGACGTTGGCAATGTTGTTTGCCATTGGCCTCTAGAGGAAGATACACTTAGGAATTTAATACATCCTTCCGTTAAGCATGTAGGTTTATGGGTGCAATACTTTTATTGTGATGTAGCTGTTTGGTTTCTTTGTGAAAGTTGGAGAAAAGTCTGTCATGTTACATGTCAGCCAACTGTACGTCAAAATCCTTACCTATGAATACCCCTGTTGCCTGGTGAGCGCGGTACAAGGTGTAATTTCAGGAGAATAACAAGAATTTCTGTTTGACAGACATCATGCCTGTCTTCTAGGAACGTAAGGGCTCGAATGTGAGCTGTCCCTTAAACAGTGAAGGAAAAAGGAACAGGACTGGGCAGGTGTGCCTGTGCACCGTGCGTGTGCTCTCGTAAAGCCTTCTCTGCCTGAGCGTGCCTTGCACCCGTCTTCCCTCCGCAGCGGCTGCCACCTCCTCCCCGGGTCCTGCTCTCTTCCTCCTACAGCAGTGCCACGGCCTCCGGCCTGGCCTCTCTTCCTCCCCTGGCTTTGTTTCCAATTCATTTTCTGCACCTGCTCTGGGGGGCGGTGTTGAAGCAGAACACTGAGCCAGTGCTGCTGTGCCCAGAACGCTCCCCCACCTCGTGATCAGCCCTGAATCAAGCCTGCGCCCCCGAGCATGACGCGGAAGCTCTGCCGGACGTCCCCTGCCTGCTTTTCCAGCTCTTCTTGGGCCCTTCATGCTTCCCCCTCTCAAGCACTGAGGGTGTCTCTTCTGCCCCTGTCTGTTGGGAGAGATCCAGGGAATCCTTTCAGACTCAACTTAACCATTGCCTCTGGGGAGAGTCCGCCTTTAACCATCTTCTTAGGAATCCCTTCATCAAAATCGTCTGCCACCTCTGGGCCCGCACAGCACTTGGTCCCTCCTTCGTGACAGCCCTCCCCTTTGTAATTCTTGGACTCCGTGTCCATCTTCCCTCCCGGAGGGAGGGCCCTGCGAGGTAAGTACTGAGTCTGCATCTTCTCTCTGCTGAATCTAACGCGGCAGATGTGTCTGGAACATGCGGAAGATGTGCTCAATAGATGAGTGTGGATTGTGCAGTGAATGGACACACGAGTGATGGGACGCACCATCTCACTCAAGTACAGGGACAATTTGGGAAGTTTTTTCTGTTTCTTTAATGAGCCCGCTTAGATGTCGGTTTGGTTGGTGTAGAGCACATGACAGGAATTAGACGGTTCGGAGTCTGGGGTCTAAGCAGTCCTCTGACTTTGGACAGGTGACCTTACCTATCGGTGCCTCTTTGGGCTCATCCAGAAGATAAGGGGACAGCTATCTGAAACCCCCAGGGTTGCCGCTGGGATCGAACACAAGAGGTTCCTCATTAAAATGCTTATGACAAATACCCGTCAGAGGCATTTCAGCAAAGCTTCTCCTGACCAGGAGTTTTATATCCAATTCCATGCCAGGGAGCCATGACATCTGTCTGCCTACCTCTTGTCATCCGTGGTCATCTGCTTGTCCTCCTTTTAATTGCTCCGGGTCGTAAAAGAGGCTCTACGAGCTTATTTCTGGTAGGTCAGTATGTGCTCAAGCAGAACCTAGAATTGCAGAGAGGGAGTCTTAGAAAATCGAGTACACAGTCAGCGCAACAAGAGCTTGCCTGTATCAGACCATCAAAAGTCAAAGGCATAATTTGAAATGATGAACGTATCCATTTTAAGTTACACATTACTTTGCATAGCTAATATCGCTGTAATTAGTCATAGTTCCTATAATGTATTGAAAAAGATGCTCGCTCTCCAGTGTACTCCAGCGAGGAACGCCGGGAGAGCAACTTTGGAAGCCGGAATCAAGAAAATGAGTAACAGTTGGAGAATTAGTATGTAAATCAATAATACCCTTTCTTCTTCCTCTTGAAACCAGGATTTTCATGACACACTGCAAAATGAGAGCGCTTCCACAAGTTAGAGCTGTCACCGCACCTCACAGAACTAGGCGGGCCGCTTCCACTGTAGGAAATGTTTAAAATCCTCTCGAACATTTGAGTAAATCTCTAGTAAATATTTAAACTCTGTATAACTAGTCACAAATAAATTAAGCTGATTTTATGCAGTCTCTCTAATTAGAAGGGCACAGCATTTGTTGAAACGTGATTAGTATTATTCATTAAGCAAAAAATTCTCATTTGTATCTTATTATCACTATTCTGCATAAACCAACACAATTTGTCATGAACTCCCTCATTTGCTGTATCCTCAAAAAGCAGATTATGCTTATTTTTCATTTGGACAGTGGAAAATCAAGCCAGGTGTTTGGCAGCACCGGAGTGTTCAGGTGTAACTGTGCCAGTGATGGAACATTACGAGCAGCGTGGATGAAGGATGAGGCATGGAGAATCTTGGGACTGAAGTGCCTTGAGGCCCATCCCTTCCGAGCGCCCCTGCTGATGAGACAGGTGTTGCACGGGGCTGCTGGGAGGGAGAGGGAGACGGAAAGGCAACTTTTCTGTAACGTCAGGTCTTTCTCCTTCCATCAGAGCCCGAGAAGCTTGCTTGAGTTCCTGCCGCATGGGCGCTCGCTGCTGCTGGCACGTGCGACTTGAAATCGCCACAGTGGGACCTTTGTTTCAAATATTTCCAAAGCATAAGGTTTAGCTCGATGATTTGTCTAGAACTGTCTGTCTGTCTAGACACATGAGCACTGTGCATATTTAGCTTTTCAGCCGTAGAGATATTGGCAGATAAGACAAAGATTACCTTATATTCTCTGGACAAAAGGGGGTTGGGGCTGCTTTTCCTCCTCTGCAGTCCATTCGTTTGGTCTTTAAAATCTTCTTTGTTCTCTAGCTCAGGTTAGAGACTCCATTAGGGCTTCTGACTGGAGCTGCTTTATGATTCTGGCAGACGCAGAGACGTGAATGCAATAGGGTCTAAAAAATAGTGGCAAGATGATAGGAAATAATTTTTTTTTAAGGTAGCAGTGCCCTTCAGTATGCTGCTTCAAATCCCGTGTGTTCTTCTGGAACTTGGAGCCTTGGAGGACTGCATCCACCTGTGTGGCCTGTGTGTCTGTCTCTCCTTTTTTGTCTGTTCCCATTTGTTGGTTCACCAGCGCCTCCTAAGTGTGTAAACACCGCCTTTCCCATGCCTTTCTTCCTACCTCTTCTGATGCGGCTGCTTTTCTGAGAGGCGGCTCCTGTGGTGTAGTGTGAGAAAAACATCCACCCAGACAGTGTTGGAGAGGACAGGGACAGGAACCGGAAACACACACATCGCAAAGGGCTGAGGGACAACGGTGGTCCTTGGATGTCACCCCGGTGCTCAGGGCCCCATGGACACTCTGGAGAGGCTGCAGAAGCGGCTCCAAAGCTGGGGGTGGGGAGCTGCCGGGAGGTAGATCATGGCTCGTCCTGAGGACACACCCTCTATCTGAGCTGTCCCGTCAAGGAACAGGCTGACTCCCCATCACCAGAAGTAGGAAAGCAGAGTTGGGCCCGGGAGCTCCGTGCTCCTTTCCATCACTCACGATGATGATTTCCTTTTTCTTTTTTTTTTTAAATTAATTAATTTATTTTATTTTTTTCCCACTGTACAGCAAGGAGATCAAGTTGTCCTTACATGTATTTTTTTCCCCACCCTTTGTTCTGTTGCAACATGAGTATCTAGACATAGTTCTCAATACTACTCAGCAGGATCTCCTTATAAATCTATTCTAAGTTGTGTCTGATAACCCCAAGCTTCCGAAACCTCCCACTCCCTCCCTCTCCCATGGGGCAGCCACAAGTCTATTTTCCAAGTCCATGATTTTCTTTTCTGTGGAGATGTTCATTTGTGTTGGATATTAGATTCCAGTTGTAAGTGATATCATATGGTATTTGTCTTTGTCTTTCTGACTCATTTCACTCAGTATGAGATTCTCTAGTTCCATCCATGTTGCTGCAAATGGCATTATGTAATTCCAAAACCAGACAAAGATAACACCAAAAAGGAAAACTATCGGCCAGTATCTTTGATGAATATAGATGCAAAAATTCTCAACAAAATCTGAGCCAACCAAATCCAACAACATATCAGAAAAATCATACACCATGACCAGGTAGGGTTCATCCCAGGTTCACAAGGATGGTTCAACATATGCAAATCAATCAGCATCATACACCACATTAATAGAAGAAAGGTCAAAAATCATATGATCATCTCGACGCAGAAAAAGCATTTGACAAAGGCCAACATACATTCATGATCAAGACCCTCGCCAAAGTGGGTATAGAGGGAACATTCCTGAATATAATCAAAGCCATTTATGATAAACCCACAGCAAATATAATACTCAATGGGGAAAAACTGAAAGCCTTCTCACTCAAATCTGAAACAAGACAGGGATGCCCACTCTCACCACTGCTCTTCAACATCGTTTTGGAAGTCCTAGCCACAGCAATTAGACAAACAAAAGAAATAAAAGGCATCCATATAGGAAGAGAAGAGATAAAACTGTCACTGTATGCAGATGACATGATACTATACATAGAAAACCCTAAGGACTCAACCCCAAAACTACTTGAACCAATTAACAAATTCAGCAAAGTATCAGGATATAAGATTAACATTCAGAAATCAGTTGCATTTCTATATACTAACAACGAAATGTTAGAAAAGGAATACAAAAATACAATACCTTTTAAAATTGCACCTCACAAAATCAAATACCTCAGAATACACCTGACAAAGGAGGTAAAGGACTTATATGTTGAGAACTATAAAACTTTAATCAAAGAAATCAAAGAAGATATGAAGAAATGGAAAGATATTCCATGTTCATGGATTGGAAAAATCAATATTGTAAAAATGGCCATGCTACCCAAAGCAATCTAAAGATTCAATGTCATCTCTATCAAATTACCCAGGACATTTTTCACTGATGATTTTCTTTTTTTGGAGATGCTGTGCCCAGTTGCCTCCATCAAGTGAACTGGGAGAATTCCCATAATGGCAGAATTTTAAAATATTCAGGAATCTGAAGTCTGTGCTCTTGTGTGTCTCACATTTTCTGGAGCCCGTAAGGCAGGCTCCCTGCCAGATGTGGACGGGAAATGTTCCGTGACTGGCTAGGGTGGTGGTCAGGCTGGCAGACCAGTGGATGGCGTGGCACTTCCGCCTCTGGTTTGGGGGCACCCTCATCAAGATGTCACGCGGAACCCCCACTGGCAGCCTGAGGGATTCCGGTCACTGCCGTGCAGCCAAAGCACAGCCACAGAGAGGTTAAGGCCTGTCCAGGGGTCATCTTTGGCTCTCCAGCATTTCCATGAATGAGCACTTGTCCGAACTCAGACTTTGGGTATCACATTCTGGATGTAAATAGTGTATCCACTTTGGAGAATTTTAGAATCTTAGAAGATATTTAAATGTATATTTCTGTGAGGTGGAATTAATTACAAATTCAAGGGACAAGCATAGTATCTTCCCAGGTAGGAAATCAGCACTGAACCTCATCTGTGGGACCGAAGATGAAATGACAGTTATAGCATTTTCCAGTGAGGCTTCTGAAATCGTGATCGGGGACCGCCACTTGCTGAGGCTCAGGTTCCTGGACCCAGCCCCCTAGCTTTTATATTCGTTTTTTTAGGTAACAAATCACCACTAACTTAGCAGTGAAAAACAGCAACTGTTTATGATCTCCTGGTTCCAGAAGTCACGAGTCCAGGTGGCAAGGCCGGGTGCTTTGTTTAGGGTGTCACAAGGCTAAGATTTGAGTCTCGCTAGTCCACGTTCATTTTGAAGTCTCTGGGAAAAAAATCCCTTTTCAAGCTTCCCTCGGGTTGTTGGCACAGTTCAGGCTCTTGTTAGCTGTCAGTGGGGGTGGCCCTCTGCCCCCGGGGCCACCCGCGTCCCCTCCCTCATGGCCCCTTCCACTTTCAGACCACCAGAGGCACGTGGAGGCCTTCTCCTGCTTTGAATCTCCTGACGTCTTCGCTGTTACATGTCAGAGTAAACTCTGCTTCTGAAGGGCTCGGATGATTGGAGTAGACTCAACCAGATCATCTCCGTATTTTAAGGTGTACCCACTTGAGATTTTAATTACGTCTGCAAAAGCCCTTCATGACAGTCCTTCGATGAGTGTTTGATTGAATAAACAGGGTACAGAGATCTCGGGGTGGGGGTTATTTTTAGCATTCTGCCTGCCACACCTACTGAATCAGTGTCTTTTCAGTGGAGCCAGAGAAGTGCTTCTTTGGAACACCACTCCGAGTGATTCTGATGAGTAGTAAACTTTGAGAACTCCTGGCTTAGCAGGCTACCAGAACAGCAGTGAATGTGAGTTGTCAGGTGAGTGATGTAGAAAACAGGTGTCCTAAGAATTCCTAGTGAGGAACTATGGAAGACTGAAGATGCGATGACTGCAGGAATGTTCGCGGAGAAACTTGGTACTCAGAAAGGGGCAGTTCAGACTTTCCCAGCAGGATAGAAGATGTGAGCAGAGATTTGAACATGGGAAACCTGTAATTGGCCTTTCAGAGTATAATTAAAATGAGTTATTGGAGAAGGGGAGAGGCTGGGATTATATTAACATGAAGGGCTTTGACTGCCAGGTGAAGGAGTTGAAATGAAGGGAAAACACTGAAAAAATGAAGAATGATTGTGTTTAAAAAAGCAGTTCACTTTCATTCCCTTTACCCCATTTACTCAATGAATTTCTCTGCATTTGAGGGGTATGGTTTAATTTACTTTTAGCAAAGTCAAAGGCTTGACTAGATTCTAATGATGACAAAACATTTTTATTATTGGGTATGAAGAAGAAAAAAGTTTTAAAGTTGTAAGAAATGAACTGACATATGGGAAAGGGGGAAAAATAACCCAGGGTTCAGATCCTCTTGATGGAGAGGGAGCATGAAAATCTGAGCCTCTTTGAGAAGCGTATTTCTGTGTATTCGGATCTCTAAAATGTTTTGCATTTACCATCCTCCAAGTATAAATGTACACCAAAGACCCCAAATCCTTAATGGGGAAGGATGAGGGGAGGGAGGGTTATTAGTCATCACATAGTCATTAGAATTGAAAGATGAGAGTCGGTTTTGTAGCTAGGAACAGAAGGTGGGCTACCTTGGAGCCAGGTTTGATAGCTGGGAATACCAGATGAAGACTGCAGATGCAGGAGGGTATTGCCTGACAAGCATCTTAAGCAGATGGATGGCAGGGTGGGTTCACTGGTGAGTGTTGTTAATTTAATGACTCCAGATAATGCTTCTTTAACATTGAGAGCAGGCCACTGGGAAACAGCCATCAAAGCTATAGCTTGTGACTTTTTGGCCCCCTGGTAGATTTATATGGGAAAAGGGGAGTCACATACATAGTTCTGAAAAACTCAAATTGTGTCAGCATAAACTTTGTGGAATTTTTGAAAAAAGTCAATTTCCTTCCCAGCAAAGTGGGAGATCACTATATTTTAGAGACAATTCTTAATCTTGTCTTTAAAATATTAAATGTATTTATAAACTATTATCTAGGCTCTTCCTTCTCTACCACTGATGTGGGAAATTTTTCTTAAATTTCTGTATTGCTGAACTGCAAAATTTAGCCTCCAGTGATGCTTAATTTAGAACTGTAGACTAGAGAACCTCAGGAACTTTGACCCAAAGTTCATTTAACCCTATAATTCAAATTCATTATTTTATTTATTCATTTAATGATCCAGGATAGCTGTGTCATGATTTGCGAGGTTCTAGGAATTGACCCAATACATCCCTGTCATTTTGGAGCTCACACTTTACTCCAGGAAACAGCAGAAAAGTGGGGTCCTGCTGCAAGATTGGCCTCCCACCCCCAACTTGGAATCAAGAGACTGAACAAGGTGGAGTGAGTTGGTATTAGTCAGCCCTAGGCTTCTGACCTTGGTACCAGTTGGACACAATGGAGAGCTGAACTGAGCTCTTGCCTCCTACTCAAAGGCAATAAAATGGTGTGGGTCATTGCCCCACTTTATGTAGGAAAGTGTCTTAGAGGCCAAAGCTAAACTTCCATTCCATCCATCTGCAGTGAGACAGTTTAAGTCAGCAATCTAGTTTTTTTTTTTTTTTTCTTTTTACAGCTGCACTGGCAGCACATGGAAGTTCTTGGGCTAGGAGTCAAATCAGAGGTGCAGCTGCTGGCCTATGCTGCAGCCTCAGCAACACCAGATCTGACCACATCTGTGACCTGTACTTCAGCTTGCAGCAATGCTGGATCCCCAACCCACTGAGTGAGGCCAGGGATCGAACCTGCATCCTCATGGACACTATGTCAGGTTCTTAACCCACTGAGCCACACCAGGAAATCCAGCACTCCATTTTTGCCTGGGGGATGCCAGTAGGGCCCAGTGGGAGGTCAAACATACATACTTACTTAGCATTTATTCTGCATCTCAACAGGGGACTGTGTACAAAAAAGATCAAATAAGATTTAAAGCAGACTAATACAATATACAAAGTGCCTAGATATAATTAAAAACTGATTCATTATCAAGAACCAAAATGTTACACCTTGAAAAAGAAATGATAGTCAACAGACACCAAGATGAATCAGATGTTGAAATTATCTGATAGGTATTTCAAAGCAGCCATCATAAAAATACTTCAATGAGAAAAAATTCTCTTGAATCGAATTATAAAAATTGAAAATCTCAGCAAAGAAATAGAAATTAAGAAAAAGAGCCAAATGAAAATTATAAAAATTGAAGATCATTTAAAGCAAAGTAAAATACTGAATGGGCTCAGTAGTAGAATAGGGATGACAGAACAAAAATCAGTAAGCTTGAGGACAGAGCAATAGATTTTTGCACAGTTTGAACAATAGAGAAAATAGACTCAAAAATAGGAGATGAGAGAGTTGTAATTAAAAAAACCATGATTTGAAGAAATGTTTGAAAACTTTCTAAATGTGATGAAAGATTTAAACCTGTAAATTCAAGAATCTGAGCAAACTTGAAGTGGGATATCACCCTCTCAATATCTACTATATGTTAAAATTATACTTTGGAAACTAAATTCAAAGAAAAGAGATTGAAAGCAGTCAGAGAGAAATAACCATTACTTATCAATTGAACTTAACACCAATTTTAACTGAACATCTATTCAAATGATAATGAATTTCTCATCTGAAACACATAAAGCCAGAAAAAAAGTGGCACAGGATTTTTCAAGTGATGAAAGAAAAAATAGTCAACGCAGAACTTAATATCCAGCAAAATTATCCTTCAGGAGGGAAGTAAAAATCAAGGCATTCTCAAAGTAATACTAAGACTTTACTTTGTCACTAAAAATAAAGTCACCCTCAAAGAATGGCCAAAGTAAGTGCTCTAAACAGAAAAAATAAAAACAGAAACAGAAGAAGGTGCAGAACTTTAGAAAGGAAAGAACCTCAGAATGGGTTCAGCTAAAATAGACTGTTCTCATGAATTTCATAAATTATATTTGATGGTTAAGCAAAAACCAATACAACTGATGTATTGCTTAACATATGTAGAAGAAACACTTAATAAAATTATGTTAAAAATAGGGAAAATAAAATGATCTAAATGGAAATAATATTCCTATACTTCACTAGGAGTGGTAAAACATAGAAACAAGTTAACTGTGATAAGTTACAGCCTGGAATAGGAAAAAAATACGTTTTCCTAAAACTAGAAATCTACTTATCAACCAGAACACCATCAGATAAGGAATGCAATTGTACCGTGTTTACATACATAAGAGTCATTCTGGTACTTACTAGATTGCATAGGATCAGCGAGATCTCCTTTGGCAATGCAAGTTGGAGATGGGAGGGGAAGAATTGGGACTTGAAAAAAGTGGATGAGTTCCAATGTCTGAATTCCTTCTTAAGTTCCACAACAAGCAGACTTCCAGCTCAAGTTTAAACTCATCTAAAGAATACTGACTCTCTTCCCTAGGCATTTTTACTTTTGATTTGCAGTGATATCCTTGAGCAATTCAAACACAATCCTGGTATGGGTTTAGCCCTACCAGCAGGCAGAAGCAGGAATTAATTTCGCTGCCATAGGCCTGGTGTTCAGTTTCCCAATAAGAAGTCATATGTAAACACATCTCTAAGAGATGGAAGCCTTCTATATTCCTTTGCCATGTTATGTAATTATATAGATCGAAGTCCAGCCCCAACAGAACCAAGAACCTGAATCCACCCCAGACATCCATTGTGTCCCTCTTACTTGAATGCAGTTTAAAGCAGTGTCACCTTGAGCAAACAAGTTTTTTTTTTAATTGAAGTACAGTTGATTTACAATATTATATCGGTTTCAAGTATACCACAGAATGATTCAATGTTTTTATAAATTATATTCCATTTAAAGTTACTTCAAAGCAATGGCTCTATTTCCCTGTGCTGTACAGTATATCCTTCTCGCTTGTCTATTTTATACATAAGCGTTTTTTCTCTTAATCCCATACCCCTATCTTGCCCCACTCTTTCCCCTCCCCCCATTGGTATCCACTAGTTTATATCTGCTAGTTTGTTTCACTTGTGTTATATATAATCATTTGATTTATGTTTTTAGGTCCCACAGGTAAGTGATAACATACAGTATTTATCTTTCTCTATCTGACTCTCTCACTAAGTGTAATACTCCTTAGGTCCACCCACATTGTTATAAATGGCAGAATTTCATTCTTTTTTATGGTCGTGTAATGTTCAGTAATACACACATAGTATATTACCACGTCTTCTTTATCCATTTGTCTGTTGATGGACTAGGGTTGCTTCCATACCTTTGGTGTTGTAAATAATGCTGCTATGAACATTGGGGTGCATGTATATTTTTCAGTTAGTGTTTGCATTTTTTGGATATATGCCTAGGATTGGAATTGCTGGATCATATGGTAGTTTTATTTTTGGTTTTATGAGGAAACTCCATACTGTTTTGCACAGTGGATGGACCAGTTTACATTCCCACAAATAGTAAACAAGGATTCCCTTTTCTCTAAATCCTCACTAGCATTTGTTATTTGCATACTTTTGATGTTACCCATTCTGATAAGAGGGAGATAATATCTCATTGTGATTTTGATTGGTAATTTCTCTGGTGATTAATGATGTTGAGCATTTTTTTCATGTTGGCCATTTGTATATTTTCTTTGGAAAAATGTTTATTCAGGTTTTCTGCCCATTTTTTGGATTGGGTTGTTTTTGGGGTTTTTTTGTTGTTGTTATTGAGTTGTAGGAACTGCTTCTATTTTGGACAGTGACCTCTTGTTCATCATATTATTTGAAAATATTTTCTCCCATTGTATTTTTGTTTTGTTTATTGTTCCTTTGCTGTGCAAAACTTTTATGTTTAACTAGGCCTTGTTTAATTTTGCTTTTATTTCTTTTGTCTTAGGAGACAGATCCAAAAATATATTTTTATAATTTCTGTCAATGAGTGTTCTGCCTATGTTCTGGAAATTGTATGGCTTCAGGTTTTACATTTAGGTATTTACTCCTTTCTGAGTTTATTTTTGTAAATGGTTTGAGTAAATATTCTAATATTATTCTTCTACATGTAGTTATCCAGTTATCCCAGTACCACTTATTGAAGAGACTATCTTTTCTCCATTGTGTATTCTTGCCTTTTTAGTTGTAGATTAATTTACCACTGGCATGTGGGTTTATTTCTGGGCTCTCTATTATGTTCCATTGATCTCTGTGTCTATTTTTGTGGTAGTATCAAGCTCTTTTGATTACTGTAGCTTTTTAATATAGTCTGAAGTCAAGGCATATTATACCTTCAACTCTGTTCATTTTTCTCAAAATTTCTTTGGCAATTAAGGGTCCTTTGTGGTTCCATATAAATTTTAGAATTATTTATTCTAGTTATCTGAAAAATATCATAGGTATTTTGATAAATATTGTGTTAAATTTGTATATTGCTTTAGGTTTTCTGGGCATTCTCTATATAGTATCATGTCATCTACAAACAGTGGCAGTTTCGATTTTCGGTACTAATTTGGATACATTTTATTTTATTTTTTCTTGTCTGATTGCTGTGGCTAGGACTTCCATTATTATGTGAAATAGAAGTGGCAAGAGTGGGCATCTTTTGTCTTTTTCCTGAATATGGAGGAAAGGCTTTTAGCTTTTCACTTATGAGAATGTTAGCTGTGAGTTTGTCATAAATGGCATTTATAATTTGGAGATATGATCCCTCCATAGCAACTATAATGTGAGTTTTTAATCAAGAATGGCTATAGAATTTTATCAAATTCTTTTTCTGCATGGATTGAGAAGACCATTCAGTCTTTATCTTTCCTTTGGTTGATGTGGTGTATCAATCACATTGATAGATTTGTGAATATTTAACAATACTTGAATCCCTGGAATAAATCTCATTTGATCACAATGTATGATTTTTTTTCATATATTGTTGGATTCAACATGCTAGTATTTTGTTGAGGACTTTTGTATCTATAGTCATCAAATATATTGGCCTGTAATTTTCTTTTCTTTCTTTTTGAATTTTTATTTTTAAAAATTTGTAATTAAAGTATGGTTGATCTACAATGTTTTATCATTTTCTGCTGTACAACAGAGTGACCTAATCATACACATATATACACTCTCTTTTCATACTATCTTCCATCATTTTCTCACCCAAGAGATTGGACATAGTTCCTTGTGCTATACAGCAGGATCTCATTACTTATCAATTCTAAATGTAATATGTTACATCTACCAACCCCAAACTCCCCATCCATCCCACTCTCCCTTCCACCCACGCCGGCAACCTCAAGTCTGCTCTCCATCTCTGTGATCTGTCTTTGTTTTGCAGATAGGATCATTTGTGCTATATTCTAGAGTCCACATATAAATGATATGGTGTTTGTCTTTCTCTTTCTGACTTCACTTAGTATGAGAGTCTCTAGTTGCATTCATGTTGCTGCAAATGGCATTATTTTCCTTTTTTATGGTTGAGTAGTATTCCATTGCATATATGTACCATATCTTCTTAGTCCATTTGTCTATTGATGGACATTTAGGTCGTTTCCATGTCTTGGCTATTGTGAATAGTACTGTGATGAATATAGGGGTGCATGTATCTTTTTGAGTGAAAGTTTTGTCTGGATATATGCCCAGGAGTGGGATTGCTGAATCATATGGTAGTTCTATATTTAGTTTTCTGAGGTACCGCCATAATGTTTTCCATTGTGATTATACCAATTTACATTCTCACCAACAGTGAAGGAGGGTTCCTTTTTCTCCACACCATATCCAGCATTTATTATTTGTTGTCACGTTAATGATGGCCATTCTGACCAGTGTGAGGTGGTACTTCATTGTAGTTTTGATTTGCATTTCTCTAATAATTAGTGATGATGAGCTTTTATTCATGCACTTACTGGCTAACTATATGTCTTCTTTAGATAAATTTCTATTTAGGTCTTTTGCCCATTTTTGATTTGGGCTGTTTGTTTTTTGTTGTTGAGTTGTATGAACTATTTGTATATTTTGGAGATTAGGCCCTTGTCTGTTGCATCGTTTGCAAAGATTTTCTCCAATTCTGTGGTTTGTCTCTTCGTTTGTTAATGGTTTCCTTTGCTGTGCAAAAGCTTTTGAGTTTAATTAAGTCCCATTGGCTTATTTTTGTTTTTATTGTCCTTATTCTAGAAGGTGGATCAAACAAGATGTTGTTGTGATTTATGTTGAAGGGTGTTCTGCCTATGTTTTCCTCTAGGAGTTTTATAGTATACGACCTTACATTTAGGCCTTTAATCATTTTGAGTTTACTTTGGTATATGCTGTTAGAGAATGTTCTAATTTCATTCTTTTACATGTAGCTGTCTGGTTTTCCCAGCAGCACTTATTGAGGAGACTATCTTTCCTCTACTGTGTGTTCTTACTTCCTTTGTCATAGATTAGTTGACCATAGGTGCTTGGGTTTGTTTCTGGGCTTTCTGTCCTGTTCCATTGATCTATATTTCTGTTTTTGTGCCCGTACCATACTTTTTCATTTGATGATTGTAGCTTTGTAGTATTGTCTGGAGTCACAGAGCTGGTTTCCTCCATTTCTGTATTTCTTTTTCAATATTGCTTTGGCTATTTGGGGTCTTTTGTGTTTTCATACAAATTTTAAAATATTTTTTTCTAGCTCTGTGAAGCATATCTTTGGTAATTTGATAGTATTGCATTGAATCTCTGGATTGCTGAGATCACGAACAAGACAAGGATGTTCACTTTCACCAATGTTATTCAGTATAGTTTTGGAAGTCCTAGCAAAGGCAATCAGGGAAGAAAAACAAATAAATGAAAGGAATCCAAATTGGAAAAGAATAAAACTATTACTGTTTGCCTATCACCTAATACCATACCTAGAAAGTCCTAAAGACACCAACAGAAAACATTTAGAGCTCATCAGTGCATTTGGTAAAACTGCAGGATACAAAATTAATACACAGCAATTGATTGCATTTCTATATACTAACAATGAAAGATCAGAAAGAGAAATTAGGGAAACCATCCCATTTACTATTACATCAAAAAGAGTAAAATGCTGAGGAATAAACCAACCTGAAGAGGCAGAAGACCTGTACTCTGAAAACTAAACTATAAGATGTTGATGAAAGAAATCAAAGACAATACAGTTGGAAAAATATACCATGCTCTTGGATTGGAGGAATCAATATTATCAAAATAACTCTCATACCCAAAGCAATAAAATCCCTATCAAATTTCTTTTTTCTTTAATTACAGTATATTGATTTACAATATTGTGCTGTACAATTTCTGCTATACAGCAAAGTGACTCATTCATATATATATGTGTGAATATATATATATATACACACACACACACACACACACACACATATACATACATATATGTACATTCTTTTTAAAAAATATTATTTTCCATCCTGGTGTATTTCAAAAGATTATATATAATTCTCTGTGCTATACAGTAAGACATTGTTGTTTATCCATTCAAAATGTAATAGTCTGGCATCTACTAACCATGAAATTGCAGTCCATCCCACTCTCCTCCCCTCCCCCATGGTAACCACAAGTGTGTTCTCTGTCTTACGAGTCTGTTTTGAAGACAGGTTCATCTGTGCCGTATTTTAGATTCCACATATAAGTGATATCACATGATATTTGTCCTTCTCTTTCTAACCTACTTTCACTTGGTATGAGAATCTCTAGTTGCATCCATGTTGCTGCAAATGGTATTATTTTGTCCTTTTTGTGGCTGAGTAGTATTCCTTTGTGCATATGTACCTTTTTCCCCCCTTAACCTATTCATCTGTTGATGGACATTTAGGTTATTTCCATATTTTGGCTATTGTCAGTAGTGCTGCAGTGAACATAGCAGTTCACGTATCTTTTTGAATGAAAGTTTTGTCCTGATATATACCCAGGAGTGGGGTTGCCGGATCATATGGTAGTTATATTTTTAGCTTTTTGAGGAACCTCCATACTATTTTCCATAGCTGTTGTACCAATTTACATTCCCACAAACAAGGTAGGAAGGTTCCCTTGTTCTCCACACCCTCCCCATAATATTGTAGGCTTGTTAATGATGGCCAGTCTCACTGGTGTGAGGTGGTACCTCATTGTAGGTTTTTTTTTTTTTAAATTTTTTTTTTTTTTTTAATTTTTAGCGCTGTGCCTGCACATATGGAAGCTCCCAGCTAGGGGTCAAATTGGAGCTACAGCTGCCAGCCTATGCCACAGCCACGGTAATGCCAGATCCGAGCCACATCTGCAACCTACACCTCAGCTCATGGCAACACCAGATCCTTAACCCAGTGAGTGAGGCCAGGGATCAAACCTGTGTCCTCATGGATGTTAGTTGGGTTCATTAACCACTGAGCCACCACAGGGACTGCACCTCATGATAGTTTTGATTAGCATTTCTCTAATAGTTATTAAAGATGTTGAGCATCTTTTCATGTGCCTACTAGCCATCCATATATATGTCTTCTTTGAAGACATTTCTGTTTAGGTCTTCTGCCCATTTTTTAATTGGACTGTTTTTTGTTTTTGAGTCATATGAGTTGTTTGTATAGTTTGAAGTTTAAGCTCTTGTCCATTGCATTGTTTGCAACTGAATTCTCCCATTCCATAGGTTGTCTATTAGTTTTGGTTGTGGTTTTCTTTGCTGTGCAAAAATTTGTAAGTTTGGGAGTTCCCACTGTGGCACAGTGGGTTAATGATCTGGCTTTTCTCTGTGGAAGTGCAGGTTTAATCCCACCGCAGTGCGTTAAGGATCCAGTATGTGTAAGTGGATGTGGTGTAGGTTGCAGCTTCAGTTCAGATTTGACCCCGACCTGGGAACTTCCATATGCTTTGGTTACAGCTGAAAAAGAAAGAAAGAAAGAAACAAACAAAAACCAACCTTTTAAGTTTAATTAGGTCCCAGTTGTTTATTTTTATTTTCATTTCTCTTGCCTTGGGAGACCAAAAAAACATTTGCACAGTTTACATCAGAAAATATTTTGCCTATGTTCTCTTTTAGGAGTTTTATGGTGTCATGTTTTGTTTAAGTATTTAAGCCATTTTGAGTTTCTTTTTTGTTCATGGTGTGAGGGTGTGTTCTAATTTCCTTGATTTACAAGCAGCTGTCCAGTTTTCCCAGCACTGCTTGCTGAAGAGACTGTATTTTCCCCATTTTATATCTTACTTCCTTTGTCAAAGGTTAATTGACTGTAGGTGTCTGAGTTCATTTCTGGGCTCTCTATTCCATTCTGTTGAGCCATATATCTGTTTTTGTACCAATACCATATTGTTTTAATTTCTGTGGCTTTGTGGTATTGACTGAAGTCTGGGAAGGTTATGCCTCCTGATTTGATTTCGTTGCCTCAAGATGCTTTGGCAATTCGGGGTCTTTTATAATTCCATGTAAATTTTTGGAATATTTGTTTCTAGTTTTGTGGAAAATGTCATGGGTAATTAGGTAGGTATCAAATTAAATCCGTAGATTGCTTCAGGTGGTATGGCCATTTTAACAATATTAATTCTTTCAATCCAAGAGCATGGGATATCTTTCTATTTCATTGAATCCTCTTTAATTTCCTTTATTAAAATTTTATAGTTCTCATTGTATAAGTCTTTCACCTTCTTGGTCAGGTTTATTCCTAGGGTTTTTGTATGTATGTGTGTGCAATTTTAAAAGATATTGTTTTTTTTTTTACATTTCTTTTTTGATATTCCATTGTTAGTATTCAAAAATGCAGCCAATTTCTGTATTTTAATCTTGTATCCTAGTATTTTGTTAAATTTGTTTATCAATTGAGATATTTTTTGTGTGGTGTTCTTAGGATTTTCTATGTATGGTATCATGTCATCTGCACATGGTGACAATTTTACTTCTTCCATTCCATTAATTACTTACTCGTCTGATTGCTCTGGCCAGGACTTCCAATACTACATTGAATAAAAGTGGTGAGAGTGGGCATCCTTGTCTTGTTCCAGATTTTAGTGGGAAGGCTTTCTTCCAGCTTTTCTCTGTTGAGCATTATACTGGCTGTGGGCTTATCATAAATGGCTTTTATTATATTGAGATATGTTCCCTCTAGACCCATTTTGGTAATAATTTTTATCATGAATGGAAGTTGAATTTTGTCAGATGAATTTTCTGCATCTATTGAGATGATCATGTGGTTTTTAACTTTTCTTTTGTTAATGTGGTCTATGGCATTGATTTATTTGCATATGTTGAAATATCCTTGTGAACTTGATTGTGGTGCAGGATTTTTTTTGTGTGTATTGTTAAATTCAGTTTGTTAAAATTTTGTTGAGAATTTTTGAATCTATATTTATCAAATAATTTTGTTTTTGGTAGAATCTATCAGGTTTTGGTATTAGGCTTCAGGTAATGTCTTTGGGAGTGTTCCCTCCTCTTCATTCATTTGGAAGAATTTAAGAAGGAGAGGTACAAGTTCTTTGTAGGTTTGGTAGAATTTACCTATGAAGCCATCTATTCCTAGACTTTTGTTTGTAGGAGTTTTTTTAACTTTTTTTTTAAATTACATATTGAATTTCACTTCTAAGACTCTGTTCAAAGTATCTGTTTCTTCTTGATTCAGTGTTGGTTGGCTGTACGTTTCTAGAAAGTTGTCCATTTTTTCTAGGTTATCAAATTTATTAGCATGTAATTGTTCATAATATTCTCTCTCTCTCTTTTTTTTGTGTTTCTGCCTTGTCAGTTAAGAGTTCCCCTTTTTCATTTCTGATTTTGTTTATTTTAGTTCTATTTTCATTGTGGTGAGCCTGGCCAGAGGTTTATCAATTTTGTTTACCCTTTTAAAGTATCAGATCTTGGTTTTATCGATTTTTTTCTATTTTTTTCAATCTATTTTATTTGTTCTCTGATCTTTATGATTACCTGCCTTCTGCTGATTTTAGGTTTTGTTTGTTCTTTTTCTAATTCTTTTAGGTTGTAGATTTCAGATTTTTCTTGTTTTTTGAGGAAGGCTATCATTATGAACTTTTCGCTAAGAATTGCTTTATGCCTTTCCATAGATCTTGTATGGTTCTGTTTTTTGTCATTTGTCTCTAAGTATTTTTTAAATTTCTTGTGTGTGTGTTGTTATTTGTCTTTTGTCTTTCTAGGGCTGCACTGGCAGTACATGGAGATTCCCAGGCTAGGGGTTGAATCGGAGCTGTAGCTGCCGACCTACACCACAGCCAAAGCAACACCAGATCCGAGCCACATCTGCGACCTACACCACAGCTCACAGCAACGCCAGATCCTTAATCCACTGAGCGAGGCCAGGGATCGAACCGGGAACCTCATGGTTTCTGGTTGGATTTGTTTCCACTGCACCACATCAGGAACTCCTAAATTTCCTTTTTGATTTCCTTGTTAACCCATTTTTTTTTTTTTGGTAGTATATTGTTTAGTCTCCATGTAGTCATTTTTTTTCTTATTTCTTTTCCTGTGGTTGATTTCTAGTTTCATGTCACTGTGGTCAGAGACGTGCTTGGAATAATTTATATACTTTTAAATTTGTTGAGATTAGTTCTGTGCTACAGTATGTGGTCAATTCTAGAGACTGTCCCATATGCACTTGAAAAGAATGTATACCCTGTTTTTTTTGATGTAATATATTGAAAATATCAATTAAGTCTAATTGTTCTATTGTGTTATTTAGGATCTCTGTTTCCTCATTGATTTTTCTGTCAAAAACATCTGTCCATTAATGTGAGTGGGTTGTAAATTCTCCTACAATATTGTATTCCCATCAATTTCTTCTTTTATGTCTGTTAGTATATGTTTTATGTATTTGGGCGCTTCTATAAAATATTAGGTGTATATATGTTGAAGAATAATATCCTCTTGTTGAATTGATCCTTTTATCATTAAATTGTGTTCTTAACTCCTTAAGTATTTTCATTATCTCTTTTTTGAACTTGGTGTCTGTTAGACTGAGGAGGTCTGTTTCATTATTTGCTCCTTCATGGAAATTCTCATGTTATTTTGACTGGGAATGGTTCCTGAGCTTCATTTTGCTTATATTTTTATTATTCTGTGAGTTTAGGGGAAATAATGTACTGTAGTCCTAGAGGGCTGTTTAAATGTGGACGTGTCCTTGGGTAGCTTGTGTGGGTTTATTAATTTTTTGGCATGAGGGCTGCTTTGGTTTAATGCTTGCCATCTCTTTCTCCAGAGTGTGCAGGCTGTTATCTCCTTGAGAGGAGGTGTTCAGATCCATCCAATCCCTGCTTAGTTCCTGGGAGCTGGGGCAATGGGCAGTGTGGGTAGGTGATGCCTGGTCCCTGAGCCCTTGGCAGTGGTGGCACCTCCAGGGAAGCACAGATGGCACCCAGTCACAGGGCACTAAGCAGCAGCAATGGCAGGGCCCATGAATTCCCAGGGAGGTGAGGGCGAAGGGTGCACTTGGTTGCAGGACTCTAGGCAGTGGCAGTGATGGCAGGCTTCATGTTTTCCAGGGAGGTGGTGGCAATGAGGAGCACTTAGTCATAGGGCTTTCCATAGTGGTGTTGATCCCTGGGGAGGTGGGAGAGGCAGGCAGTGTCAGGCTGCTCCCACCTCTGGAATCTGAGATGGCTGTGGCGGTTTATACCCACCCCAAAAGTCCACACAAGAGGTGCCTGCTGCCTGAGAGACCATGTTAGGGACTGCAGAGAAAGAAGTTCCTCTGGGGGTCCCACCCCACTCCCCTGCACTCCCCAACAATGGCATCTGGCTTCTCTTGCAGGCCCACTTCTCCTCCCACGCTCTCTGTGGCACAGCACCTTCTAGGCCCCTCAGATTGTTCCCATGCAGCCAAACCTAGTCCTCTCCACAGGACTGACTTCCGAAGCCCCCAGCCCCTGCTAGCTCTCTCAAGCTGGGATGTGTTGGGTGGTCATCTGTGTGGCTCTCTCTCTGCTTTGCTCCTCAGGCCGGCTCCTGTGCTGAGCTCTGAGTCTTTGAAGCTCCCCCTCCATCCCAGCTGATCTCCCTGCCAGTTGAGGGCCTCCCCTGTGTAGATTCCTTTCCTCTTTCACAGATCCTTCCCAGAAGTACCTATCCCATCCTGATCCCTTTTTCCTTCTCCTTTTCCTTTCTCTCTTTTTCCTTTTGTTCTATCCAGTTATGTGGAGGTTTGCTTGCCTTTTTTGGACTCTAAGGTCTTCTGTCAGTGTTCAGTAGATGTTCTGTGAGAATAATTCCACAAGTTGATTTTTTTTTAATGTGTTTTTGGGAGAAGGTGAGTTCCATGTGCTTCTCTGCCATCTTGATCATAGTCACTGCAATTTTCTTTCTTTCTTTCTTCTATAATAGTCTGGTTTTGGCATCAGGGTAATGGCAACCTCTAAGAATGCATTTTGAAGTGTTCCATCCTCTCCAATTTTTTGGAATATTTTGAGAAGGATAGCTATGAGCTCTTTTTATTCTATACGTGGAATTTCCCTTTGAAGCCATTTAAAGTCCTGAACTTTTGTTTGCCAGGAGTATTTTTAATTAAAAATTCATTTTCACTACGAGTGATAAGTCTATTCAGATTGTCTCTTTCTTCCTGATTCAGTCCTGATAGGTTGTATGTCTCTGGAAATTTGTCTATTTATTCTAGGTTGTCCAGTTTGTTGGCATATTACTGTTTATAACATTCTCTTATGATTTTCTGCATCTTTGTGATATTGGTTGTTATTTCTCCTCTTTCATTTATTATTTTATTTGGGTCCTTTCTCTTTTCTTCTTAATGAGCATGGCTAAAGGTTTATAAATTTTGATTATCTCTTCAAAAAATCCAGCTCTAGGTTTTATTGATCTTTTCTATTATGACTATTATTTTTGGTCCATTTTATTTACTTCCTCTCTCATCTTTGTTATTTCTTTCCTTCTGCTGACTTTCAACTTTGTTCTTCTTTTTCTAATTCCTTTAGATGTTAAGTTAGGTGGTTTATTTGATATTTTGCTTTTTTCATAAGGAAGGCTTGTATCATTATGAAATTCCCTCTTTGATCTACTTCTGCTGAATTCTGTAGGTTTTGGAAAGTTGTATTTTCATTTCATTTGTCTCAAGGTTTTTTTTTTAAATTTCTTCATTGATCAATTTTTTTTTTTTTAGTAGCGTATTGTTTAGTCTTCATATGTTTGCACTTTTTCCCATTTTTCTTTCTATAATTGATTTCTGCTTTCACAGTGTTGTGGTCAGAAATTTTTTTGCTTGACATAGTTTATATTTTCTTAAATTTCTTGAAACTTGTTTTGTCATCTAGCATGTGATCTTTCCTGGGGAATGTTCTGTGTGCACTTAAAAAGAATGTTTATTCTACTGTTTTTGGATGGAATGTCCTGTAGGTACTTATTAAATACAAATGGTCTCTTGTGTTATTTAAGACCACTGATGACTTATTTTATATCTGGATGATCTGTCCTTTGTTATAAGTGAGGTATTACATTTCCAACTATTATTGTATTATTTTCAAGTCCTCCCTTTACATCTAGTTAATATTTCTTTTAAATGTTTAGGTGCTCCTATATTGGATGTATATATACTAACAAGTGTGATATCCTCTTCTTGTATTGATCCTTTTATCACTACATAATGCCCTTCTTCATCTTTTGTTATAACCTTTGTATTAAAGTCTGCTTTGTCTGTTTTCTTGTCATTTAGTTTGCATAAAATGGCTTTTTTCATTTCCTCATCTTCAGTCTGTGTGTGTCTTTGTCCTGAAGTGAGTCTCTCTCTCTCTTATTTTTAAGTTAGTCTTTTGTAAGCAATATACAGTTGGGTTTTGTTGTTATTTTTAATCCAATCAGCTATCCTATGTCTTTCGATTGCAGCATTTAGTACTTTGACATTTAAAGTAATTATCGAGGAGTTCCCTTCATGGCTCAGTGGTTAATGGGTCCAACTAGGAACCATGAAGTTGTGGGTTCGATCCCTGGCCTTGCTCAGTGGGTTAAGGATCTGGTGTTGCTGTAAGCTGTGGTATAGGTTGCAGATGTGACTTGGATCCTGTGTTGCTGTGGCTCTGGTGTAGGCTGGCGGCTACAGCTCCGATTAGAGCCCTAGCCCGGGAACCTCCATATGCTGCAGAAGCGGCCCTAGAAATGGCAAAAAGACAAAATAAATAAATAAACAAAATAAATGAAGTGATCATTGATAGGTATGTACTTACTGCCGTTTTATTATTTGTTTTCCAGTTGTTTCTGTAGTTCTATGCTCATTTCTTTTTCTTTCTGTATTTTACCTTGCTGTTTGATGGTTATTTTTAGGAGTTTTCTTTGTTCATTTCTTTCTAGTTTTATGTATCTGTATATAGGTTTTTGCTTTGTCATTACCTTGGCGTTCATATTTGTTGACCTATAACTGTATCTACTTGTTTTAAACTAGTAGTCATTTAAGTTCAAAAATATTCTAAAAGATTTGCCTTTTTTACACCACTCCTCCACATTTTGTGTTTTTGGGTTCACATTTTACATCTTCCTGTTTATTTCTTCAGTGTTTATTGTAGCTCTAGTTGCTTTTATAATTCTTGTCTTTTAATCTTCACACTAGCCTATTTAAGTGGTTTATCCTCAGCCTTTACTATTTGTCTTTTCTAGTGGGATTTTTCCTTTCCTATAGATTCTCACTTCTTATAACAGCCTTTTCTTTTCAACTAAAAAAGAAGACCTTTTAACATTTCTTTTAGGCTAGGTTTAGTACTAATGAGCCCTTTAGTTTTTGCTTGTCTAAGAAGTTCTTTTTCTCTTCTTCAAATCTAAATGATAATTTTGCTGGGTAGAATATGCTAAACTGAAAGTTTTTCCTTTTCAATACTTTGAATATATTGTTCCACTCTTTTATGGCCTGCAAAGTTTCTGCAGAAAAATCAACTGATAGTTTTATGATGATTCCTTTTATATAATTCTTTGTTTTTCTCTTGCTATATTTAGAATTATGTATCTTTAACTTTTGCTGATATATATGTATGTATGTATTTGTGTGGGTCTGTTTGGTTCATCTTATTTGGGACCTCTGTTCTTCATCTACCTGAATATCTTTTTCCATCTTTAGGTTTGAGAAATTTTTAGCCGTAATCTTATCAAATACATGTTTGACTTCCTCCCTCCCTTCTCCTTCTGCGACCCCTAGAATGTGAATGTTGGATGTTATTACAGAGATCTCTTAAGCTGTTCTCTCTCTATTTCCGTGTTTTTGTAGTTGTTGTCGTGCTTGTTTATTTTATGGCCACTCTCATGGCATATGGAAGTTCCTAGGGTAGGGGTCAAATCGGAGCTATAGCTGCCAGCCTATGCCACAGCCACAGCAATGCTGGATTTGAGCCACATCTATGACCTTTTCCCCAGCTTGTGGCAATGCCAGATGCTTAACCCACTGAGCAAGGCCAGGGATCACACCTGCATCCTTATGGATACTAGTTGGGGCCTAACCTGCTGAGCAACAATGGGAACTTCTGATTCTCATTTTTTAAAACTTGTTTTTCTTTTTTCTGTTCTGATTGGGTGATTTCCTTTAGTCTATCATCCACATCATTTATGCTTTTTCTTTTGCACTTGTTCATTCTTTCTAGTGTGTTTTTCATTACAGTTATTTTATCGTTCAGTTTTTTATATTTTCTAGCTCCTTGTTAAAATTTTTACTGTGTTCACATATTCTTTTCCCAAATTTAGTTGGTATTCTTATTACTAATGTTTCGAATTCTTTTATCTTATAAGTTATTTATGTTTCATTATTCATTTTTTCAGGCTTTTGTTTCCTTCTCCTTCAAATGAGACACTGTAGTTATTGTCTTTTTATTTTGCTTAACTTTTTCTGTTGCTATGGCTTTAGGTTTCACAGTGACCTATTGCTGTCTTGTGAGAGTGTCCCTGGACAGTCTGTGTGTGCCCCTCTCCTTTGATAGGAGAGCTGGGTTTGACGTGCACTGAAGTTAAATCTGTCACCTTGGTAGGAGGTGGGGCTGGAGATGGAGGGGCTAGGGCCAGAGCCGTGAGTGACCCAGGGCTTCCCCTCTGCTCAGGGGCCGTCACTGCCATATCAGTGGAGGTGTTGGACCCTACGTTGGTGGAAAAGAAACTGTGAGGATCAGCTCTGAGGTGGATTTCTTTCTTTTGAGTATGTGCTCTCCTCTCTCCTAGCACTGGTACCCTTGCCCCAGAGAGCAGCAGTCCTGGAGCAAGAGGGGCCTATAGGGGCTCTCAGCTTGTGAGGGGGCATGGACTTAAGTGGGCAAGCCAAAGACGGAATTCTGGGCTGTGTCTGATGTGCTGCTTGTGCAAGCACCAGCAATGGCAGCCCCCACTGCATCTAAGACTCCTTTGTCCCTTATAGAAGGACATTTCTCCCAGCCTCTGCTGTCTTTGCCCTGTTGTGGAACTGTGTTGCTGGGCAGGGAGGGCCTGCATGAGCTTTGGTGTTTGTCTGGGTGGAACTGTTTTGGTCTTTGGTCTTTCTGTCATCCAGCTGTCGGCCGGAGTCCTGCTCCTGGTGTCTGATCGCTTGAGGGTGTAAAGCTGTTGACCTGAACCGGGAGAGTCACTGGTGTTATCTTCCTGCTCCCGTGCTCACTGTCCTTGGGTCTGAGTTGGCACTTTGGACTCCAGTTCTCAGTCCTAAAGGCCGCTGGTCCGTTTCCCCAGGTATTCACCTCGCAGTTGGCCATGTCACTCCCTGCTTGGAGCGGTCCAGGCACGCTTGGTGCGTTTGAACCAATCCACGTTGTAATGGCCCGTTTCTTCCATGCGTAGCTCTGAGTGGGTGTGTTTATGATACTGAGGCAGAACTTTTCAATCAGTGGTCCTCAGTCTGCACCTCGGGGGTGTCACGGAATAAGATTAATTTCTCCTCCACGTGGCAGACCGCATGTCTTCAGGGATCTGAAGACAGACCTCATGTCTTTGCTGAGTTTTTTATTTTCATATTATATGCTGTCTTTTCAGGATGCATTGATCACTTTGTTTTTAATACTAAATGGTAAACCTTGTTTATCTGTTACCCTGCAGAAACTGTTTTTCTCCTCTTGAAAAATTTCCCCCAACCTTCCAGAGTCAGGACTTCTGTGAGAGGGTCTCTCGGTGCTGCAGAGGAAGGTATATTTCCTTTGCTTCCTCATCCTCAGCTTGCTCGTTTGGCTGCTACGCTGGGCCTGGGGCAGGACTTGGTCTTCGCCGTGAGACACATTTCCGATTCCCGAGGGACCGGATCCTGGCTCTGTTTGGAAAAAGAAGGGTCACTTGGTGGTGACCTGCACACTCTCCGAGGCGACCCTTCTGCCCCCTCAGCCCCAGCGAGGAGCCGTGCCCAGGGCTCCTGGCGTCCTGCCTGGCCTTCTTTCCCGGGGTCCCACACGCCTGTTTCTGGGTGTTGGCCGCGTTCTCCTTGCGAATGCGCACATCCGTCCAGATGAAGCAGACTTTCCTCTCCCAGGTGTCCACACAGTGACTGATACAGAACAGACGTTCGGTAAGTAGTTGGTGATGGGATAAAGTGGTAAACCGGGAAAATCCCCAAAGTCTTTCCCTCCTCTTTCCTGTCTTTATCTCGGTGTCGCCGTGGGCCTGTCTCTTTGTCACGTACCCGCACCTGCTCGGGAGGGTCCCCTCGTGCGCCAAGATCCTGCATTACCCGCCCCCCGAACCGGCTCAGAGTCCTGAGCTGTGTCGGCTCCCCGCCGACCCTCTGAGGCGGTGCCGCTTGCGGGACCGGAGCTCTGGGCTGTTCTCAGGGGCTGAGTCTGTTGCTTCCACTTGCAAAACCAAGTCTTCTCTCGTGCCTCCCCTGCTCTGTCTGTCCCGGTTTCCTGTCCCAGCAAATTCTGAGCAGGAGAACTTCCGCTCTGAGCCCTGCTGCCTACGGGTGGATCTCTAGCCGCGGCTCATTGCCTTGGCTTCATTCATCCTTTTGTTCTGGTCACTCACTCATTCACAGAGCGAACACCTACTCCATGCTTCCTCTATTGCCGAGAAAACAACCATGGAGAAAATGCTGGTCTTTTCTCAGGAGGCGCAGGGCCTAACGGCGCCCCACTTTCCTGTGAACGCCTTTGTCTCTCATCTGCTGCTGGAAAGGTTCTGGAGAGTTTCCCCTGGGTCTTGTCGAGTCCGTCTGTTCCCTTGGGCCCGGCCCCATCCTGTCCCCCCCTTAATACCTCCCACTGCTGCTGCCTAGGTCCCTATCTGACCGCTGGGAGCCTCCCCAGGAGTCCGTGCCTGCTGAGGTTGGCAGTGAGCTTCCGTGGCTGCCCGTGATCCTGCGGGGGTGTCGTCGTACCTCCTGTTATGACCAACCAGCACGTGCACACACACACACACACAGGCACACACAGACACGTGAGAGTGTTCATGAAGTCGACTCTCTTGGGCTCCAGGAGAAAAGAGGATTTTAGGAGTATCTAGTTACTGCTTTGACCCCAAGACTTCCTGTTACAAACATTTACACTTGGCCGGCTAGGTGGCCCGGGTCTCCTGGGATTTCCCGGAATGTATGGCGACAGGTGTCCACCTCCAAGCCCAGTTCACTGGTTCTCTGTCTGAATGTGAACAATGGGTGGTAACAAGGACATAATTTTTTTTCTTTTGTTCCTAATTCTGTGTTATCACACGGAAGCCACCGGGTGCATTTTCATCGCCGCGGCCTCCTGGGTGGAGGGGCTGTGCGCACGCATCATCCCATAGGGAGAAATGGGCTCCGTTCTCCTTTTGCAACTCAACGCGCCCGGAACAAAGACCTTCCGCTTCTACTTCCCATCTGCTGGGGGAAGAGAAGGGCTCCCTCTGCCCTGTTTCCACACCGAAACTGAAGGGTGCACTCCCAGCAGGCGGTCGAGAGCTTGCTCCACAGCCAGGTGTGGCTTTCACCCTCAGGTGCCCCAGGAGAAGGCGTGTGGGAGTTCTTTGGCTTCCCACATTTGGGAGCAGAGTGAAATTTAATTTCTGAGTAGGAGGACCGGCAAGGAAGAGTCAGTGTTCCATAAACCCTAGAATAAAAGACAAAGACAAAAAGAGAGATAATAAGTATATGTTTTATTTAATAATGTTCTCAGTGGTTTCAGTCACTTTTCGGTAATTTTCATGATGAATGCAAGTGATGCTTTTCTGCATATCCTTCGTGTTGAGAAAACAGGCTGGGGAAATAATTTTTTAGTCAAATATGAAGCTGTACATGATTCTAATACCTTGGAGGAGATTTCCTTCTCCTTTCCATTGTTCTGTAAATGAAAAGTAAATTATGCTTTGTTAAAAAACTTTCCGTTGAATAGTTTTATAGCCAATGTTTCATTCACTTCAATAAATAAATGTACAATATTTTTTGAAAATTGAGACTCAGGCTTTGTAAAATTTAACTACTCCACCAAATTAGTCTCTCTGGTTCTTACTCTGAAATAGAAAATTATACTTTTTTAACTTTTAGTTAAGTAGCACTTAAATAAAATGTCTAATTCACTTCTGCGCCTTTGTGAAGCATTAGACCTGAGATGCACAAAGGTAGTTAATGTGAGAAAGCTAAAGGATTTTTAATGATTATGTTCGTGTTAATGGGAGGGGCCATCTTCATAAGCAACAGCGTGGTTGAGTGGCTAGAATACTGCTTTAAAAATTAGGCTTCTGGAAGGCTCCCCACAGGACTTCCGACACATCACTCGGTGGCTCTCTGCTGATGCCTTAACCTCTCTGGGCATTTGCTTTTTTTTCCCCTGTAAAATGGAACTAATAAATGCCAATGTCCACACAGCTCTCAAGAATCCTTAAATAAGAGGAGCTTTTTAAATGTAAATAGTATAAGAAATCACCATGGACCTTCCTAAAACCTACAAGGGACATTCTAGAGATTTCATTTGTGAGACCGCTAATCCAGGTTAGAATTATTTTAGATCATGGGTTTACTTTGTTCTGTGTTGGTGATATTGTTACTTTGATTGATATTCTGGGATAGGCGTGGGGGAGAAAAGGGGGAAGGAAGAACTGAATATGCCGGAACAATTATTTTTACTTCCAGAGGCAGGATTGCATCTTATCAAATAGTAAGTAGAATTTATGCTCCCCCTGCCACGATATGCTAGGAGACGTCCAGAACCCTCGCAAAACCTCAGGTCTGGCTTTATGCTTCAGAAAACACGTGGGGACATTGTGGCTGCTACTTCGTGTGCTTTTTGCCACTTTCTGAGCCCAGAACAAGCTCCCCGCTGTATTCTTCATTCTTACACAGCAGCAGCAGCAGCACAACAACAACAAAAGGAAGAGGAAAGTCTTGGCTTCAAAGCTGTGCCTGTGCAAATGGTAGGATCGTGGCTGGTGAGGTGGGGCCCCGGCCCTGAGCTCCTCAGCAGCAAGGACAGGAGCTGTGGGAGCTGTGTTCCGGCTCGTCAGGTGCGTGGCTGGTTCTGGTGGCCGGGTGGCGGAGGAGAGGGCAGGAGAGGGCGGACAGCCCTGGGAGTCTGAACAGGAGGTGGGGACGCAGGGTCAGCGCTGGTGAAACTGAACGTGGCCCATGCTGGGCTTTGCAGTCAGACCTTGAGCTTCGTGGAGAATCGATTCTGGGAGTCTCACGGGTCGAGGTCCAAATCTTTGCTCCATCGTTGACTCGCCAGTATGGATCCCTCAGCCGCAGGTTCTCAGGTTCTCTGAAATGGGTCGACTCGTCCCTGGCTGGATTATTGCGAGGCGTTGAAAAGACAGTGTTTGGACAGAGCTGAGGCTAGTCCCTGGCATTTATTTGTCCAGGAGGATCCATGACCAGCCGCCGAATGTTCAGTCACTTCCGAGAAGGTCAGAGTGACCCTGAGAACAGAAAGGTGGGGATGGATGACGTGTCTGAGCCTGGGGGGGGGGGTCCCTGCAGCGGGAGCCCTGCGGCGCCTGGGAGCAGGGGCTGACTGGGGAGATGGGCTGCGTGAACGTGGTCAGGCTGACCTTTGTCTCAAGAACGGGCTCCTGTCCGCGTCGCCTTTGTATCGCCTGTGCCTGCACAGGACCTGGCCCGTGTGTACACCGTTACTTAGGAATCCAAACAGGACAGAAGTATGATCGCTTAGAGTAGGTCGCACGTCCACCGAGGAGCTCCGGCCTTCCTCATCTCTGCCTTTAAGGAAGGGACTTGGTTTAATTGCTCAGGCTTTCTCTCCAACACAGAGCTCTACCTTCGGCTTCGTATATCATGAGGCTCTCAGCTCAAGGCCTGACGCCCAGAGCAGCGCGGGAGCACCCGAGGGCGGCAGGGGGATCGTGTGGGACACGGCTTCCTCGGTCCAGCGGACGGTTGGCCGGTAAACAATGAATCATTCCTGGGGAATCAGGGATAATCTGTCTTCTCCTGTATAGCTTCTTCCCCGTAAAATGTGGTATCTTTTTATTTCTCTCTAACTGGTGGGGCTGAATTTATAAACAAAATTATTCGCATAGTTAGATGATATTTTTCAGTGTATTTTATGTGCTGCTTCACACGTATGATGTACTTGATTCATTGGGCTGGTTTATCAGAGAGATAACAGAAAGTTTGAGAAATGGGTGCCCAGAACCCAGTTTGCACGTTCAGAAAATCTTTTGGTTGGGCTCAGGCGGAATGCATTTGCATCCATATGTTTCTTGGAGTCTCAGCCCAAATATACCAACTTGTTCAAGGAGGATTTTATTTCAAGTCAAATCAAAAGAAATCATCAGGTGTTGAATAGTTTCTGGATGAAGGAGGGAATGTCTTATGAGTTCCCGGTCTTGGTGGGACCCATTCACTCAAGGTTTATCCCGGGAGCACCCAAAACTTGACTCCGAGGTTTGTAATGTTACGCAGAGTTCAACAAAACTGCATCGATTTTAAACAAACTTCCTAAATGAGCAAATGTCGACTGTACAAATGCAGTGGTACAATTCCTTAATTAAAAATGGTTTCTAGTCCTAGATAACGTATTTAAGAAAGTTTATAGGCTAAACACGGGTCCTCTTTGTAGCGTTAAAAGCAGGGCCTATGTGGAACAGACGAGACTCTCCTTGGTGTCTGTTTCCATTTGTTCCTTCGAAGTGACAAAGGTTTTAGGCATAGAAATAGCTACTCAACTAGAGAATTAGCTCAAGCATCTTGAAAATCTGGGTGGCCGGGCAATACTGCACGAGTTTCACAGACGGGGCCAGGGTAGTTTCCGTCTATGTATTTTTGGCTGCTTTGTGTCACCGGTGTCACCACACTTCCCAGGTTATGTGTGGTCAGACATGCTTGGACTTCAGCTGTCAGAACCAGCGTGTCTGCAGGAACCTAGAGCTTTGGGACGATGAGCTGGCATTGCATGATACCCCTAGTGCCAAGCTCGGAAGACGCTCCGTCATGTTTTGAACGGCCAGTCAGTGTCCTCCCCGGCGGTGTTTGCATCGCCTTGTGTCGTGCTTGTCGCTGGAGAGGCTTGGTGTTCACAGTGGTCCTTGGTCCTGGGTTGGAGGTTGCCTCTGGTGACCTGCTAAAGATTCGAGGCCTGACAGCTTCCACTCAGTAACTATTCATGGTTCCCTCAATAGGCACCGTGAAGAAATCTCAAAGGTACAATCAAAGGACCATCTTAGGTTCCCCAGGAAATAAACAGAAGAACAAAATACAGTCCGTGTTTTAGAATCGGCTACCATTCTAGGGAAAAGAACAGACCAAATTTGAAAAGTATGTAAATTATGGTATTTACTATGCAAAGAGCAAATCGTGGGGTGCAGCAAGTGTCATTGGAAACCAGAGGAGGGGGAGGAGGAGGGGGTTCCCTGGAGAAGTTGGGGCTTGGTCTGGGCGTTGACAAGGGAGCAGAACTTGGATGGAGCGAGAGGGGAGATGTGTTATTCAGAGGTCCCTGGCTGATCGCCCCAGGCCGTGACATGGGGACGGGCCTTCTCTCTGTGGAGGAGCTCGGGTGCCCCCCGCAACATTCCAAGGCGGAGGGTGTCCCCGGTGGGAGGGTTTCCATTGAGGCCTAGAGAGAGGGTGGTCACTGGCAGTTCTGCTGTCCATGTGGTGCAGAGGAGTCCAGGAGAAGCAGCCTTCACAAGCTCGCCTGGCATTTCATGGCCAGAACGAGAGCCCTTTTCCTCCCCGTCTTTGCCGAGGCACCAGGCTGCCCAGCCTCCCAGCAGTGTGGTCCTTGGCTCCATCACTCCCTTTGCCCCGTCATATTCATTGGCTGTTAAACTACTGATTCTAAAATTCTGATTTTCCTCTAGGATACTGCGATTGCCAAAGGCCTATCTTTCTCCGAGGCTGTTTGGTGATATATACACCAACCTAAAGAGGCTCGGGTACTTGCTGCAGCTTATCAGCTGCGGCGACTCCGTTAGTTTGACTGAGAGGCAGGGAGACTTGACAGCTTGTCCCCTCTCTGGTACATCACGAGGCTTCAGGACAGAGAATCAAGGCGGTAGAATGATGGCGTTATATTGACCCGAGTGCTCCAGCAGTGTCGTTTTGACTGTCCCAAACAACTGTTTTGCGCAAAAGAATCAATAAGTTGGAGTGTTCATGGGATGGAGTGGGTTACGGATCCAGTGTTAGCTGCCTTGGCTTGGGTTGCTGCTGTGGCATGAGTTCGATCCCTGACCTGGGAATTTCCACATGCTGTGAGTACAGCCAAAAATAAAATAAAATAAAATAAAATAAAATAAATACAATGTGGTGACACACACTCATATATAGATTGCTTTCTGGGTTTTATTGCAAAGCTAGTCCTAAATTGAGTATTTTTTTTTCTGCATGATTTACGCATTATCTTGTATTGCTTTGTATTTTAGTATGTATGGGTGTGTCCTTGTGTCCCTGTGTGTGTGTGTGTGTGTGCGTGCACTGCTTTCGTGCCTCGCCTACAGACTCCTTGAGGCTAAAAATTACATCTTTTTGAACTCACTCATAGTGCCTAGCAGGTGGATTTAAGCTCTAGTAAGAGCATAAATGTAGCCTCGTTGAAGTCAGAGAGAATTTGCTTCTGATCCCTCACTTCATCATATCCACCACTCAGACTCTGGTTTATCTCCTTCAAAAGCTTTCTATTTCGTTCTCATGTTTCATTTCACGGTCAGTATACATGTGGATAACCAGTCAACTTCATCTCACTTCTTTTTATTTCCTTGTATGGAGCCATTTTAATAGTATTAGTTTCAAGTGAAGGTCTTTATTCAAAGTAAACACAGAGCTTGGCTCGGGAAAACTATTTGAATAATATCCATATAGCAGTAAAACCTTGAAAATGTAAAAATAAAATACAGCATCCATGGTGAGTGGTGTTATTCACACACTTTCCTGAGCGTGTCTGGGATAGCACGTAGCGAGTCCTGAAGCGTCGTGGTCTGTACTCTATGCAAACGCCTTTCATCTGAGGAACCAGAAGAATTTTTACTGGAGATAATTATAATATGTATTCATAATAACCCTTCCTTTCTCACCAGTTTTTAATGTCACAACAGAGATGGGTCACATGTGCAATTGCGTTTTTGTCTGAGGTCTCCACTTTTCTTTAAAGGTGGGTGTGAGTGGGTGCCCTCATTACGGGTAAATATGGAAGTTCCAGTCTCTCGCCATTTCTAGCTAGTACTCAGTGCAGTTAGAGAAAGAGTTTTGTTATTCACTTCACAGCCCCATGGAGAAGCCAGGAGGATGTTTCTCCTTCCACGGGAAAGTCCATTTTGAGCACGGAGGCATTGTGGCACCACTGGCTCCTAGATGTTAATGACGGTGGCCTTAGGGTCTGGGGGGGGCACTTGAATTCTAGGAAAGGTGTTGTCCATCTATTTAAAGGTGACAAAGAGGTTGTTTGGAGAGCGACAGGATCCTTTGGAGAAGCACTGAACTTAGAGCTCAAAGGCTGGACTCTGGAGCCTAATGCTCTGAGCCCTGCTATGTGCCGACCATGTGACTGAGGCCGGAGCAATGGCCATAAATCCAGCAGGAGCTGTGTGCTCTGAAGTGGGGTTCTGTTCACCAGGTAGTCCTCGCTATGCCACCACGTGGTAGGTATTATTTTCTCTGTATTATAGATGGAGAAGTAGGCTCAGACTCAGGGTCAGTAACTTTCTAGAAGTCCTTTGGCAGACTGAGATTTAAAATAAGATCTGCTCAAGGCCAAAGTCCAGGCATTTTCTGTTAGACCATGAGGCCAATAAGGCATTTCCAAGTCATCATATTTTAAGCACTTACTATAAGTCAGTCAATCTCAGTACTTCTGTATTATTTCACTTAATCTATAGAAAAATACAGAAATGCTGTGAGGCTACAATCATTTCACATAATCATAACCTGAGGATGAGAGGAAAAGTGACTTGTTCAAATTCATAAATTTAATACATGGCAGAGATGAGCTCATTTTAAAAATATTCACCAATTATGTTGCTTTTTTGTAAGCTACAGTTTTTTTCTTTAACCTGTGGTGTCTTATTTGACGTTTATAACTCTCCTGGGTGCTAATCAAGGCTGGTGGTTTTTCTTCCATTTTAAGGGTAAGGAGCAGGACTTTCAAGGGCATCGCTCTGGGTTTCTCCTGCTTGCTGGTTTCTCATCCACATCCCTGGCTGTTCCTTTCAAAGTCGAAGGCTTGTCTCCAAGCCTCTTCTCTCTTTTGACTTTCTCCTCCGTATCTCCCCCAAGGGAACCCGCTAGTCCCTTCCTGGATGCGTTGATGACTCCACATTGATGGTTTTTAAATCTCTACTCTGTTTTTTTCTTTTTTGGCCACCCCACGGCATATGGAGTTCCTGGGCCAGGGGTCAGATCCGAGCCACAGTTGTGACCTATGCCACAGCTGTGGCATGCCGGATCCTTAACCCACTGTCTGGGGCCGGGGATCAAACCTGCGTCCCAGGGCTCCAGAGACTCCGCCCATCCTGTGGCGCTTCAGTGGGAGCTCCAAAATCTCTCCTCTTATGACTTTTAAATGGATACCTTTCAAATCTCTACATTGATGACTTTGTCTAAGTTTAAGACAGCTGCTCAGCTTCTCTGCTGGAAGGTCTTTAAGGCGTCTCTGACTTAACATGAGCAAGACCACATGATTGTTTTTCCAAAGATCTGCCCAAACCCAGATTCCGCATTCTCTCCTTACTCAGGAAGAGGCAGCTCGGTCCTCTAATTGCTCCGGGCAGAACCGGGAGACATTCTTCATCCTTCTCTTTGCCTCACTCTCCAAGCCTTACCCGCTTCCCACAGCCTTGCCACTGAATCCAGACTCTTCTCATCACCCACACCCCCGTGTCCCGGGCAAATCCTCGTGAGCTCGCACTGTAGAGCAGCAATGTTCACCTAATCGTTCCCTGTTGTCACTTTTTCCATGGGTATAATTTATTCCGTCTTGTGACCAAGATGGTGTTATTTGTATTTCATGAGTATATAAAACTCTCACTTGAAACCTTCCAGTCACTGTCCATTGTACTTAGGAAAAAAATCCATACGTCTTTCCAGGACACCACAATTTGTCCCTGCCTTCCTCGGTGACCTGATTTTTTTACCGCCTTTTCTGTTGCTCACGTGTTCTGACCACGTGCCCTTCTGGTTTGTTCTCACCTCGTGGCCTTTGAACGCCCATGGTATTTCCCCCCATACTCGTGCAGGGCCGGCTCTTTCTTTTCACTCAGCTCTCGCGTAAACGTCACCTTTTGTTATCACCTGTGTTAACAGTCATTTCGTAGTTCGTTACTCATTTCGTTTTGTCCACAGGGCTTTGCCACTCCCTGAGAAATGATCTTTTTTCTTCTAAGTATGCTTGTTTGCTGGCTTATTGCCTGTCTGGTCCATTATAATGTAAGATCCGCAAGGATGGGGCTTCCGCCTTGTTCACTGTAGAACAGCGCCTGGCCCACGGTAAGCATGCAGTTGACACTTACTGATGATCTCACATCGTTGCCTGAGTAGGACACCCTTGCCTGAAGGGTAGGGGTCATAAACCCAGACTTTGGATCAAGCTGACTCGGTTTGAGTTCAGGCTTTCCTTCCTTCGTCATCTTGGACAAATTTTCTCTCTATCGAATGGGAATATTAACAGAAGCTGCCTCATGGTTAGGAGAATTGAATGTCAGAGGTGAAGTACTGGGTAAGTCCCTGGCGTACAGCAAGACTCCTGCGGTGCTGGGCTCTCCTCTGGGAGGCACCGTGGTGCTCCGATATGAGGCAATGGCAAGGAGGACCTTCGCATCCCATCCCATTGGGTCTGGCCCTGCGATGGGCAGTGAGGAAGAAGCTTGGAGAACATTAGATGGACCTGAGAAAGGGGCGCAGGTCCTAAGGCGCTTTGCTAGTTGGTAATGGAGACCTTCTGCACACTGCCCACGCATGTGTGTGCCGCAGGACTTCAAGGGTGCCGTTGATTTAGACTATGGTGTAAAGGACATCCCGAAGGGGTGCGATGAGCTGGCCTTGTTACATGTTTTCTAATTGATTTGGTCCAGCGGGTGGGGGGAAGAAGTTTATTTAACATCATCTGAAATGTCACGGATCTTGGTTGCCTTTTACCACCACCAAGGGCTTTTCAGTTCCAGGCCATCTCACCTTTAAAGGTACAAGGATTCGTCCCCTGCTTCAAATCTCTAAATCCCAGAACATCTCTGCTTTTACTGACTCTTTAGGAGCTGTGTGGCGACTGTATTTAATGAATGAGGAGGCAGGACATGTTGTCTGACCTTGGAACAGAATATTTGGAAGGGGGCGTGTCTTGGCGTCCCGTGGGTGGGATCATTATTGCCGTGGATGGCAGAGGCGTGAGATGGTCTCATTTATCCGCTTTCTCAGTGTCCTGCGTTCCACATCCGAGTACAGGTGCTCACGGAATATGCACCACATGATCAAAGGTCTGACTCCCGGTCCTTCTGCTCGGTATGAGCCGGGCAGGACCGACACTTCCTGACAAGAGAAAGCTCATGGTGGTGGAAGGAGAAAATAGATACCCTGGGCTGGCTGCACAGAAGATAAAGCACCATGAGACACAATCCTGGCCTAATCTGAGTCCCTGAGGGCGTGATTCAACATTAGACCGTCTGAGCCAGAGCCGTCGCAATGTCATGCCAGATGCTCTTAGGCCACACAGGGAGTCTGAGAGCTGTTGGCCTGTGTGTCTCCAGTAGGTCTCGACACATCATTTGAAGTTTGTGAATAAGAAGGGTCAGCTCTGTCCTGAACTTGCTCGTACTCTCAGCCCCTTTGATTTGTATAGCTCTGCTGACATCATGTGCTCTTGATTTTCACCTTCTTAAGCTTCCCAGTCTTTAAGCTGTCCTGCGAAGGCTCCTTAATTGCTTCTCTTATTCTTTGACTCTTAGCAGGCATAGGATGCATCTGTCTGTGTTACAGTCAGGTGGGGTGCTGGACTCCCACTCAGTTTCACTAAGTTAATGATGGAATTAAAAATATGCATACTCCTTCTTGGAGTTCTGATGATTTTTGCCTGTCTTCTTTCTCACATCGTTTCTATCTATAAAATTCATAAATACCCAAAACGTTGGGGAAGGGGAGCTTTGTCATCAGTGGAAGCTCTTTGTTTCCCATCTCCACCAAGAAACCCATTCATCCTTTTGCAGGCAGTGGACGGGGTTGTTTGAGAGCTCGTTAAAATCCTGAGCAGTTTTGCTGCATGACTTCTGTGTGTTCCCGGCCCTGTCCTCCTGAACTGAGGAGAACGTTGGCATCCAGCTGGCTTCTTGCCATTCCAGCGTCTCTGCTCTGTATTTAGGAAAAGATCTTATCCTGGAGGTTCATCACACGACCTAAGGCAAAGTCGCAATGGTTAAATAGGCCGTTAGGAATTCATTCAGGTGTGGTTCCTGTACCTTGACTTCCACATTTGCAAAGCGGGAAGGGGACTGCTTCATTCTAAGGACAAGATCTGTCCAAGAATAAAAGTACGCATCAGGAAGGAGCATAGCCTGCTAAAAGCTGTCAGATACCAAATAAATAAATACGTACATAAACCTGTTTGCAAAACATGGTAAAAAGTTAGCCACTAACCTAGGATAAGGCTGGGTAATTTAACTATTTAGCTCCAGTAAAAAGGGCAACACTCTTAGATTACTGTTGAATTGTATGTTCCTTGATGGCAGAGGACAGGTCTTGGTTAATGTTCCAGACCCTTTTTAGTATCTTACATAATATCCTGCACATGGAAAATGTTTCGTAAGTTGATTTTGAGTGAAATTGGATGTTTGGACTTGGTTCTTTGTACTTACATTAAAAAATATACAAAGAGTTAAGTTAAAACGTGTAGCTTTTCTTTTTAGATCATTTGCGGGGCCATATGGTGTGTGGGAAATAACGGGAACCTGAGACGCAGGAGACGTGGGTTCGAACCGTTAACTAGCTCTGTGCCTTCGACGACCTCCACCAACCTTAATTTGTTTTCACTTCAAACTGAGGACGTGGAAGCTGATTAGAGCCTGTTAGCTCTAAAATGTGATCATTTGAATATTTATTTTACTCTTACGCAAGGACTAATGTGTACGTGTGTTGGCTACCTCAAAATACAAAGGGATCGATTCATCCCTACCTTTGGACACCACATACTCTCCTGATCAACAAAGCCGCTCTCCCGTTTTCCCAGCCTGGGGAGGCCTTCTCGGATTGCCTCAAGCAAATGTCCTCTGAGTATCTGGCTCCGAATATCCAGAGTTTTGAAAACGTACCTTGAGAACTTGTAAAATTAGGGCAGATTAAAGATACAAGTGACTGTCCTTGCTACACCCAGTTGGAGTTTATGGTATTCCAATTACACTGGGCCTGCACCTTTGGTGAGCTAAAGTAATTAAACTATTCGGTGGGAGCAAATCATTACCCATAGGAGATGAATTTGCCCTTTTAGGATGCTGATTAGAGCCCTGGAAGAGGAACCGTCCTTAATAGTGCCTGGGGGTGAAGGGCATTGTGTTCCCAGAAAGGTGCTTATTCACACAAAATCCAGCCTGATGCTTGGTGTTTTACTCTGCTCGTTTTATAACCACTTCAGTTTTAAAGAAGGATTTAGATTTACATTAGGGCTGGGATGGGTGGGGACGAATACAAACGGAAGCGTGAAGACCTGCCCCCAGGAGGGCAGGGCTGCTTTTGCTGCCTCCAGAACCTCGGGGTATTAACAGGAGCACGTTGAGGCCCCTCTGAAGGAAGGGCGGGTGTGGGGAGGGAGGAAGGCGTTGTCCCCTGCTTGGTGGCCAGCGGCTCTGTGGTGGGCTGGGGCCTCATCTGTCCTTGGTTAAAAGCAGAGCCACGGCTCTTTTGAGTTGAAGTATAGCTGATTTAAAAACAGGGGACTCGCTCTTGGCAGCCCCTCCCACTGATCTCAGTGTCGGGGGGGTCCAGCCCTCATTCCTGGAAGGCAGGAGGCCTGCTGGACACGGTTCTCGATGGGTGACGCTGTCCTCCTGTGTCGCATCAGGAAGGAGACTTCCCGCTAGTAACACAGTGCGTCCCCTGGGACAGTGGGTGTCCGGGGGCGAGGAGAGGGACTTTCTGCCAGCACCCTCCTGGGAAGGTACAGCTGACTGTGGGAGCTGCTCCTGCCAGCAAAACCTGCCACTAGGATGGTTCTTTCCGCTTCCTGTGGAAAAGCGGGAGCCTGTGAGACTTATACCATGTGGTTTGCCTCTTGCAGAAGAGATGAGGTTTACTGATTTTTAAAATTCTGCTAGAGAATATTAAAAAGTCTGCTTGCAAGTTGGAAAGTTGATAGCTGCTAATCAAGAACTTCAGCACAAAGAACCCCTTGTGTTTAAGACTGGCCTTCATGTCAAGAGGAAGGCGAAGCGGCTGCAGGTCCAAGGCGTTCCAGGCGCTGGAACTGAGGCGTCGTGGGTCAAGCTTGTGATGGAAATGTGGGCCGTCTGGCTAGACCGCGCCTCGCGACCTGCACTCGGTGGCGAGAATGCAGACCCGGGACGCCCAGAGGCCTGAGCCAAGATCAACATCAAATCTGAGCGCAAAGCCCCTGCCTCACGGTGTTGCCCCTCCTCCCTCCCCCCTCCTCCCTCTCCCTCCTCCTCCTTCCCTCCTCCCCTCCTCCCCCTCCCTTCCTCTCTCCTCCTCCCCTCCTCTCTCTTCCTCCCCTCCTCCCCTCCTCCCCTCCTCCCCCTCCTCCCTCCTCCTCCTCCCTCCTCCCTCCTCTCTCTCCCTCCTCCCTCTCCCTCCTCCTCCCTCTCCCTCCTCTCTCCTCCTCCCCTCCTCCCCTCCTCTCTCCTCCTCCTCTCCTCCCTCCTCCTCTTTCCTCCTCCTCCGCCTCCTCCCTCCTTCTTCTCCCTCCCCGCTACTGTATACGCTATAATCCAAGGACACATATATTCCCTCCAACTGCAAATGTGACACTTCTTTCCCATCGAAGTTTTGGAACCCCTCTTGGAAGTAGTTCTTGTTCTTCCCAAACTTGCTCAGGACCCTTGGTACCCGTGATTTTTCTGCTCATTAAGTAGGTACATCCAAATAACATAGTATTTATGTCCTCGCATAACATTTGAAAAAGAGTAATATGCAGTAATGAAAATGCAAATCATATTTCCATTTTATTCTTTAATAACCACAACTGCTTAGTAATGGAGTGTGGGGGATACCCTACAACTTTTCAGACGTGGGATCAGGATGGACATTGCCTCTGTCATTTGCCGCATCTGGGACCTCCACCACAACTCACCGCAGCGCCGGACCATAACCCACTGAATGAGGCCAGAGAGCGAACCCGCAGCCTCATGGTTCCTAGTCGGATGCGTTAGCCACTGAGCCATGTTGGGAACTCCATCTCATTTCTTATTCTGCAATGAATTGTGTGTGTTACTTAGTTTTTTTTCCATAGCCATCATCAAAAACCTACCTTTGCAAATATTCATAGTCAATGCAAGGAACGTGGCAACACTTAAAGCTGAAACCATGCTAACAGGGTGAGGGAGCTTGGTGAAATATGGATGTGTGTCCCTTGAAATTTTAAAATATCCCTGTGCGCTGTGACTTTGCTGCAGGTATTCTGTGGTGGCTTGGCACCCAGTTTGGAAATCATGGGATTATACCTAGAGAGACCTTTAGGCATAACAAACTCTAAGAGCCTGGGTCAGGAAGGGCTCAAGGGCTCCAGGGGGCACAGACTCATAGGATTGTGCTTTGAGTGTGGGACTTCTAGGACAAATGGTGGTTTGGGCTGACTGCCAGTGAACTGAGTCTGCCCAAGCTTATCTAATTTGTTGATTCTGAACTTTCAAGAGAAATGAGAACACCTTGAAAGGAGAATCACAGGCTTTACTTTTAGTTATCCTAAGGGCCTTTATTTGCTTGTGAAACTAAATTATTTGCTCAAGGGGTACGGTGTGTTGTGCTAGATTTGCATGGAATTAATGCTCTGACGATTGGATTGGGAAAATCAATTTTTTTTTTTAAAATTAGGTTATTTTTTCTATCTCTGATCTTTTATTGTATCTTCTGGGTTGCATTTAGGTCTGTACTTGGGGTGTGATGTTGGTTTATCTTCTATTTTGGAGGAGAGAACGCTGTTCCTGCTAGAATTTTGGAATCTAGAACAGGAAGGAATGTTTAAGTAACGTGCCACTACCTTCCCATTTTCATGAGAGGCCAGGTGGCTTTGCCCAGGCCCTTCTTTACTGTGGGGCGAGGCAGGGCTGGAACCCAATTCCTAGCCTCCTACAACTCTATCCTATTTGACTGTGCTTTTCTTTTCTTTCTTTCTTTTTTTTTTTTTTTGTCTTTTTTTTTTTTTTTTGTCTTTTCAGGGCCACACCTGTGGCATATGGAGGTTCCCAGGCTAGGGGGTCCAATCAGAGCTGTAGCTGCCAGCCTCCACCACAGCCACAGCAATGCCAGATCCGAGCCGCATCTGCGACCTACACCACAGCTCACGGCAACGCCAGATCCTTAACCTGCTGAGTGAGGCCAGGGATCAAACCTGCAACTCATGGTTCCCAGTCGGATTCGAGCCGAGCCACGACGGGAACTCCTGGCTGTGCTTTTCTGCACAGCACCTGCTTAAAGAAGCTGCTCCTGCATTCATGGCATTTCAAGGTCTCAGGGCACCTCACGGTAAATTACCTCTACTGGACCCTTGGTCACTGCCTCCTACTAAGTTGGTGCTGACCTTAACCCTACACCTAGTCATGGATTCTAACTCTGAAATGCCTCAAGATGTGGCGAGGGTTCTTTCTGTCCTTTTAGTTTCTTACGTCATTTCTTAAATCAGTGGTTTTTCTAATCTACTTAGAATTACAAACCTTTATAAGTAGATGAAAGCTAACGACACTGTCCCCCTGAAAATGCACATATACACACAAAATTGCCCACATTTTAGGGGGTTCAATGGACCCTCTGAACTCATTTCAACTCTGGTTAAGAACCTCTGCGGTAAGTGATAGAAAGAAAGCTTTTGAAGCATTATTTACTACAAATAATTAGTTTGCTCTGATTTTTTTGCTAATATATGTAAATCTCATGTCTTTAGCCTTTAATTTGGTTTACTTTTTGAATCTTTTCCCAATAAAAGGAAGATTACTCATAGTCTGCTTTGGAGCTGATGACGAATTACAGCCCAAAAGTTTCCTTTGAAATGAGAGGTTGTCTGTCACTGGTTCCAAATCCATGTGTCCTTCATGGGATGGGAGTGGGCTTTTCAAAACAGACATGCTGCCCTCCAGCAATCTGAGCAGCATCTGAAGATTCTGACTTGGAAGGTGTTTTTTGATATGTGACAATGATATTGATGCAGTAGATGCATGAACTACTGAAAAATCCAGAATTCTCATTTAGAATATGTACCCCCTCAAGGCTATAGCGGTGCCAAAATTAGTGACATAGCTGAGAATTTATTGTAAAGCTCCTGGCTCCTAGATCCAATATACTTTTTTTAAACAACATTTTTAAGCAACATTTTTATTAGAGACTATTACTACTGTATGGGAAGTTCTAGAGAGCAATAAAATAAAATAATAATTGGCTTGATCAAATGTTAACACATTGCCATATGTGCTTATGATTAAAAAAAAGTATAGATAGACCAGTGTATTTTGATTTGTGGTCTCAGCCTTGTCCCTTAATCCCCATGTCTTCCTTGTGTATTAATTCATGTTTTTCTGACATCTTCCAGTTTCTTTATTTTAATCATTCTGGGTGATCTTGTCTTCGATGTGTCTAGTAAGCAATGCAGGCCTGTTGTTTTTTTCAGTCTCTCCAGATATTCTCTCTTTTCCATTTTCGTTTTTTGAGACTGCTGCTATATTTGGGCCTATGTCTGTAATTGCATTGTGGATTTCTGTTTGTGTTTTCCTTTTTCTGTTAACTTTTGGGCTGATGAAGTTTTCAGCATTCACTGATCACCCTCTCTCCTGCCCTCCAACAGACATGCAACACTACTCCTTGTTATCCTGGCAGTTTTTCATTTGCTTTGTTTTAAATGCGTGTACACACAAATAGTGCTTTAAAAGATAGTCATTGATTACAATTTATTGGTATACTTTTATCAATTTCTCGTCTCAACATTGTTCCTTCATTTCTGCAACTTTCTTCTGTGTTGCAAGTTTCCTGTATTATAATCTTCTTTTTTTTTTTTTTTCTTTTTGCGGCCACACTTGTGGCATATGGAAGTTCCTAGGCCAGGGGTTGAATCAGAGCTGCAGTTGCTGGCCTACGCCGCAGCCACAGCAATGCGGGATCTGAGCTGCATCTACAACCTATGCTGCAGCTTGTGGTCACACCAGATCCTTAACTCGATGAACAAGGTCAGGAATTGAACCTACATCCTCATGAACACTATGTAGGGTTCTTAACTCACTGAGCCACAGCAGGAACTCCCCTGAATTACATTCGTTGGTAGATCTTTTAGTGAAAGTATAACCGAAGGTTCGGGTTGGCATATGGACTGTTGGCCAGTGGGGACCTGCTGTCTAGCACGGAGAATTCTACCCACTATTCTGTGACCATCGATGCGGGAAAAGAATCTGTATGACTGGGTCATTTTGTTGTACCGCAGAAGTTATCACAGTAAAACAAACAACAAAAAGAAAGTATATGAGTAGTAAACTCCTTTTGCTTTTGTATATCTGAAAATTCTTCCATTTTGCTTCCCTTCCTGAAAAATAGCTTAACTGGGTAAAAACTAGAGAATTGACACGAAATTTCCCCGAGCACTTTTAAGATATTAGTTAATTCTTTTTTGGCATTTATTTACTACTGACAGGTTTATTTTCAGTATAATTTTCATGGTAATCTCTTCTTTTTTGCTATAGGTTTCTCATTCTTTCTTTTCTTTTTTTTTTTTTTTTAAAAAAACATAGTCAATGTCCCACAGATTTGATAAGACGCTTTTTGGCTAGATTTATCTTTATTTACCCTGCTCAATACCCAGAGAAATCCTCAAATGCTTGGATTTCTTTAGTTTTGCAAAATTAGTTGTTATCAATTCTTCAAATAATGCTTCTTCGTAATATTTCCATTTTCTGTAATGTTTAGTAGACATAAGTTAGGTCTTGTTATTTATTGTTTATGTCTTGTATCTAATATTTTATATTAAAAAAACTTTTTTTCTTTGTATGCTTCGTTTAGAGTAAATTTCTCAGTTCTGTTCTCCAGTTTTCTAATTGTTTCTTCAACTATTTTCAGTGCAGAGTTTATCATGCTATTAATTTTTTGTGTGTAACATTTTCTTCCTTCTCAGATTCCTAATTTGTTCTTTTACAAGTCCATCTGTTTTTGTTTTATCTTTAAAAAATAACTTGTTTATTTTTAATCAGTTATTTCATTTCTCTCTCTGAGGATCCTCAAAATACACATTATTAAAGTTTTTGTCAGACTTCTCCACGTAATAATTTCTTTAGAATGACTATTCTGAATGTTTATTTTGTTAGCTTTCTTTCTTTCCATTGTGATTCTTAATGGGTTTGTAGTTTTGGTTTAATAACTCAAACCTGAAAGAGAGCTTTGGTTGTTGTTTTTGTCTCTCTGTTTTAATTTTTTCTCTCTTCCTCTATCTGCCTGTTTTTTTGTTGTTTTTGTTTTTTGTTTTTTGTTTTTGTGACTGTCACTTCTAACCTTTTCCAGATCCATGTCTTCTCGTGCTATTTCTGTTTTTATGTTCTACAGTGATGCTGGGGATCTCAGAGATGTATTCACTGACTTGATTCAATACCTGACCACAGTGGTTAGCAATATATTTTTGCTTGTTATGTTAACCTGTGCTGTGCTATTTGTTATGCTTGAAGTCATCTTTATCAGGCACAGTAGCTAGTTTCCCCTCCTGCTATTTCTCATCTCATAGTATCTTCCACGCCTCATCCCCAAACCCCAATCTCGTTTGAAGCACTTTAATTTCCACTTACCCTCCAGAGTTGGGCTCCCAAACCCCATTGCTGCTTCCAGACCTGCAAGCGAGTAAATGCATAGCTTCAGCTCAGCACGCAGCTTTGCATTTTTGTTCCTTTTGGAGCCCATAGGACCTAACCTTGGTATTACATCTGATCAGAGCTTTGGATTTTCTGTTCTTATTTTACTCATTGTCTGTGGATTTGACAGGTACCTGTTCCATTCTCCCACAATGCCTTCCGCTTTCAGAGGCTTAAAACCCAACATAGACAAGATTCAGACTGAGATTCTTTACATTAAGAAAACTTTCTTTTATGTTTCATGCAACTGTGGTCTTTCTGTTGCTCAGAATGTTTTATAAGCCTTTCCACGTGATCAGAATAATGGAGGCCTTTCTATCTTAGGTTTAGATGAGGAGCACTGCAGGTGGCTTGGGGATGATAGACAAGGCCTGCCGTTGTGTCCTGGGGTGTTACTGTCTCCTTTGCTATTTTCCATGATGCCCAAAGCTTATGAAAATTTCTGCACATAAGCAACATAGCATTGGCTGAAGCACATCTCGTTAGCTGCGTTTGTCTGAAGCTGGTGTGTTTCCTAAAGCTGGCGACTAATGTCTTGTGATGTACTGTCTGCTTATTTATGTTCCCTTGACCACGTTCATCTGCTGGCATGTCTAACACAGAGAGTTTTCTTACTTTTAAAAATTCTCTCTCTCTATTTCTCTGATTCAGAGGAACTTCAGTTCTCAGTGTTTGCAGGAGATCCCTTCTCTAAACCATTTTCTTTAAACCCGGATTTGAACTGTACCATTTTGTTTCCCTTCATCTTCTGGTCAAGAGAGTACATGCATAACTGAAAAGTAGCCTCTCCTTCCCAAACTGAAAATAAATAAATAACTAAACAAACCCTGCAGCACACCTAATTGATAATTAATGTATCTGAATTTCATACCTGTGGGACTCAAAAAGGAATGCAACTGAACGTCTTTCAGCAATATCTCTATAATTATATACAAATGTTAGTGTAGATTTTAAGAACACAGAAATAACCCTTTTGCTACTTTCAGAAGTAGTGAATAAGACTTCATGTACTCCAGGCAGGCCATAAGATGTTTCTTCTAGAACTGAAGGCTCACACGCCGCCTCATCTGCATTCCTTTCAGGGAATTGGCCAGACTTACCACATTCAGGAAACTCATACCACCTTCCATAGACTTTTTGTTTGTTTGTTTATAGCTTTTTTCCTGGAGAGATTTTATATGTTTATATGTAGCAAAATAGATATTTCTGTGATGAAGCTGGTTGATGGAACCTGTGATGTAACTCTGATGTGTTATAACTCCACTAGACTCTAAATTCCTGAAGTTGGACCTCAGAATGGCACAGAACCAAGTACATCCTTAGCGCCCCCCCCCCATTTGCTCACCCCACTAACCCTTTCTTTTGAACTGTAACCGCTGATGTGGATCTTCCCTGATCCCTCTAGCCTGTGTTAGAAGCTTCTTCTGTGTGCATATGGCAGCACCTGATACAATATATCCTTTTATTGGGCTACTTTATAATCCCAGGAACATTTTCCTCCCTACCACTACAGTTTAAGAATCATGAGAGAAGAGCCTGCATCTTTCAACTCTATCCTGTGCCTGGAGTAAGTTCGAAATAGAGGATTTCAAATGAATATACTCACTATGTCTCTGAGGGGGGGGTCTTAAGAAGACCTAGGATTTCCATTATTATTGTGATTTTCAGTTGAGTCCTAATACGTGGGAGACACAGCAATGTCCCTGCTTTCATTAGTCAGAATCTCTGGGGTTTTACATAATAAGGGCAGATTTCTTCCATACCTGGGCTCCATGCAGTCATTCAGGACCAGGGGTGCTTTTTCATGTGGCTCTGCTGTCTCCTCAAGGGTATGGGAAATGAGAAAGAATGAGAAAGCCTGAAGTTTCGCAAGTAGCTTCAACCATATTTTATTAGCCAGAGCCTAGTCCCATGGCTCCAACTAGTTGGAAGGAAGATTTGGAAATGTCATCTAGTTGCATGCCATGAGAATAGTAAAATGCAGGGTTAACCCAGCCTGGCAACCACCACATTGCCATCCAGGAAACATAGACTCTAGCAGCCCCTGTCATACAATGGGTTATAGAACATAAATATCTAAAAAATCTTGACAATTTGGCTATTAGCTACTTGGGACTTAATTGTCAACATGTTCTTGGGCTCTTAGTGTGTCATTTATCATATACTCTCTTGACGTGAACAGACGCTGGTTGGGATATCTGATTGACAAATGTATTTTTTTTTTATTTGAGAAGTAACTTGGTCCATCAATGACAGAAATAAGACATGTTGCTGAAAAAATTACAATGCAGAAAAATGTTTTTAAAGAGCAGATGAAATTACCTGCCTGAGTCCATGTCTTGGCTAGTAATACTTGTCTATCAAGGCTTATTTTCTCGAGTTTTAGTCAAATGGGTATTTTTAAGGCTCTCAGAATAGAAATCATTTGAGGGGAGTCACATCATTCCTTTTTCATTAAGTGCATCTTTTTTGTAGGATCCATTTCTTCGCCATCACTAATCTTTCAACTACGAACTGGTCTGGGATGTGTCCTTTTAAATGAAGCAAACCAAAGGAGGCATAATTAACTTACAATAACTAGAGGCAATTCAAATGTTTTTCTTTTTTTAATTGTAAGCAAGTCTGCTCTAGCAGTTCCTAAGAAGTGACCAATTTAACACTTGCTTTGAAGTGTGTTTAAATATGAGTTTCAGTATAAAAACAACTATTCCTTGAGTTTTGTATATGGTAAATAAGGAAATTGGATTTTCCTTTGGAATACTTGATTTCTTCTGTTTCAAAGGAAGGAGTCACGATTCGGTGAATAAGGTATGTGCCTCCATTTACCGGTCTTCTTTGAGTTCCCAGGCCTAAGTGGTCAATGGAAAGTATTCATTCAAATCAGAGACATAAGATACACTAGGTAATGTGCAGCGTAATTTTTTAAACTTACCTCCGCCACCGAGAAATTTATAAGTTGAGATTTAAGAGGGCAAGCATGCGGACTGACTGGCCTCCTATAGTTGCTCTGAAACCTGAAAGATTAGTACATCAAAAGTCAGCATTTCATGGCCCCCCTATATCCATAAAGAAAATTAAAATCATATGCTGCACAGCAAGCTGAAACCGTTCAAAATGCTCATAAACATATTTAAAGCCAAAATTACAGCTGTTTCTCGACTCTGGGTACCATGTAGAGCTCTAGATATGGTTTTACGTTGCTGTGCACACACGGTAACAGTAATTACTGCATGTAAGCAGTGCTTTCCTCTGCAAGAGCGTTCTTGGGTGGTGATACAGCAGCCTGGTGACACAGAGTTGCTCCTGTACCAGGGACCCACCTTCACAAGGGAAACACTGTATCCTGCATGTTCCACCAGCCCTTTGCCTTCCTGTGGTAGGAAAAGGGACAACAGGCCTTCTCATCAAATAGAGACCCCAAGGGAGCATTTTGTGGAGCGTGCACAGTTCGGTAACCCAAGGGTAGCGTTTTCTTTCTGTACTTTTTTTTTTTTTTCTTTTTTTTCTTTTGCTTTTTAGGGCCACACCTGTGGTATATGGAGGTTCCCAGGCTAGGGGTCGAATCAGGGCTGTAGCCACCGACCTACACCACAACCACAGCAACACGGGATCCAAGCCGCATCTGCAACCTATACCACAGCTCATGGCAATGCTGGATCCTTAACCCACTGAGCAAGGCCAGGGATTGAACCTGTGTCCTCATGGATCCTAGTCGGGTTCATTTCCACCGAGCCACGAAAGGAACTCCTCTTCCTGTACTTTTGATGCAATTTCAAATTTGAACTTAATGGATTGCATATCAGTTTAAATGAAGGACTGACAGTGCCCTGGTAGCTTCAGACCTGCGCGTGTACCTTTTCCTGCCACCAGCCTCTGAAAGAGGGAGACTCAACAGTCACACATGACTTGCACTTGGACAGACACCATATGTTACGTAGGGATGTAGGACGTACGGCAGCTTTTGCTAAATGGAAACTGCTCAGATTCTGACAAAGGGAGGACCTGTTTTTTATTATTATTATTTAATCCTCATTAATATTATTTTATGTTTTCATTGTCTCTTTAACCCCTACTTTCAGAATTTGAGGTAATTAGTTTAATAACCCTCCGATGAGGAAGGCAAAATACGCTGAAGTGGCGACGGACCATACAGCGGGAGCTGACCCTGGCTTGCTGGATGTACTTGCCATGAGTTCGGGGTCTTGTGTTCTCTTGAGCCCAGCTGTGTGTATGTTCCCACCCAGCTAACAGGCTGTCTCCTAGGAAAGGAACCTAGAAAACCTGTCATGGCCTTTGCCACAACCGTACAAGGCGTGTCTAACGCTGCCGGCAAGGGCCCCTTCGAGTCAGGTAGAGCTTGGCCATGTGACATTTACCAGCTTGGGCTAAGAACCATCGTCTCGTTCATGGTATTTTTGCAGGATGTTTAGATTACATCTTGGTTCACTGATTTTGAAAACAAATTAGACGTTATCCACCAGCTATTCAGTCCTTTTGGGAATAAAATAAGCAGAGGTTATTTGTATATGCATTGCTATTCCTGAGAAGGAGTCCAAGGATATACCAGGTCTGTTGAAGGCCTTCGGGCACAGCTCGTGGGTGCGCCGCGCAGAGCCCTAGAAAGAGACGGTCAGGTGGGGTCTCGTATCTGAAGGGTCCCTGGCAGAATCCTCAGCCAGCGCGGGGAAGTGAGCGGAAGACTGAAGGCAGAGGCGAGATGGTGGAGGAGGAGGTTTCCTGTCTCCGGCCTGTGGAGTCAGTCTTCACCTCACTGGTGCCTTCTTTCTAGAATGGGGCTACTCCTCTGCCTTTAACCAGAGGAGACCCATCGCTAACCTTTCACACGTTTCTTTTATGTGAAATCGATACACGTGGCATTGCCTTGGCTAGGAAGGGGGGTCAGAGGACAGGGCCTTCTCCACACCCGCTCTCCATCCCTCTCCCCGGGTCTCTGCCCCGACGCCTCAGCCGACCCGCACAGACTCTCTCGGTCTCGTCTGCGCAGCAGTGACTCAGAATCTGGGGACTCCTTTCCCTCGGCCTGAAAAGAAGTCACTCTGCTTTTATTTTGGCTGATGGAATCAAGAGAAATATCGGAAACTCCACGTTTGAAGGCGCAAGATATTTTATAATACAGATTCCCCTAAAGACAGTAGAATTTCTGTTTATATACAACAATAACTAGCAACACACATATATTTCCAAATACGGGAAGGAAAACTATGACTACACATATGTGGATGTTTATAGGATCAGAATTATGCTTATGCAGAATAAGTAGATGCTTATGCTGTGTGATTAGGAAAAAACCTCCTCAGACAAAATATACTTTCCACTGGCCTTGTTGCAAATGTTGGGTCCCCCATTACTTACTCCTTTGGGTAAAGGAGATTGTCGAAAAAGAAATATCTACTGGGTTATGGCGAATAGTTTGCCATTACGGACTTTTAGTATTTCATTTTTAACCAAGCCTGCAGAGAGGCAGATCAGGGCATCCTGGGAAGTGCAGGACCAAAACGATTCAGTGAGGATAAAAGATAGAGAGGAGAAGCTGGGTCTGGGGGACTGTTGTTTAGGTTGGATTCGGAAGGAAGAGACGGACCAGGTGCGGTGTGACACAGCTTGTCCTGGACAGCTGTGCATTTAAAAGTCAGAGCTGTCCAGGAAGGAGAGGCTGCTGAGGAAGCCGTGGTTGCTTTGCAGTTTGCTAACGGCTTGGGGTCTGTCTGAAGGTAGCCTGCATAGAACATGAGTGATCGGTGGGCGTCTGTATCTGCGGAAGGTTGTGCGCTGATGGGCTGCGTTGCGCTTGGACTTTTCCACCTGTGTGGACTTCTTCCCTCAAATCTCTGTACTTTCTGTGTCTTTACTTCTTACTGAGGTATCTGGGTTCTCGTTCCCAAAAGTCATTTGAGGAAAGCATCCCTAATAATCTATTGGCTGTTCTGTTGCACCCAGAAACGTGTAGGAGAGACCGGTTTCTCCGCCTGCTTTGGGCCAGGGGCACGAAGGCGGGTCCTTCTGGACCCTGAGCCGCTGACGCGCAGACAGGTTCTCCAGGTTTTGCGTCCATGGACCAAGGCTGTGGCGTTACCAAACTGAAAGCTAAGCAGCTGCTCTCTGCCTGCTTCCAGTGTGGCTCCTCCAAGAGAATTAGGAGGAGAGGAAGAGTTTAAAAACAAACCAGCAAACGAGCAAGCAAATAAATAAAGCCAGATGAAAAAGAGGCCTGCAGTGATAAATTGCGAAGTCTTAGATGGCAGTTAAACTTGAGCAAGTCAAATGGCCACCAAGTGGAGTTTCATTTCTCATTTTATTTATAAACACGCACATAAAATTGCAAGGAGAAAACAGGGAAAATCCTTGAACTCCCGTGAAAGACATTTTGTGCCGCGTATGTTGAATTACTATTAAGTATTCACCTGTCTTAAATGGGCTTTTTCTCCAGCCTCCGCATCATACATCTTAATGTCAGTACCATCTGCCGTGGAATGGTAATGCGAATCCGTGAAGATAATCACCAGTTAATAAGAGCTTCAAATCGTGCTTTGGCTAGTGTACACCCTTTAATGTATTTCTTTGGATAATTTACCAGTACAATTTTATTTAATGCTTATGCCTGATCAAAAAGTACTTGTGTATGAAATTAGCCGCAAATCTGAATTTAAAAAAAATGACCAGCGCCGTGGTCTCTTTGACTTGTGCAGCCCTTCTCTTTGGTTTTCTTTGGAGCCTAGATCGCAGAAGTCATCATTTAAAAATCCTTCCTGCTTTTTTTCCATTTGAGCACGTCGGTGATGAGATTGTAGCCTTGCTCTTTTTCTCCGAAGCCTATACACCACAAAAGGTGAAGAGACAAAAGGGAGAAAACTTAGGTTTTTTCCTCCATTGATAAATCTCAAGTGCATTGGGTCTTGCGGGGAAACTTTGACCTTTCGTATTTCTGGTTTTGTTGCTCTTTATTTATTTTGCTGCCCAAGGTGATTGGTCATGAGCAATAACCCGGGGGCGATGTGCCGGGTAGGGCAGGGAAGCGGAGGAGTGACCTGGTTTTGATGAGTTAATTCAGATGAGGGAGTAAATTCTGATTTCACAGCTGCTGTTCGGTTCAGCGGCTCTACCAATTTTTCCATTTCAAGTTCCCATATATAAAGCTGACAGTCTCCTCGGCTAGAACCCTTTTTAATGTCCCTCTTTGGCACAGGCTCTGCCTCTCCCCCCATGATTTTCAGTAGCCTTCCTCCCCCATGCAGCTTTGCCAGAGCGGCTCAGTTGTGGGCTTCAAATCTCCTGTAATTCCCGTCCTAGCAGGCCCTTAAAAATGGAGCAATGCACAGATGTGCAGTGAAAATTTTAACATGCGCACTTTCTTTTAGGAATATGAACACTGACTATCACATAAACCTCTGATGTCCCCCTTGCCACCTTCTAGAGCTACGCTAACACTTCCTTCTGCGTTTATGTTCCTGGATTTTAGGTCCGTGGTCGGCCCCGGCTCTGGTTCTCACGTTTTCGCCTCTCTTCCCGCCTGTGCCAGGTCGCTTCCTCGGTTTATGATGTGGGCAGGGGCTGATGAGGGAGTCGTGTGGGTCCCCAGCCTCGCCCCTTTCCTTCATGGCCTGGGCCGAGTTGTAACACAGACCTCGGTTAGAGACAAGCCTAGTTCTCCACAAAGCTCCCTTTTACGGTTTCAAGAAAGAAATGACAAACATCAAAAGATCAACAGTTTTCCAAAGAAGCCAGTGTGGAATGGGCATGCCCAGGAGCACTGTTATAACCGAAAACCTCGCAAGGAGCAGTGAATTGTAGCTTTGTTCCCATTTGTTTTTCCTTCCTGTAATAGGGTCCCTTCAAAAGAAAGGGGCTTGAAAGGAGGGAGGGAAGTTTGAGAATTGAGGCTGAAATGAGTCTGATCATTTAGACGTAATGAAGCAAAGAAACAACCGCCCGTTCTGGAGGCTTTTTGTTGTTATGGCGAGAGAAGAGACGCGTTAAAAAATAGCTCTGTGCGGTCCAGTGGCACAAGCCGCCGGGTCTTGGGCGTCTGTATTAACTTCAACAGGTGAAGGAAGCGTTTTGCGGGTACAGTGTGTGGTAGGTCAATGAAGGAAGACCCTCTCCTAGGGGCTCTGTGTCATTGGAAACAGCAAGAAGCAATGGCTCTACTAGTTTGCTCTTGTTAAAAAAAAAAAAAAAAAAAAAAAGGCAGCATTTGTAGTGGGTGTGCGTCTTCCTCATTCCAGACTATTTATGGAGTTAGAGTTGTTCCTGCTTTAAAGATGGGCCATCATCTTTCAAATTACAGAATGAAATTTTCATGCACTTCGAGGTTGCTGGGTCTTTAAAACGCCGTCTCGTCCAAGAGACCTCCATAAAATGAGGGCTTCTGACACTGAGGCTGGTTTCAGGAATGCTCTGGTGGCAGCCGGGTTAACAGGCAGGGAGCAGGGCTGAGTGCCAGTGCAGTGTGGGGTGTCTGCCTCAGCCACCAGCTCTAGGAAGGGATGTTTCGGTACAGGTCCGCTGGGTGGCTGCCTGTCATCATCCAGAAGCGGTCATTTCTTCTCGGGTGGGCGGCGGGGGTGAGGGGCTCTACTCTAGTACCCAGAGCATCAGAATACCGAGTGTTTATCTGAGGTTGGGAGTTCAATCATGGTTAAACTGATGACGGGCTTGAAAATACTGAATAAACGGCACTGTAAGTTTGCAAGAGTCCAAACAAAGAAGGGAGACGGGGACCATTCTGCAGAAATTTCAAGCGGTCACCTTTCTGTGTGCCTACAGCAAGGCCGCAGGCAGTGCAACAACCCCCAGGGAACCGGCCTGCGGGCGACACGGCCCAAGAGGCCTGCGTGGGTCGGTCCAGAACTGAGCTCTCTGGTCTGGAAAGGAGGAGACGGGGTTCCGGTTCCAGCTG